>NC_143581.1:193433857-193804959 GCF_048544385.1 Mastigoproctus giganteus
GGGAAAAACAAAACCAGTTTGTAATAAATGTCAAAGATTGAAAATTTATGGTGTGGAAATTGTGCTGGAGCTCATGTCGTTATTTGCATAAAATGCTGCCTAAATTAATTTTATATTTCATTAGAAATATAAAGGTTTTTTTAATGAATATACATCAGTTTTTAGCTTAAATTAAGGACAATAAGCAAAACATTACTAAATTACATATACAGCCAAATGATTGCTGCCATACTTGGTTCAAAATCTAGTGTTTAAAATGTTTCCAACAGGAAAAATATTTTTAGCAACACCTAAATGAAGTTTATAATTTTAAATCATTTAAATTGAACTGCTATCAAAATTTATCAAAAAAATTACCAAAATGAGAGAAATTCTAAAAAATTATAAAAAGGCAGTTATAAGCACCTGAAATTGGTTAAAATCAAGAGAATGAATAGGACCACTATGTTTAGTTTTATGGTGTAGTAATGCATTATCTCCTCCTGCAAGCAGTTTACTGGGATCATAGACTAGCATGTTACCACCATCTGCTCCTCCTACAATTATACCACTAGTTTGATCTCCACTTGACATTCCATGGCAACCCCAGGCTACTTTATGAAATCTATAATTAAAAAAATAATAATAAATAATGTTCATTAAATTTAAAGAAAAAACTGATATACACTGCTGTTCAAAGAAAGTGCATTACCTAGGAATTTCACATTTCTAAACCCTTTTTCGAGATGGTATGTTACATTAATGACTAGCATCACAAACAGGAATATAAACAAAAGATATTTATTAATAGTTAAGGCAAAGCTAAGTAATACTTGACAGGTGCTCTCAAAATATTCCAAAATGAGCATTTGCAACCTTTATACAACAGTTTTGGTAAACACGACAATTATGGCTGAAATGTTATCAGAAGCCCTCAATTTGCTTCAGTTTATCATTTTAAATGGAAAACAAAATTAAAAGTTCACCAGGTGCAAACTAATATTTAGTTGGACCACCTCTGGTCCTGATGACAGCAGCCCACTGTCGAGGCATTGACAAGATCAATTTCTGAAGAAAATCGTGGTTCCAAAAACATGAATTATGGCTTCCTAAAGTTTACGAAGGGTCTTTGGTTTATTTCTGGCAACTGCAGATTCCACATGATGCATGCCAACAGTTCTCTATAGGATTCAGGCCCGGGCTGTTTCCTGGCCAGCTAACAGTTGTAATGGACCATTCTTCTAACCATTTTTTCACCTGTAACAAATGTAAACACATTACTGTGGAACCTCTAATGCAGAAATGAAGTTAAGTAACTACAGAAGTGCCTACTTACACTTTTCGCCCGATGACATGGAGCAGAGTCGTCCTGAAAGATGCACTTACTTGGCAGGTTGAAATGGTCTCTAATGGTTGGCAGCAATTTGCCTTCCAATATAGCCAGGTTTTTGGCTGTATTATTGGCATTCACGGAACCTTTTATAAACTGCAGGTGACCTACTCCGCAATACGAAATGCACCCCCATATCATTTGGCTGGTAGGGAATTTCGCTGTAGACACTATACAGTCTGGATGGTATTCTCCACCACATCTACGGCAAATCATTTGTTTCCCATCAGACCCATGCAGGTTGAATTTCTTCTCATCTGAGAAAATAACTGACTTCCACTGCTCGGGGGACCATTTAACATGCTCCTTACACCAAATTAATCAGGTATTTTTCATTTTTTATGTGAGGGACTTCTTGGGACGACGAACTACAAGTCCATTTTTGAAGAGGCGTCTTCTGACTGTTACTGAATTTGCTACCACTCCTGTATGTTCTTCCCATTTTCTTTTCGGCTCAGACGAAGAAGCTTTACAGTTTTTAAGGCATAGGCACTTCAAAATGCAGTCCTGTTTTGGCGTAGAGACTTGTTTGCATCCGGTTCCTTTTTTCCTATCAGCAGAACCAGCATTCTTGAGTTTGGAAAGAAATCTACTCACGGTTCACTGATTACAAGACACACTATAAGCAATATGACGGGAAGAACATACTTCCTCATGTAAAGCAACAATAGCACTCTTTCTTCGTGGCATCAACTGCACGTAACTCACCATCCTGACACAAGCAAGGAATGATTGCAACTCTTACAGAGTGTGCTAATATAGCTGAAAGTAATAGCTGATGCAGTATTACATCACCTACGTGTGTCAATCTGATAGAAATATTGCCATATACTTATGTTATTCGAACGACAATTACAATTTTAAGGGGTGATGCACATTTTTTGAACACCAGTGTATATTGAACTGTTCTAACACATTCTATCCAATGGAATGGGACATGCAATCTACGCGGTTTTAGTATACAGTATATATTGAACTGTTCTAACACATATCCAATGGAAAGAGACATGCAATCTACTCAGTTTTAATATACAGCAAATACTTAATTTCATGTTTTAGCAACTTGAAATTATGTAAAGCAGACTGAAATTTGTAAAGCTGATTGTTGTGTGCAAAACAGTCTGCTTTACGAACAGCAATCAACTTTGATGCATAAAATAAACACGTGCCAGACTAACATAATATCTTTGACAAATCGGGCACCTTAGTTAAGTTTAATACACTATCTTAGCTTATCCTAAAGTTCCAACTATATACTGTGTATACCAGTGGTGCCACATGCCCATTCAGGTTGGGTGTGCTTTTATTGGGGGGGCAACCCATGCTACAAATTTCAAGTGTTAATTTTTTTTACATTTCTTTCGACGTCTGAAAGTTAAGAGTGCATAGAACAGCAGCATTCTTCTTAATTGTTCCAATGCAAACACTTTAATTTACTAACTAATATAAATTTTAACTATACAGTCCATAATTATAGACAATATTAAGGTTCTTGTTAAATAATCAATAGCTATGTGTCATGAACGCCGTTTATGTGAAAAGCACAGAGGGTTTATGCTTTGTGGTTGTTATTTGGTTTTTTTAGGAGCATTAGCAACTAAGGCCATATTGCTCCGAGGATATGCGGTGGTCATTCCCTGACCTTTCCGCATCCTCCGTATTTGGTGGTCACAGGCTCGAACCCCGGTCTAATCAAGAAGCGTGTGCTATGCACTGCTGCTCCTGCCCACCTGGCTATTGAGGCACCGTATGCTTTGTGGTGACAAGATTAGAATATCACTGGCAAATACTAGAGTGAGGCATGAATTATCTGTATTTCTTTATGACTTTTAACTACAACCATATAATATGCATAGAAATCTGAAAAAGTAATCAATTTGGAAAATATTACTTTTCCAGATTGAATCAAAGAAAGGCTTAAAAAACTCATTTTACTTATTTATACACCATTTCCAATCTACTGTTTTGCCCTAGGAATTGCATTAGCACATTATTTGAATGAAGATAATTCTTTTCAATGTCTTTTCAATGGCAAGTAAACTTAGGTCACATAACCTTTCCTGCATCTGTGTTCCTCTATAACATGTATGTATTCCCTTCACAGCCAAAAAAGAATTCTCGACTGTAGAAGTCAAACTAATAGAGTAACTTATCTGCGAAAAGATTTAAACCTCTCAAACTCTTCCTAGTTCATTTCACAAATATACGTGGTCTCAATTCTAATCTCAACGATGTCCATTTCCACTTGCAGTCTGCCAAACCCCATGTACTTTTTCTGACAGAATCTCAGTTATCGGTCAATTCAACTACTGCTCATCTCAGTTGCCCAAATTATTCACTGTATGATTCCTTTCACCTCAAAGGTGGTATTTGTACTGGTGACAAAGTGTGCTTATGTCCGTTCCGATATTCTGTCAGAGACTTGGTAATCTGGAATCTCTTCTTTTCGATCTTCTCTCGCTTAAAATCTCTCTACCTCATTGTGTCAAATTCATCTGTTGTCTTTACCGTTCTCCTAACTACACTAATCACTTTGAGCTCTGACTTCCTCTCTTTGCAATTTGACTTTCTCCAGTCCAACTTTCCTTGGTGATTTTAATGTTCACAACTCCAGCTGGCTTCCAATTTCTAGTCACACCGACACAGCTGGTCAAGATGCTGAGGCTTTTGCAGTTACTAATGACCTTTCACAGATTGTTCATTTACCTACAAGAATACTGGACAATTCTAAATATATAGCCTACAAGCTTGATCTCTTTCTCACAAACAACCCTTCTAAGTACACAGTCGAAGTGAGTGGTCCATTAGGCACCTCAAATCACAACTGGGTGAGTCTCTTCTCCAATGGAGCCTTTATCTCATGGCTATTCCCAACCTTGTGTTGTTTGGCATTACAAGAATGCAAAATGGGATGACCTGCGAGATTTCTTTTCTTCTTTTCCTTGGTTGATTACTGTTTCAAAACTTCTGATGTCAACGTTTGCTCAGATCATGTCAGTGAAATTATTCTTGTAGGAATGGCATTCTTTATTCCACACTCTACTTTAAAATCTCATCCTTTATCTAAACCATGGTTTTCCAATAAATGTGCTAAGGCTGTTCAAGAGAAGAATGTTGCATATTGTAATTGGCTTGTTTCCAATTCTTCAGTTTCATTTTCTGCCTACACCAAAGCTCGTAACAATTTTAAAGCAGTCACAATTTTAAAGCAGTAGTAAACTTACTTCTTACCCTAATGGTAGCCGAGCATTCTGGTCTCTTGCCAAAGCTATTGGCCGCAACTTTTGCCCATCTCTGCTCCCACCTCTGTCAAAACCAGATAGTTCTGTTGTCACTTCACCCAAGGATAAAGCTCACCTGCTAGTATCCCATTTTTCTTCCAACTCCTGTATCAATCTCAGTTCTCTCTTTCAAAACAGTCCGAACACCTCCCACCATTCCTAACACGCTCCATTCAATGCCTCCTGTGGTTTTCTGTCAAAAGGATTTTGATGAATCTCGATCCTAAGAAAGCGCCAGGTCCTGATAGTATTTCTACACTTGTTCTCAAAACTTGTGCTCCTGAACTTGCTCCTATTCTTTGCCGCCTTTTTTCACTTTCTTATTCCAAAGGTGTTTTTCCTTCTGCTTGGAAATTTGCTCATATTCAGCCAGTTCCTAAAAAGAATGACAAATCCCTCCCATCCAATTATCATCCCATTACAATTACTTCTACTTTTTCTAAAGTAATGGAGAAATCAATTAACCGCCAACTCTTAAACTACCTAGAAACCTGTCTGATCAACAATCACCAGTATGGATTCCTTCAGTGTCGATCCACTGGTGATATTCAGGCTTATGCTACCCATTTATGGACAAATTCAATGGAAAAGTTCGGTGAAACACAAGCAGTTGCCCTTGATATCTCAAAGGCTTTCGATCGTGTTTGGCATAAAGGTCTTCTAAACAAGCTTCCATCTTATGGTTTGCCAACTGTTTTTTGTAATTAGTTATCCAGTTTTCTCTTTGATCACTCAATGAGGGTGATGGTAGATGACTCTCTGTCTGCTAACTTCTCCACTAATGCTGGTGTCCTCCAAGGTTCAGTTCTCTCCCCCGCTCATCTTGTATATTAATGACCTTCTTCCATTGACTAGAAATCCTATCCATACTTTTGCCGATGATAGCACATTGCATGCCACTTTCCATTTTGAGAAACCTTGCCCTGATTAATCAGCTTGAACTTCTCGAATATCCGCTACCAATTCCTTAAATGCCGATCTCCAGATAATTCTCCAGTGGGACAAAGACAACTTAGTTGATTTCAATCCTTCTAAAACTCACTCTTGTCTTATATCTCGCAAAGCTCCGATGCTTATCTTTGGCGACACTCTGATTTCTAGGCAAAATGATATATCTATTTTGGGGATTACCTTGACTTCTAATCTGTTTTGGCACAAGCACATTACAAATATTGCTTCCTCTGCATCTAAAAAACGTGGTTTTCTCTTTCGCTATCGGCATTACTTTTCTTCCAAAGAGCTGTTCTCTCTGTACAAATAGGAAATCCGCCCTACCATATAGTATTGTTTCCACATCTGGGGCGGTGCCCTCAAAACCTCTCTCAGGCTTCTAGATTCCACTCAGAAGAGGGCAGTTAAGTTAATTAATGACTCCTGTCTAACAGAGTCTCTTCCACTCGCTGTCTCATAGATGTATTGTTTCTGCTGCATGCCTTTTCTACAGAAACTTCCAATGGGCACTGTTCTTCTGAAATAGCTTCTATAATTCCTGCTCTCTTTCAAAACAGTCCGAACACATGCCACGACCAGCCAACATCCATTTACTGTCGAACTTCAAACTCACAGAACCAACTTTTCATCTTCTTCGTTTATTCATTCAACTACCGTTTTCTGGAACAATCTTCCTTCATATGTTTATCTGTTGCTCTGTCCCAGGAAAGCCTTTCTATGCGTGCTATCACTGATAAAATAGGCTGCCACCAGTCAAAAGTATCTCGGGTGCTGAAATTAAAGTATGAAACCGGTGATTTGAAGAGAAGATCTGGATCAGGCCATAAGAGGGTGACTACGCCTTCCCAAGATCGACATTTGAAATGGCTATGCCTTTAATAAAAAATGTCATAAACATGCTGGTGCTCCTGATGTAAATCTGGACTTTAAGATGGCCTCTGGTGTTGAAACAAGTGCACACAAACTATCCAAAGACAGCTTTCGGAATGTGGACTGCATGCCTATTGGCCCAAGAAGAAGTCTTTGTTGACACAACAAATGAGGAAGAAGCAACTTCCTTGGGCTAAAACGCATGTTTCATGGACAAAAGAGCAATGGGACACCGTCATCTGTTCTGACAAATCAAAATTCAACCTGCATGACTTGGATGGGAACCGATATGTAGGAGGACGAAAATCGGAGGTACACCATCCTGACTGCATAACACCGACTGTAAAGTTCCCCGCCCACCAGATGGTCTGTGGATGCACAACAAGCAAAGGGGTGGGGCAAATTAAGTTTATTAATGGAATGGTGAATGCAGAAACCAACATTGCTATCTTGGAGAAGTGCTGAAACCCATTATTAGGGATCACCACACAGACGTCCAAAACTGCATTTTTAAACAGGACTCGGCACCTTGCCACACAGCAAAATGGGTAAGTTTTATGCTATTTAGATTTAATGATGAGTTTGTCTTCTTGTTTCACAAGACTTAAAACACACACCAATGTTTTCCCTCATTTTTCTCCCTTAAGGTGCAGTCATACCTAAGAAATGCTGGCATTACAGGACTGGCCTTGCAACAAATCAGATTTGAGCCCTATTGAAAATTTTTTCTGGTATATAATGTTGTCTAAAATTGCTCAGACGAAGCCAACAAGTAAGATTCAGCTGCAGGAGAGGATTGTCAGAGTGTTGTACCTTGAAATTGGGCAACTGTATATCTAGAAGTCTATTAACTCTATGCCAGATCGTTGCAAGGCTGTAATTGCAGTTCGAGGAGGAACAACAAAATATTGAGGACTTATTTTGCTGATTTACAGTACATAATACTCTTACATTAACTTGTCATTTCAATTTGTACACGTAAATGCAATAAAATGTATGTTTGGTTGTCACAACTGCCATTTGCATGATTTCTCATATTTCCATTAATTGCGCATTTCTCTTTGGGAAGATAAATATGGCAATTAGGTATATCAGGTGGAGTCTTTTTATTGGATTTATTCATAGAGATATATATCCCATCTAACAAATGCAAAACACATCATTTGCAAAACACATCATTTGCAAAATTCATAAGGGATGCAGTTTTTTTGTCCACCACTGTAGCTTTAATGATTTCATTTTGTAGTGTGGAAAAAGTTCCTTGAAATACAGTCGATGCCTTTAAATGACTGTCTAAAAGAGAATCATACTCATGGAGCACATTGAAAAATTCTATTTTCTATATAATTCCCTTGATCAGCTGAATCTTCAGACTCATCATGACCTCTGAAAGGAAGCTCTTGCTTAGCCAAATAACATACAGCATCAATTAATCTTTTTAAAATGTCTCTATTTTTCTTTACTTGTTCAATATGTTGGCTAATTTCAAATTTTCTTTGACTGTCAATGAGTGTCAATTCTTTGTTTTCCAAACATCTTAAGATTTAAAAATGACTGAACATGTGGTTGGGAGCGCTCGTTTTTCCGCTGCTGCAGCTAAATTATTAAGATCGGAATATTCCAAACACCTTTCTCTTTGGAGAATAATAAACAAGACCAACAAAAGTCTTGTCCGCACTTCACATCCAGTTAACCATTGTACTGTATCGTATTGTGAAACAGAGAAATGTCTCACATACTCAGTTTTTGCATCTTTGTCCTTGCATAGTAAATTCGGAAGAGGACGACACTTACCTTCTTTGACTATGTTCATACAAACAGCAAAAGCTCTGGCAGAAAACGGGACATTCAGTATGTCGTCAACACTGTTTCCCATTGTAAATATGGGCAAAAAAAAATAAATTATATCCAAAAAAAATATAAATATAAATGTATATTAAAAACTTGTCTAAATCTGTCATAAACATGTCGGTTCACACTTATGCAAAACAGACGAAACTCAGAAAACAAAAACAGCAACTCATGACAAGTGACAACGTTGAACTGGATTGCTTCACACAATAGCCAATCAACTACTAACTACTTCTGGGTGCTGCTGTCTCAGAGCACACCCTGCCATGCCTTCTGGATGGTTTTAAACCATTGGAAGAGTAAGAATTTGACCTGCTGTGCCACCTGTACGCTGTTTAGAGGGCTCAAAGGTGTCTGTATTTGTGATTGCACATCCGGGCTATTAACACGAATGTGATACGATGTTTGCACACCGAAACTTCTCTTCGTGAAACACTGTATATTGGTTTTAATTTTAGGAATCATGCAAAGCCAGCAAACAATTAGGGAAGTCTTTAACAGAAAAAAAATATATATCAGTGACATTGCAATTCCATGGGTGTGCACTGCACACCTAGCACACCCCGAATATACGTCCCTGGTGTACACTCTCTTCACATAAACTAAAGCTGAGGACTGCACCATATGCATATATTTTCTGATATGGGTTCTCATTTCCTTTTACAAAGGCTAAAAAAATTAAAATGTTGAGGGCATTTTTAAAGATGTTCTTGATATTTTATTGCTGCAATTACTGTGAATTCCTTTTATAAGGATTGAAATCAGCATTAACCTTTGTCTTATCAAAGTACAACTAAGGCAAAGAAAACTTAAATAAAAATCACTACACAGTGTTGCTAAAAAAAATTATTCTCACAATTACCAAACTAGTGGCATATTACTGAAAAGAACAATGCCTGCATTTTCCAGAAACTACAGTCAGTCCTCGTATAACAAGTGTTTACACTACACTAATTTGATCATACACGATTTATAAATAGGGGAACAATATCTTATATAACACGAACCGAATTCGCTTGTGCACGATTCGCCTTGTGTTTACAAGAAATGGCAGTTGAACGCAACACGATAAGAATGAAGAGAAGATTCTGAAAATGTATTTGTTTTTTTATATCAGTGAAGGGAAAACACATTTCACCATAATAACGTAAAAACCAACAAAATTCCAGCTATCGGTATAATCGCAAATGCAATTAGATCGACTTTACTACCAATTTAGCAGAAACGCAACCAGAAATTGTTTTTATTGTTTTATGGTAGTAACCGCTAGAAATGTGCTTTAGAAAAATGTGAGGTGTTAATAGTGTATCTCTGCCTTTACGGTGTTGCTTATCAGTTGCTACAAGCACGCAGCGTTGTTTATGTGTATCAAGCATGCCTCCTCGTTTTGTAATTGTGCTTTATTCCCTAAAAATTAGTAAAATACTTAGTTAAAAGGTGTGAAAAGGAAGCGTCCTGGTGAAGACACTGCAGATTCAGAGAGAAAAAGAAAAGCAATATCGATAAACAGAGGCTTACTGGGTCAAAATTTCTTACATGGGAAAATTTATAGTGGTCTCATACTATGGTTTGTGGCCAAAATCACACCGGCCACCGGGGTTTCCCCGGTAAGGCTTATGGCCAGTACGCCTCTGTCGATAGAGAAAAAATATGAAATTGTAAAACGCTTTGAGCGAAATGAAAGACAATGTGATATTGCACGTGCTACAGGCCTAAATGAGGCAACGCTGAGAATTACAAAGAATGCAGAGAAAATAAAAACTTTCATAGCAGGAACAACTCAGTGTAATTAAAATCCATTCGATTAAGACACAAAGAATTGGAAGAGATGGAACAGCTGTCATCTGTTTCGAAAGAAAATCAAACAAAAAACAAGTTTGCTTACGATAGAAGCAAAAGCATTAGCAATATTTTATTACGTAACAGTCTTATTTATTATTTATTGTTTGGTAATGTTTTGGTTACAAATGTGTGTTCAGTCTTGGGTGGTCGGCACCTAACCCTATTTTTCCCATAGGGCCTGTTGTTTATATTGCACAATTTTGCATTGCACGAGGGTTTATAGGAACACAACTATCGTGCTATACGAGGACTGACTGTACATACAGTAGACTTTCAAAATAATGGCACCTTAAGGAATTCAAGGTGCCATTATTTCGATTTTCCACAGTCTAGAAAGTTTTAGTTTTAATATATTTAATGTAGAAATAATGAGGCTAAATAACAAATAGAGAGATTAAGAATGCAATTTTATTAACTGCACACAAAAAACAAACATGCTCACAACCAATATTATATTCTGCCATTAATACAAACACTTCTGTTTATGCCCCGTTCTATTTTCTTTATTATATCAAGTTTAGTCTGCGTAGATAGCACAGAGGTATTGTCACCATCCTCCCCACACCGGGAAGAAAAGCCCGGGTTTGAATCCAGTCAATGACGAGAGGAACTTTTATGGGCTTTTTTCACTCCATGGCTGAATTAGTGGGTCTCAGGCGTAGATAGCAATGTTTTTCCCCCAGAATGGGGTTTTTTTCATCCAGTATAACAGGCAAATCGACCAGAGAACACACACGGGCATACTAACTTTCTGGATGACCCTAATGTAATAGTTCAGATTAGCATTAGTAGAGGCATATGATGCAAGAAAGCAAGCTTATATAGCATCAGCAAAAAAAAAAAAAAAAATCATCCATCCATTCACTCCAACAATTAGTCTAGTTCAACCTTGAATTCATTTAAGCTGTCAACTTCCACAAACACAGAAGTTTGTTCCAGCAATCAACCACCCACTGGTTAAAGGCAAATTCCCGCACATCTATTCTATAACCGTCTTTCCTCATTTTGAATATGTCCCCTGAGGTGCAGAATCTGAGAAAGAGGAAGAATTCCATCAGCATTGCACTTGCTCAAACCAACTATTCAAAGCCTTATACACCTCAATCAGATCACCTTGCAGGTGCCTAGTCTCCAGACACTGTAATTTGAAGAACTTAAGCCTTTCTTGGTAAGATCAACCCTTTGTTCCCGCCACTAATCCCGTTGTCCTTCTCTGTACTTGTTCCAGCAGGAGGCTTGAAGTGGTGAAACCCATGTTTAGTCTCTAGAGCAACGTTTCCGACATCCCCCTCCCCCCCCATACTTCTCCTTCAACCCATGCACGGTACTGAGTACTATAGGTTTTGATGCCTTTCGTGTTTAGGGTTTTCATAAAAAAAAAAAAAAAAAAAAGTACTCCAGAATGCAGTACTCAAGGTTATGGCCCGACTACTGCTTTATACAAGGGGATAATCACTTCCTGCTAGCAAAATTCCTATATATCATTGACAAGACCCCATGAGCTACTCTTGCAGCCTGTCTGCACTGCTCAGAAAACTTCATATCTGACTACACGATTACCCCCAGATCTTTTTCATTCTCCACTACCCTAAGTGTAGTACTGCACAATTGTTATATTACTCTGGGGTTACTGCTACCCATATGCATCACTTTGCATTTGTTAATGTTAAACTTCAGTTACACCTCTCAGCCCATCTGCTCAACTTTTCCAGATCCTGTTGCAGTAGTCTACTGTCCTTCCTGTCATCAGCAAACTACCAACCTTTGTATTGTCTGCATACTTGAACATTAAGACTGATATACCTTCATCAATATCATTGATTAATACTCAAAACAACAATGGGCCAAACACAGACCCCTGGGGGGACACCAATAATAACATTAGTCCACAAAGAGCAGTGTCCATTGTTTACCACTCTGTCTTCTCCCACTCAACCATTCCTTTATCCATAGCAGAAATTTGCCCTTAATACCATACTGCCCCAACTTGTACAATAGTCTTCCACGTGCAACAGTATCAAAAGCTTTCCTAAAATCCATACAAAGTTTATCACTAAGATTTAATTCTGTTCTTTTCTTCTCTATATGAGGTTTATTAACTTTAGGAGCCATAGTGAGGGGTCTTTAATTTAAAATAAATTAAAAACAGCAGTATAATCCGATCTGTAATACTGTTACAGAATTCACTTTCAAAATGGCGGACGTAAAGAAATATAGTAATCACATGACTTGCTGTTTTCTTTTTTCAGCACTGCAAGACATTGTGCTGCACATAAACATCTGATCTCAATGTGCCGTTAGCTCGAATGTTCCATTATTTCGGGTGCCATTATTTCGATAGTCTACTGTACTATATTGCAGTGTTTTAAAGTTTGCATATTATTCCTCTAAGGCAGCTTCGAAAAAGATTCTACAACCACTATTGAAACATTACGATTCATTAATATCAGAATAAATTCTATTCCTACCATAGTTTAGGGGTTTTATCATAAATATTAGCATTACCATATAATGCAAGGAAACCACAAGCTTTTGCTGCACTATCAAAAAATAAATGACAAGAGAATAACTGGAAATTAATAATAATAATAAAAAAGAAAAACAACCCCGTGTTTCCTTCCTGACACAGGTAATTAGCCAGCTGATATATGAATTCCCCATAAGTTCTTAAACCTCAACTATCAACCACAGAGAACCTATTCCAGTAATTATCAACTTGCTGGCTAAAAGGAAAACACTCGCAACAATTTTGTCCATTCCAAATCTCAATCCTCATAATTTGAATTTATGGCCCTTAGTTCTGAAATCACTTCTCAGAGAAAATTTTACTTTCATTCATTTTACTATCCTCACTCAGAGCCTTATAGATCTCGATGGAACCCCATTTGCCAAGCTCTGCAGCACATATATTTGAAGTGCTCACATGTGCACTCTTTTGGATTTCATCCATATTTAGCCCTTTGAAGAAGCACATCTTTTTTTTAGATGCAGTCTCAATACCTGAATAATATTCCAAATGCAGGCTTACAACAGCATTATACAGTAGGATTACAATCTCCCTACTTCAACAAACAAATGTTCGATATATCATCTATAGAACAACACGGGCTTTCTTTGCTGCTTGTGTGCACGGCTAGGAGAACTCGGTTCCTGCCTTTATCATAATCCCGAAATCCCCTTCTTCCTCTACTGTTTTAAATTTACCTCCATCAAGTGGGTGAGTTATTTTGGGGTTGCTTTTCCCCCAAGTACATCTTGCTGCATTAAAACATAAATAAATAAATGTTTTCAGATTTCTCAATCCTCATAATTTGAATTTAACTATCACTTGAATTTGAGTTTCATTAAAGTCAGATGAAGTTGTCCTGCAGGAGTGCCGAATGGCACTGATCATTAAACACTCTTCCAGTCTTCACAAAATCTACATATGACATCATGCCCTCTACCTCTTCATCAATGTCATTTATGAAAATCAAAAACAATAGCAGTCCCAGAACTGATCCTTGGGGAAATCCCACTTCGAATATTCATCACCATCAGCCATTTTCAATCCACTGCAGGATGAAGTCCCCTCCAGCAACTTTTCCAGTTCCTTCTGTTTTGTGCAATGACCATCCATTTACTGCCCACAAACTCTTGAATTTCATCCGTCCATCTCCATTGTTGTCTTCCAGGTTTCCTTTAGCTCTTCTTGGGTACCATTCTGTTATTTTCTTAGTCCATTTATCATCATGTCTTCAACCTGTGTGTGTCCTGCCAAAGTCCACTTCAGTTCTTTAGTTTTGATAAAAATGTCCTTTACTTGAGTTTGCTGCCTAATCCATGTGTTTCTCTTCTTATCCAACAGTCTGATTCCTAATATAATTCATTTCATTCTTTGCTGTGTAGTTTTCAGCTTCTCTCCCATTCTTTTGGTGAGTACCCAAGTTTCACTTCCATAAGTCATGGCAGGGAATATACATTGGTTCGTTATTTTACATTTCGGACAAATTGGGATATTGAACCTCAATATGTGACTATATTTCCTGAATGCTATCCATCCAAAATTTATTCTTCTCTTGACTTCCAGCCATTTATCATTATCATAGCTAATGACCTGTCCAAGATAAGTACATGAATCCACCTTTTCAACTTCCACTCCTTCAATGATTATATCCCTTCTTGTGGAATACTTGTTCATAATTACTTTTGTTTTAACCACATTCATCTTTGGTCCAAAATCCTTACTAACTCTGCATAACTGATTAAGATTTTCCACTAATTCTTTGGGATCATAGCTTATGATCACAATGTCATCTGCAAATCATAAATGGTTTAGGTACTCTCCATAAACAACTTTGGAGATATGTCTCCTTGTCAAATTCCTTTCACAATTTTAATTTCCTACTGTCTTTGTCTAGTCTAATAAAGGAGGTAGCATTCTCATATATTTTCTTCAAAATCCTAATATGTGGAGGTATCTATGCCTTGTCTTTCCAATGCCTGAAACATTGCCTTATGCTGTATGGAGTCGAATGCCTTTTCATAATCCACAAATGCCAGACATAATGGTGTTTTTTATTCATTTGCTTTCTCCATTAGCTGTGATCTTACGTGAGGGTGATCCATAGGTGAGAATCCTGTCCTAAAGCCAACCTGCTCTTTTGGTTGATTCTCGTCAAGTATTTTCTAATCTGTTAGTAATGACCCTTGTGAACAACTTGTAGATGTGGGACAAGTTAACTGATCTATAATTTCCAATTTCTGATTTATCTCCTTTCTTATGCAGCAAAATTATGATTGCATTATTCCACTCCTTAGGTGTCACACCTTTCCTAATGTATTTTGTGAAGAGTCTTGCCAATTTGTGTCATGTCTCTTCCTCCCAATTTTAACCAATCTACAGTAACTTCATCTTTACCTGGAGCTATTTGATTCTTCATTTTCTTCAATGCATGTTGTACCTCATCAGGAAGGATATCGGGTACATCTTAAGTGTTGCTAATTTGCGATCCATCTTCCCCACTGCTGGCATCATTCCCTTGCTCCTTATATAATACTTTATAGTAGTCTTTTGCTATTTGAATTATGCCTTCTCTATTATTTATAAGTACACCATCACTATTCTTCAGATTCACTACCATTTGTCTTTCTGTATTTAAGTCCTTTGTTTTCCCTTAATGCTTGTTCTACTTTTCTTGTGTTAAATCTTCTTATATCCTCTCTGAGTCTCTTTCTAATGGCTTTGCATAACTCAGTATACTCAATTTTGTACTTGTCAGTTCAAGACAAATGAACAGCAAGTTTATCTTGCTGTTCATCTGTAGTCTTCAGTTCATCATGAAGAATGTTTCTTGATTAATTTTTCCTTCTTTGGATTTCTTTTTACCTATAGGTTTCATGGGCTTTTATCACTTTCAGAAAGTTGTGTATTCCTCGTCGATATCTTGGTCCTGAAAGGTTCGCAGAAGCTCAAACTTGTTTTTAAGTTCCAGTACATATTGCTTTTTCTCCTCTTCTGTTATCTCAAAGACCTTCATATTATTTACTCGAGTCAGTTTTTCCTTTCTTACAACTATATCACATACTTTTAATGTTAGACCTATCTAAAGATTAACCATTAATTTTAACTCTCTGCCTCCTGTTCTGCAGCCATCCTGCAATGTCTTAGAATCTTACCCATGATCCCAATGTGTTCTAGCTTATAATAACCTAAATAAAGTTCTGGTAACATTAGCATGTATTCTTAACTTGATTAACTAATAAATCCACATCAATAATTTCAGAACTAATAGAATTAGCATTAGCACTAGTAGAGGCATATAATGCAAGAAAGCAAGCTAATGCAGTAACAGGGAAGAAGAGGGGAAAAAAAAAAAAAAAACACTTCCCCATTTCACCCATCCATTCACGCCAAATGTTTGTCCAGTTCTTTAGTATTAGTAATGGCCACATGGCGCAGGGAAGCCTATGGCCAGCCAAAAAAAAAAAAAAAAAAAGGGGGGGGGGAGAATAAAATAATAATAAAAAGAAAAATTTTTAAAATAAATAATTAATAAAAGAAAAGTAAATAGGCAACCTATGTGTTTTCCTCTTCCCATAGATACCTACCACCCATGTAGGTAACTTATTCCAGTAATTTATAACACACAGGCTAAAATAAAACTTCCTGTAATTCAGTCTAAACATCTCCTCCACCCGCAACTGGAATTTATGCCTCTTAGTTCTAGAATCATTTATAAAAGTGAAAATGTTGTCCTCATTCATTTTTTTTATGCCTCTCAGAGCGTTAAATACCTCAATCAAGTCTCTTCTAAGGTGCCTAGTTTCCAAGCTCTGCAACCTACATATTCGAAGTCTTTCCTGATATGGATGCCCTTTGGCCAATCTCACCAGGTGAGTTACCCATCTTTGGACAGTATTCCAAGTGTAATCTAACAATATAACCTTATATAATGGGATTATGAAGTCCTTATCTCTACTAGAAAATGTTTGACAAATCATCGATAGGACACCATGGGCCTTCCTTGCAATCTGTCTATAACGCTCAGAAAACTTAGTGTCTGACCATATCATAACACTCAAGTCCTTTTACTTCCATTACTGGCTTTAGTTCAACTCCATCAAGTGTATAAGTTGTTTTGGAGTTACTGTTCCCCAGGTTTAATACCTTACACTTTGATGGATTAAAGCATAGCTGCCTTCTGACCACCCCTGCTGAAGTCTATCTAGGTCACTCTGAAGAAGTTCTGTTTGGCGATGATCATTAACTACTCTACCAATCTTTACATCATCTGCAAATTGAGACATTTTACTTATGCCTCTCAGAGCCGTAAACATCTCAATCAAGTCTCCTCTAAGGTGGCTAGTTTCCAAGCTCTGCAACCTACATATTCAAAGACTTTCCTCACATGGACACCTTTTGCAGATCTCACCAGGTGAGTTACCAGTCTTTCTAAAATTATTCATCTTAAATTTTTGAGGACTAGAAAACCATACCTGAAAAGTAGGCAAATGGACCAGTCACAAGCATATTCCCAAACAGCCATGTGTGTGTGGGTATATGGTAGAACTCACAACACAAAATTATAATTTCAATGAATAAAATTAATTGGCATCAAAATGATTAACTGATAGGCAAGTTCTGTTTCTTAGATAATAAAAAAACTACCCATTTCAGTAACAAATGTTTTTACATAACTTGTAAGTTGTGATTCAATTCAGCAAATTTCCTTAGCCATAATCACTTTTGTGAACAACCAAACAGCCTTTTCTCCACTGCCTTACTCACACTCAGCTATTCGCCTAAAGTTGACAAACTTGGTGGTACAGACATAAAATTGATGACCATCTAGTTATTAACTAATTCCTCTACAAATGTCACTTCTCCTACTTTTAAATAAGTAGGAGAAGTGACTTACAGCATCCAGTCTTTACCATACAGTATATTTTGTAATAAAACTTACATAAACTAACATCCACCTAGTTTTCATATTTTTATTTAGTGAGTTATGCATAACAGCAATCAAAGTTACTTTGGTACTTAGTTCGGTCAAAGGATCACATCATTTAGAATGTGCTTACCCTTTTTCTTTCTGTACTATTAAGCCAAACTTAATATTCATGTAACTTCATTTAGGAACACAATCTCGAGGGCTGGCACAGCTGAGCAGTCAGCATGGATGTGCTATTGCACCCCCCAAACACACACACTGCCTAATAACCTGAGATGTTTGAGTTGAACATGGTTCAAGCCCATGTAACTTCTAAATGACTGTTGTCAAAATGATTAGCTGTAAACTCCTCTGACCTATGGGGCCATGGCAGAGCATAAACTGAAATTTCCTGGTTTACATCCGAGAACCAGTTATGATCCTGAGATAACATATGTAGGCATAGGTGTGTGCACTGCAAGACAGAATTGATAAACTTCCACAAAAAAAAAAAAAATGCAGAGATCATTAACTACTGCACTGGTACATCAAGTGGAAAGCTACAATGAAGTTGTAAACTCCTCTTGTTGCAATGGCCACACCAAGTATAAATGAAAATTTATTTAAAATTATGGAGCTATATAATAAACATACCTAAAATCTGATACAACACTTCCTTTAAGACCCATATCCAATCCAGGTTCTGTAAGGTTCAGGGCATAGATCTCTATTGCTGCAGTTGTACTACAAGAAAAAAATATAATCAAATATTAAAGAATGAAAATTAAATTTGTCTATTGAAATTCCAAATATCAGAATTTATCTATATTTGTGTATAACAGACTTGAGGATAACTCCTCATGTGTTTGAGGGATGTTTGTTGTTTGTTTATGGGTTTACGGCACAAGGGCAAGGCCATAATGCGCCTAACTATGGTGATGGTTTGAGGGATGACTGATCAATTAACTCCCAAGAAATTCATGAAGGTATGATGGGAACAACTGATGATAATGTTTTCTTATTCTAAGATAAAGGACTGGGTTGAAGAATTTAAGCATGACTACACCAAAGCCAATGCAGGAAGTGGATGACATTTTATGAGAAGTGGAAAGCATTTTATGTATCATATTATGCTTTCAGACCAACGGGTCACTATTAAACATATACCCTTCCTAAAAGCCTTATTATAGGACCATGAGCTAATAGAATATTGGGTTGCTTTTGGCCAAATTGCTTCTGCAACATAATGTGACAGAGAAAAGTACCACAAGGAATACTAATCATTATGTAACAAAACCATCCTAAACTGATGGAGTAATGATTGTTCTGACAAATACTTGACATTCCTGTTCATCCCACAGATGTTCAATAGAACTGATCATGTTCCTCACACCACTTTTTCAAGCATTTGGCATACAAATACTTGACATTCCTGTTCATCCCACAGATGTTCAATAGAACTGATCATGTTCCTCACACCACTTTTTCAAGCATTTGGCATACAAATACTTGACATTCCTGTTCATCCCACAGATGTTCAATAGAACTGATCATGTTCCTCACACCACTTTTTCAAGCATTTGGCATAGTGCAAGGCTGCATCATCATCATCTTGAAAGTACTCCTGTCCATAGGGGTAAACATGCAAGATTGGTAGGTGTACTGATCTGCAATGATGTTCATTATGCCTTCCAGTAGGATTGGGAGACCAAGAATATTCCATGAAAACATGTCTAACACCATTAAACTTCCTAGAGCAGGCTGCACTGTCAATACACAATTCTAGTTTCTTACATGACTTATTCCTTTATTTAAGCTTTCCAGCTAAAAATCAGGACTTCTAGGACCATGTGATCCACCTTCAGTCCTCCTAAATCCATCTTTTGGTTCTGATGCCAATGAAGCCTTATTTCCTGGTTTACATCCAAAGTCAGTGGTTTCTGTGAATGTCATCCCATTCCCATAATGTATTCTTTGTAAGATTCATCATATAGCATGAGTACTGATACCTTGTAGTGCAAATGTGTCTGTCAGCACAAAATGATATCCCCACACTCTCGATCCAGGGGTTAATTGTTCTACTGTTTGGTGATAATTACATTTCATAATTCACTGCAGAAGTTGAACACCTTACTCCACTGCTATATTTTCTCACGCAACCATATCTGTTCACAGATGGTTGCTGGGAATTTTTCTTTCATTTGTTAAATGTTGACCGAAATGAATGCTCAAAAGTTGCGGCTATCCTCTCTGCTATACAGTACCTGCTAAATATACACTGACAATATTTCCTTAAAAATCTGTGATAATGTGTCCATTTCACACTGCTAGTAAAACTGATTTTGACACTATTCATGTCACACAGCTTTATAAGTACAGTCAGTCCTCGTATAACACGTGTTTACACTACACGAATTCGATCATACACGATTTATAAATAGGGGAACGATATCTTATATAACACAAACCAAATTCGCTTATGCACGATTCGCCTTTGTGTTTACAAGAAATGGCAGTCGAACGCAGAATCACCCCAACCGAACGCAACACGATAGGAATGAAGAGAAGATTCTGGAAATGTATTTATGTTTTTTATATCAGTGAAGGGGAAACACATTTCACCATAATAACGTAAAAACCAACACAATTCCAGCTATCAGTATAGTTGCAAATGCAATCAGATCGAGTTTACTACCAGTTTATAACAGATTCCACTAGCAGAAACACAACTGGAAATTGTTTTTATTGTTTTATGGTAGTAACCCCCAGAAATGTGCTTTAGTAAAATGTGAGGTGTTAATAGTGTATCTCTGCCTTTACGGTGTTGTTTATTCAGTTGCTACACACGCACAGCTTTGTTTATGTGTATCAAGCGTGCCTCCTCGTTTTGCAATTGTGGTTTATTCCCTAAAAATTAGTAAAATACTTAAAAAGGTGTGAAAAGGAAGCGCCCTGGTGAAGACACTGCAGATTCAGAGAGAAAAAGAAAAGCAATATCGATAAACAGAGGCGGACTGGATCAAAAATTCTTACCCGGGAAAATTTATAGTGTCCTTATACCATGGTTCATGGCCAAAATCACACCAGCCTCTCACCCACCGGGGTTTCCCCGGTAAGGTTTATGGCCAGTCCACCTCTGTCGATAGAGAAAAAATATGAAATTGTGAAACACTTTGAGCGAAATGAAAGACCATGTGATATTGCACGTGCTACAGACCTAAATGAGGCAACACCAAGAATTACAAAGAATGCAGAGAAAATAAAAGCAACTTTCATAGCAGGAACAACTCAAAGTGTAAATAAAATCCATTAAATTAAGACACAAAGAATTGGAAGAGATGGAACGGCTATCATCTGTTTGGATAGGAAAAAAAAAAAAAAAAAAAACAAGTTTGCTTACAATAGAAGCAAAAGCATTAGCAATATTTTATTACGTAATAGTCGTAATAAAATACTTACGTATTTTATTACGATTATTTATTGTGTTTGGTAATGTTTTGGTTACAAATATGTGTTCAATTTTGGGTGGTCGGCACCTAACCCTATTTTGCCCATAGGGCCTGTTGTTTATATTGCACGAGGGTTTCTAGGAACACAACTATCGTGCTATACGAGGACTGATTGTACTTTCTTGCACACATTACACATCAATTCAAAGAGTCGAGAATATTCTAAGACAGGGGTGGATAGGGCTGGCATTTCTGCGACCCGCTTCGAGATAGAAAAAAATTTAAGGTGTTTTTATTGAGTTAATATTTTTATTTTTGCTAGAGAAAAGTTAACAATACAAATGGAAACACAAAAAAAGACAACCAGAATATTTATATTTTGTCATATTAAAATATTAACAATAAAAATTTTAAAAAAGAGAATTTTTTTTATAAGGACATTTATCAAAATACTAGCAGCAGGTTGTAGTTACGCTTGCCTTTAATTTATATAATTATAATAGTTTCTATAATTAAATTTCAGCCTCTCATGTGAAGGAAATGGGGTGCACATAGGATAGTAGCCAATCACCTATATTTATATCAAATTTCAAATCAGTATCCCATCTGGAAGTGGAAGGATTTGGAAACAGACTAACACTCGACAATACTTAGTATATGCTTACAGAATAAATATAGATTTTACATTACAACAAGTTACATCAAATCTATTTAAAAATACAAAACAAAAATTTAAAGTTTTTTTTGTATGAACACCAAATATTTTTATTTTTACTGAGTGCCAAATGAAATTCCTTTAATGAATTCCTTTCCTTGATTTTATATCAGAAAATTTATTAATGACATCGGTAAAATCCAAATTTGCAGCCACATCATTTTCAATTGATAGTATTGCTAATGAATATAAAACTTGCCTGTGACATCGATGATCGCAAATGTTTTAATTAGCTTTAATTTGCTAATTGGTAAAACTCCTTTCCCCACCTGCTACAGTTAGTGGAATTGTCAGCATAACTCTCAATGCTATCCATAAATTTGGCAACGTATCTTGTAATTTACTATTATTTATAAATTTCAAAATATAAGTCTTTATCAGGTGTCAATATTGATTCTTAGCAGTGAAAGAATGACGTTTTCACTGCAGACTCCTAAACACAAACCAAAAAAAAAAGAGCACTTCCTTCTTGCTGACAACCAATACACTTATGTGTTGGTTGTCAGCAAGAAGGAAGCTTCTTGTTATAGTTAAAAGCTTCTTGAACGAATGC
Source organism: Mastigoproctus giganteus (assembly GCF_048544385.1). Classification (NCBI taxonomy): domain Eukaryota; kingdom Metazoa; phylum Arthropoda; class Arachnida; order Uropygi; family Thelyphonidae; genus Mastigoproctus; species Mastigoproctus giganteus. The sequence goes on from NC_143581.1 coordinate 193,456,151, forward strand.
ACGGAAAGAAGTGATCACTATTTCAGCAAAAATGTAAACGGAAATGCAAGAAGGGGTCAAATAGGAGCAATAAACTAATCCACAGTAAGGATACTTGAAAAATAAAATCCTCGTGGCTACAAATACGTTGAGATACAAATGGAAGAGTGGACATATGTTTTTCTCAAAACATTAACCAGGCTCTACCCTGATACCCAGGGCAGAGCCTGGAAGAAGGTAATAAAAGCGCTGCTTTCATGGGAGCTGCCATTGTTTCGCAAACTCAGTCCATCTCTGAGGGACATGAGAGAAAGTTTTCGGTTAATCTGGTATTCCCGGGTTCTCTATCCATTTTCACTAAAATCTTTGAAAGATTTTAAAATCTATGCCTTTGCATCGGACGGATGCCATGTGACTGATACATTTTTAACTGCTCACTGCACTATAGAGAAAGAAAGGGACAGAGAAAGGGCCTCCACATCTTTCCCCAAAGCGTAAGCACCCCGGGGAACCACATGGCTCGCCCGTAGCTCGGGCAAGCCCTGAGCATGGCCAACCTATTTCTGCAGAATTCTATATATTATGTTGTACATGTGCCATTTTCCACCTAGGGGCAGTTAGAGAAGCTATCAGAATCAATACCACACTCATCACCACTGAAATGTGCCTGGAAGCACAAAATGTTTTTGCTGACTAGGTAAAAGGAATTTTCATAGATCAGCAAAAACCTATATTAAATTTATTTTATAAAATTAAACAATTTTACATTTATAAAATAAATTTAACATAGGTTATTATTATTATTAGCTATATGGTGCAAGGAAGCCTGAGGCTTATGCTGCACCAGCCAAAAAAAAAAATTCCCGAGTTACCCTGAGAGAGTGTCATGGGAGCTCACTTATGGCCTTACTTATTTGCACTAAATTAACATAAGCAGTGAATACAAATTGCAGGTTCCCAATATGTTCAAAGCCAGGTGATAATTTCTGTCAATAAAAATGGAATTTATATTGTGTTTGACTTTTTTTTTTTAAGTCAGAAATTGACTCAAACTGACAATTGTGTACTGAGAAACAATAACCCTCATCAAGTTATGTAATGAGCCAAATGCACCACGAGTTATAGTCTGAGCTAGGATTTTCAAACGATGTTGTAGCTCTTTCTCTCTGAAAAGAATAAGGGAGGATCAGTAATAGCTATTTAGTGATGGTAAGCTCAATAAGGAAGGGAAGTAACAGTGAAACTTCTAAACCCATTAAAATCTGTGGTCAAAAGATGATGACAAAAGAATTTGCATCTGATAGAAAGTGTAGTGAAAGACCACCCAATTCTGTGCTGGAAGAGAGATTAAAGCAATACAAGTAGTGGTTTAAAAAAAAGTCCTAAGAAATCCATTAAAAAGGTGTGTGTGTGTGTGTGTGTGTGTGTGTGTGTGTGTGTGTGTGTGTGTGTGTGTGTGTTCACACATATGAATATATAACTGGGCTGCCTTACCATACTACACCAAAAAATTTGGAAAATATAACCGAATTTAAAACTGTGGAAATCAACACTACATATAATTTCATCTATTTGAACGTGATTGAAAAATAGAGTTTGCTGAAATTGTGCTTTGGGCAAGACCTTTTAAAGTAACTATCTGGTAAGATGAAGCAGTGTTTCATGTTAAAGTTTCATTAACAGACTCAACAGGCATTACTGAAGATCGCATGATCTTCAGGAAACAGCAGAGAATAATCAGTCATTCCAAAGTGATATGACAAAATTTTCAACCCACTATTTTTACAAATGGTACCGTGCTATGATTTGAAAATTATATGCAATTTTATGTTTGATTTTCAAATTATTTCAAAGTTTGAACTGAAATATAACTGTGCAACCTCTAATACAGCAGTTTTCAACAGGGATGAAACAACATTCCAGGGATGCCACGTAATTTGGGTTCAAGTTACTAAACTTATTATTTTTTAAATTTATATGTTTATTTCATTATAAAAAGGTGTACAGTATCTTTTTAATTTTGTGGTGATCTATAATTGATGTTTACTTAGTACATCTATATAAAATTATTATATACTGTATACATATAATTTGTATTACGAAATGTAATTTTTATATTATTGTAATAACTGGGCACCCCCATAGCCAGGTGGGCAGGAGCAGCAGTGTGTAGCACACACTTCTTGATTAGACCGGGGTTCGAGCCCATGACCACCAAATACGGAAAGGTCAGGGAATGACCATCGCATATCCCCGGAGCAATACGGCCTTAGTTGCTAATGCTCCTAAAAACCAAATAACAACAACATCGTAATAACTATCATATATATATATATGTGTGTGTGTGTGTGTGTGTGTGTGCGCGCGTGTGTAGAGAGAGAATTGGATCTAACAGGCAAAAAATTGAGTAGGGGGTGCTGCAAAATAAAATAAATTACTTAGGGGTGCTGTTATTAAAAAAAAAAAAAGGTTGAAAACCACTGACTATTATACCTTGCTACACTTGCTACTTAAGATGGACAAAAATTTTGTCTATCATAAGTCATGATTGTCCAAAATGTGCAGAAAACAATCTTTATAGGGTGGTACTCCTAACCAAACTTCAGTATGCCTAGGTAAAACTGGCTTAACATTAATCTCCCTAACAAATGGATTGGCAGATGTGGGCCTATAAAGATCCCCAATTTATTTTTTTCCCTTTAATGCTGAGCCAAAGAAAAAGTTTCCCAGAGAAGGTAAACAACTGTTGATGAAATTGATGCCATTATCAGGGAGTCAAGGAGCAGTCCTGTGCACTTTCTTTCACATTAAGTGCAAAATGTATCGCCAGAATGAGAAAGGCTGTTGACAATGAGATTTGAATGCAGGGAAAGTAAGTGGAACAAACCTGTCTAACGGATAATGATATTAAGTATTCCAACAATACATTTTGCAAAACAGGTAGCAAATTTCAAATCATCATTTAGTGATATGTTCATAATAACATATACTGTTATTAAATTTTTATTTGTAAAAGAATAAGAAGTTTACCTCAATATGATATGTAGAACACTTCTGTATGATACTCTCCAAAAATTAAATTAAAAAATCGAAAATATTACATTACAGTAAAAGATTAATTGAAAACAATAAAAAATTAATTAGAATTTAATGAAAAAATTTTGCAAAACAATTTTCCTTCCTGAAGCTGACAATGCTTTTCAACCGTATATCATGATCACAGGAATGAAAATTACCAAATAGGTGCGAGCATGAATCTTAAATAGGGATTATTTGTCTTCGTGCATGTGCTTTTACTTAAAAGACCACGAATCAGAGATTAGATATGGCCGGTGAACATCAACTGATTTCTCATGTAATTTAATTTTGACAGTTTCTGCAATTAATAGTCTTGTATAGTTATGTTGGACACTAAGTATCTTGCTCGTTGAATAAAAAGTATGTTTTTCATTAACAGCATGAAATGCTGATTCTGACACTGCTGAATGAGAAGCACGAACTGAGGCCGTGTGGAACCTTGATAAGACGAGTTGCAATCACCGCAAGAAATGTTGTATACCAGGTCATTTATTTGTGTTGCAAATGAGGAAAGGACTGAGCGATTGTTCAGTATAGTGTGTAATTTCCGTATTGGTCTGGCTACAATTTTAAATTCAGTATCTTTAAAGAATGCTAAGCTGTTTGTGCCACTGTTCAAACATGGGACAGAAATAAAGTTTTTTGACGTTACTATTGTTGGTTGGTGTAGTTTTTTTGTATCCTATCCTTAGCTTGTACCCTAATTCGGTTTATTGTAGCAAAGGGGTAACCCCGGTTTAAGAATCTGCTGGTTAATACCTATTTCTGAGTCCAAAGCAGATTCCGTCATTGAATATTTATAGGCATTGAGAAACTGATTAAAGATAATAGATCTTTTGTAGGTGAAAGGGTGATAGCTGTTATAATGCAGAAGCATACCGGTGTTTGTAAGTTTACGATAGATGTTAAATTGGATGAGTCTCAAGTAAGTGTGAAATTTAGAAAATTTAATGACTTAGTATACGTATCCTCCCTTTCCAACGTAAAATTGAGTCTAGAATTAATATTATTAAATGAATGTAAAATGTCTTGGATAGTGCTACTATCGGTGATAACAAGAACATTGTCTAAATACCTTCCATAGTATGTGATTAGGGGTAGAAAGGGCATCAAATGTATAAACTGTTGAACAGTGGCACAAACAGCTTAACAGATTCTTTAAAGATACTGAATTTAAAATTGTGGCCAGATCAATACAGAAATTACACACTATACTGAACAACTGCTCAGTCCTTTCCTCGTTCGCAACACAAATAAATAACCTGGTATACAACATTTCTTGTAATGATTGCAACTCGTCTTATCAAGGTTCCACGTGGCCTCAGTTCATGCTTCTCGTTCAGCAGCGTCAAAATTAGCCTTTCATGCCATTAATGAAAAACATACATTTTTATTCAACGAGGCCAAAATACTTAAGTGTCCAATGTAATTATATGAGACTATTAATTGCAGAAACCATCGAAATTAAATTACATGAGAATTCAGTTAATGTTCGCCAGTCATCTCTAATCTCCGATTAAATCTTTTGGTCTTTTGCACGCATGCACAAAGACAAAATCCCTATTTAAGATCCATGCTCACTACTATTCGGTAATTTTCATTCCTGTGATCACGACAAACGGTTGAAAAACGTTGTGAGCTTCAAGCAGGAAAATCATTTTGAAATATTTTTGTTGAATTCTTTTAATTTTTTACTTAATTTTTAATTGCGTTCAATTGATTTTTAATTATTTTCAATTAATCTTTTACTGTAATGTAATATTTTTGATTTTTTAATTTAATTTCTGGAAAGTATCATATGGGAGTGTTCTACTTATCATATTGAGGCAAACTTCTCTTATTCTTTTACAAATATTGAGATTAATGTAGAACGGATTATTGAGCATCACAGCTCTGGTTTATACTATCACCATCATTAAATATAAAAATACATTTAATTCTCCATCCCAAAGAAATAAAAAAGAGAAATGTTACCTAAAGGTGGCATCTAACTGCTGAGCAGCAGTGCCAGCAACTAAATAGATAGGATGATGGGCTGCTGGAGACCAAGCAATATTAGCAGTACGGTCTATTTCCTTGACCTTCATTGTCTCCTTTTTTCCTATAACAAAATGTACAATTACATTTTTAGTGGTAAATGTTAAGTAATATTGAGCCTGTTACATCTGAACAAATTATTATGCAATTTCCAATATAAATTTAAAATCAAAATGTACTTTAATTACATTCATCTTAATACAAGTTTCAAAAATACTATAGAAGTATAGGAGTATATCTCAATGCAAAATCAAAATTTGTGTCTGTGTGTGAAATCCAAATTTGTATACCTTACTGTCTTTCAGATATCATTTCTTTCACTGTCTTTGATCATGCTGAAGATTGAGAGCCAAGTATTCAACTTTATAGCTTAGGCTTATACACAACTTAGACAAATAAGCTGCAGCTATTATCAACCCACTGCAGGATGGAAGCCTCCTCAACAATTCATGTTGAGGGAAATGAACCATAATCTGTCATGATGGTCCAGTGCGGGTTGGCAGATCGACTGTATTTAGCAGTCAGGGGCTTGAACCCCGGTCTACTCAAGGAGTGTGTGCTACTGCACTCCCACTCCTGACCACTCGGCAACGGAGGCCTTCACCTAGACAAATACCATTACCTAAATTCTGCCCGAGTTCTAATATCTTTTTAAATCAACATATATTCACCATAAAAGGTAATTCCAGTGTACATTCAAAAATCTCAGACACCGACAGAACAAATGGCTTCTTATCATCTGGTATGTGCTCTATTTGCAAATATAAGAGGAATAATGTACTTTCTATATAACCGAGTGGTATACAGAAGTATACCACTTGGTTATATGGAAAGTACATCACTTCCATTTAAACAAAAATTGTTCTGCATACGTCTAAGAATTGAGCCACATTTGCCCCATGCAGGATTTTATTAGTAGTAGTAGTAGTACCAGCAAATAAGAGAAGGAAGAAAGCTTAAATTTCAACAAAAAAAAAAAAAAAAACCTCACCTCATCTATCCACTCCAATAATATGCTTCCTTAAATTTATTTAAACTACTCACTTCCAAAATACCAGGTGGCAATTTATTTGATTGAAGGAGCATAGGAGTATAAACACATTTGCACCCATCTGTAGGAATCTCCCACGAATCCAAGAACACTTATAATTACGAGAAATGGTTTGCTTACCTCTTCAGTCATTTCCTTTAATATTATTGTAATAAAGTAGTTTTACTATTAATATATTACTAACTTTAATATCACTCTTAATATTGTTGCAATACTATAGGGTATCTTTCTCAATGCAGTAACTGAAATCAGATTCACACACTTGACTGTACTCATTTTTATCACAAGGAGATCACTGCTCCCCCAAGACCAAGGGGGAGCTGTGATCTACCTTGCATCAAATGCATTAGTAGAGGCATATGATGCAAGAAAGCAAACTTATGCAGCATCAGCCAAAAAAAAAAAAAAAAAACCACTCGCATTTCACCCCTCCGTTCGTTCGAAATACTTGTCCAGCTGAACCTTAAATTTATTTAGGCTATCAACTTCCAAAACAAGGGATGGAAGTCTGTTCCACCAACTAACTACCCGCTGGCTAAAGTCAAATTTCTGCACATCTATCTTACACCTGTCTTTCCTCAATTTGAATTTATGCCCTCTCAGGTGATTATTCTGAGCAAGAGGAAGATTCCCATCGGCACTGAGCATGCTCAAACCATTTAAGGCTTTATACATCTCTATCAGATCACCTCGCCGGTGCCTAGTCTACAGACACTGTAATTTGCAAAACTTAAGCCTTTCTTCGTAAGAGCAACCGTTTGTTCCATTCTAATCTTGTTGCCCTGCTCTGTACTCGTTCCAGCAGCTCTACATCCTTCTTGAAATGAGACCTCCAGACCTGTACACAGTACTCAAGGTGTGGCCTAACCATTGCCTTATACAAGAGAATAATCACCTCCTTATCCCTGCTAGAAAAATTCCTGTATATCATTGACAAGCCACCATGAGCTACTCTTGCAGCCCGTCTGCACTGCTCAGAGAACTTCATTCTGCCTGCACAATTACCCCCAGGTCCTTTTCATTCTCTACCACTGTCAGTGTAGTACCACAGAGTTGATACATTGCTCTGGGTTACTGTTTCCCCATATGTAGTACTTTACATTTGTCAATGTTAAACTTCATTTGCCACCTCTCAGCCCATCTGCTCAACCTTTCCAGATCCTGTTGCAGCAGCATAGCGTCAGTAGTGTCCTTAACAACCCTGCCCACCTTTGTATCATCTGCAAACTTGGACATTAAGCTTGATTATTTCGATATACCATCATCAATATCATTTATAAATACAGAAAACAATGAACCCAACACCGAACCCTGAGGAACTCCACTAATAACATTAGTCCACGATGAGCAGTGTCCATCGATTACCACTCTGTCTTCTCCCCCTCAACCATCTCTTTATCCATAGCAGCAATTTGCCTCCAATGCCACACTGCTCCAATTTGTGCAGCAGTCTTCCAGATGCAACAGTATCAAAAGCCTTTCTAAGATTCAAATATATAATATCAAAGTTATAACCTGCATCCAGTTCTTTTGTGACTGCATCATAGTATCCAATTAAATTGGTCAGGCAAGACTTTCCCTTAACAAAATCATGATGTGTCCGAGCTATAACTGAAGTCTTGTCTAGATGATCCTGCAGTGCTTCTTTACCCAGTGCCTTCATTAATTTTTCTGGAACAGAAGTTAAACTCACAGGTCTATAATTACTTGTGTCAGCCATTGATCCTCCTTTGTGAATAGGAGTCACATTTGCACATCTCCAGTCTATGGGTACCTCCCCTGAGTCTAAAGAGGCTCTCATAATTATGGCTAAGGGTTTGCTTACTTCCTTTGCTGCCTCCTTTAATATAACTGGATAGATCCCATCCACCCCGGGTGCCTTTTTTATGTTTATCCTCAACAATTTCTTCTCCACTTTCCTCTCAGTTATTACAAAATCATCTAGCTCACTGCCAGAGTTTACTTTACCTCTGGCATTCCCCTTCCTGAATAACTCTTCATGTGTGAATGTAGATGCAAAATACTCGTTAAGTTTGTTAGCCACCTGAGCAGGATCCTCAACTGTTGAACCATCAATATCCAGTGGACCAATCTGATTCATCCCTTTCCTTCTAAAGTTTCCATAGGTAAAGAACTCTTTTCTGTATTTCTTTGCATCCTTTGCCAAGAATTTCTCATAATCTGCCTTTGCCAGATTATGATTTCTCATAATCTGCCTGTGACTTGGTTACACACCAGCTTATATCTATTATAGGCTTCCATGTCACCCATTAATTTATATGTATCCAATGCATTTTTCTTCTCTGCCATATGTCTCATTAGTTCACCTGACATCCATTTAGGCCTAAACCTTGAACAATATTTCTTAGTTGGTATGTAAAGCCTAGTAGCTTCCAAGATAAGTTCTTTGAATGCTTCCCATTTTGAATTTGCTGTTGGTAACATCATCAGTTGGTCCCACTGTACAGAATTTAAATACTGTCTCAGACCATCATAGTCGCCTTTACGAAAGCAAAAACCCTTCCCTTTACCCCTAATGGTAGTTACCTCTTTGAGTAAATCCCACTTCAACACACTGTGATCACTGCCACCTAGTGGTTCCTTTATCTGCAGATTCTTAATTCATGAAGAATCACTACTGATAATCAGATCAAGAGTATTACTCCCTCTAGTTGCCTCCCGAACATGATGATGTAGAAAACAATCATTCAATAAATGCAACCTTGCTAGTGTGTGAGTGACCAACCCACAATATCCAGTCAATATCTGGGAAATTAAAATCCCCCATTATGACTATTTTTTACTGGCCCACTATTTCCCTGTACAGTTTCTTATTATACTCATCAGCGTCATTAGGCCTATAGCACACTCCTACTCTCAATTTTGATCTCCCAATGCTTATGTCACACCAAACTCTCAACACTCTGTGATCACTGCCACCTAGTGGTTCCTTTATCTGCAGATTCTTAATTCATGAAGAATCACTACTGATAATCAGATCAAGAGTATTACTCCCTCTAGTTGCCTCCCGAACATGATGATGTAGAAAACAATCATTCAATAAATGCAACCTTGCTAGTGTGTGAGTGACCAACCCACAATATCCAGTCAATATCTGGGAAATTAAAATCCCCCATTATGACTATTTTTTACTGGCCCACTATTTCCCTGTACAGTTTCTTATTATACTCATCAGCGTCATTAGGCCTATAGCACACTCCTACTCTCAATTTTGATCTCCCAATGCTTATGTCACACCAAACTCTCAACACTGCACTGTCCAGCGATGTCGACTGGCTTCACTTTCGTGGATTTTGTGTTTTTTAACTAATAGCATAACCCCTCCTCCCTTCCTGTCCTGTCTATCCTTTCTGTACACACTGTACTCCCCAAATTCCAGTTCTGCATTCCTTATATCTGTGTGACACAATACATCTCTGATATCCCAACAATATCTGCCTTTGATGTTTTGAGCAATACCTCAAATCATCAAATTTATTTACCAAACTCCTAGCATTGGTGTAAACATATATATGTTTATACCAATACATGCACGTGTTCCTATTCTTAGCTACCCTAACACAACCCATGTGTTTACTTATACCGCAATGACTCCCAGTAGTCTTTGAAATATCCTGCATCTTGTTTTCCAGGCTGCTGCTCATTCCAATAGAAACAGTGCAAGAATCACTTTCACCTCTGCCTGTGGCTACTGTTAATCTATTAGTCCTTGTATCACCCCCAAGCTAGCAGTTTTCCGACCCACCTAACACTGCCACCCCAAAGCATTCAGCTTTGGGGTGGATATTCAATTTAGAAACAAACACCATTATTTGTGATTATGCTCAAGTTGCTAATTTCTTTTTAGTATTAGTAAAAGCAAATTACATAAGAAAGCAAGCATCAGCCAAAAAAAAACAGACTTCCCATTTCATCTGTACATCACCCATCCAGCAGTTTATCTACTTGTTCCTTGAATTTATTCAAACTACACACCTCAACAATACCAGATGGAAGTTTGTTCCAACAATCAACTACCCTCTAGCTCAGTGTTTCTCAACCTTTTCGTCATTGCGGCACACTTTTAAAAATGCTAAAATTTTGCGGCACAATACAACAACCACTATTATACTCTTAAATATTATAGACATATAGATATATACAGGGTGTCTCAAAAATACACAGCATAACTTCAGGAATGAGTTCCTCATGTGTAGACAAAAATATTTTATATCAACATAGTTCCGGAAATGCTTTGTTCCCGAGTTATCAACCAAAATGTCTTATCTCCCGCAGGTGATTTCCTTCATCACAAGGTACTGACAGAATCTGGTGGTTTTTCCATTCCAACCATGCACTCAAATCAGGAGCAAGCGGATATCACTTTATGTACAGCTTGGCGGATGGCAATGCTCTGAAGGCTCGCTGTTTGTACCAAGAAAGGTTCCCAGAATGAAGATATCTAGACAGGAAAACGTTTGAAGGTATCCATCGACGCCTTTGTGAACATGGGACCTTTACACCTCATGCTGCCGACAGAGGACGACCAAGATCTACAACTCCTGAAGTAGAGGAGGAGATTTTGGATGTTGTGCATGCCACTCCTGGAATCAGCAAGCGCAGAATAGCAATGCAACTGGCTGTTCAACATTCGACTATTTGGAGAGTGTTGCGAGAACACACCAACTGTATCCTTACCATCTGCAATGGGTACAGGCCTTGTCACCAGCAGATTACTCTGTGCAAGTAATGTTCTGCCAGTGGTTCTTACAGCAGTGTGGTACAACCCCTCACTTTCTTGCCTTTGTGATATTCACAGATGAAGCACAGTTCACACGAGACAGAATCCAAAACTTTCACAATCAGCAGTTCAGCCTCAACATCTGGGTGGGTGTTTTTGGTGATAAGTTATTTGGACCCCATGTACTTCCAAACAAACTCACTGGGCAGGCGTACAGAAACTTTCTGGAAAACAACATGTCTGGTTTCTTGGACGATGTGCCACTGATCATTCATCAACAGGCACACTTCATGCATGATGGCGCTTCCGCACATTTCAGCCACCTAGCCCGCAATTATCTGAATCGAAGGGTTCCTGGTCGGTGGATAGGTAGAGGTGGACCAACTGCCTGGCCTCCACGCTCACCTGATTTAAATCTAGTGGATTTAAATCAGGTGATGTGGAAACTCTTCGCAATCGAATTGTGGCAGGTTGTGAGACAATACAAAACATGCCAAGAATTTGGCATCGTCTTCGCGAGTCCACGAGACTTTGACATATGCAGAAATTTGCGGAAATTTTGTGCGGAAATTTGCCTTTAGCCAGTGGGTGGTTAATTGCTGGAACAAACTTCCATCTGTCGTTATGGAAGTTGATAGGGTGATTAAATTTAAGGAGGAACTGGACAGGCATTTGGAGGGAATGGTGTGTTTTTTTTTTTTTGGCTGATGCTGCATAAGCTCATACATTTGCTTTCTTGCATCACATGCCACTACTACTAGACGTTGATGCGTGGCCTGTATTCAGGCAGAAGGTGGGCATTTTGAACAATTACTATAAGGTGATGTGAACAGTTAAGTGTCATAGACAGACCTTCAAAACTCGGAAACCAAGCATTTCCGGAACTATGTTGATATAAAATATTTTCATTGTCCACATATGAGGAACTCATTCCTGAAGTTATGCCATGTATTATTGAGACACCCTGTATATTATAAATAAAAATTATAAATAATATACAGTATATATACTATAATATATATACATATGTTCACAAACTGGAAGTTATTTCTGTTGGGTATACTTAATAATACACTTATTATTTGTTTTAGATGCTTTTAATGTTCTTTTTTGAACATACATAAATTGTATGAAATTTAAAATAGAAAATATGGAAAAAATTAACATATTTAAATATAAAAACAAACAAATATACATTCTTCTTCTTCAAGTCACACAGCTCCCTGAGGAGCTGTTGTGGCCACCAACAAATTATTCCTAAAGCTGCATTGATCATGTGCTCTACAAGTGGCATCGCAAATGTCATGCCCAGGAGTTCACTGATTCCATCCTTCCACCTAGTTGCAGGTCTTCCTCTGCACCTCTTCCCTTCGTTTTTCCTTCCATTATATTCTTCAACAGAAAGTTTTCCCTTCTTACTATATGACCAAAAAACTTGAGTTTTTTTTGTTGATACTAGGAAGAAGAAGAAATTTAGGCCTCCCAATTTTATTCAATACCCACTCATTTGTTCTTCGATCCAAGTAAGAATTATGCAGTATTCTCCTGTAACACCACATTTCAAATGCCTCAATTTTCTTCCTGTCAACTCTTTTCAGATTCCATCCTTCACATCCATAAGCGGCAACTGGAAAAATTAATGAATCAATGATTCTCAGCTTCGTCTTTAGGAGCAGATCATGATCTCTCCATAATTTTATCAGATCAGCGACCGTTTTAGCAATTGCCTGTCGTCTCTTTAAATCATTTTAGCAGTCACTATTTTTATTTATTCTTGACCCTAAGTAATCAAATACATCAACTTCTTTGATATCTTGCCCATTAACCTTCACTTTACTGGAATCGAGATTATCACCAATCGCCATAATTTTAGTTTTACACATGTCCAGAAACAATCCTTTTTTCTTACTGGCTTCACATACTCTCCTCACAGTTTCTTAAAGATGATCCTTAGAATTACAAATTAGCACAGTATCATCTGCATAATGAAGGTTGTTTATCTTCAGTCCTCCAGTTTTGATGCCAGTCTAAATCTTCCAAAGCTTCACGCATGATATCTTCAGCATAAAGATTAAAAAGGTGAGGCGACAAAATACAGCCCTGCCTGACACCATTACGTATTGCGAAAAAGTCCATGTTTGTTCTCACAGTTCCAGTAGCTTAACCAGCTGAATTATGTAGATTGGAAAACCCATAATAGTCACCGTTTCCCATAGTTTCTCACGTTGAACACAATCAAATGCTTTTGCATAATCTATAAAACACAAAACGACTGGAACATTGAATTCTTTGCATTTTAATGATCAGTTGTAGGCTTTAGATCTGATCTCTGGTTCCTCTACCGTTTCTGAAACCTGCTTGCTCTTCTGGCGATTCTGAGATTCTTCTTGAGATTCTGCTTAATATGATTTTAAGAAGAATCTTGCTAGCGTGAGAAATTAGGCTAATAGTCCTGTAATTTGAGCAAATTTTCAGATCTCCTTTTTTGGTAAAGGGATAAAAATTGATTTCTTCCAATCTGATGGCCACCAACCCGTTTCCCAAATTTTTACAATCATTTTATGAAAAAACTCGGCACCCTTCACACCTGTAGCTTTAATCAATTACGCTGGGATTTCATCAATTCCAGGTGACTTGCCACATGTTAGTTCTCTGATGGCTTTTTTTGGCTTCTTCCTTCAGTGAACTGGTTCATGATCACACTTGAAAAGGGGGTAGCAGATCATTATGGCCAGCAGGTGCTCGGAAGAGCTGCTCACAGTATTCTTTCCACCTTCCTTCGATTGTGTTCTCCTCCGTTAATTTCCCCTTTGGAGTTCTTAATTACATTAAGTTTTGGTCGGAACTTTTGTCTTAAGGACTTAATTACATCGTAATCTTTTTAGTGTTGTTTCGTTTATTGTGGTATTCGATTTCTTTACACTTTCGATTGATATAATCCTGTTTATCCTGGCTTAAACAGCACTTGATGACTTTGCTTCGTTCCTGATACTCTGTTTCCTTGTACACGCTGGGTTTTTGCAGTTCTCTGTTCAATAAGTTTAAAAGTGGCTTCTGTAATCCAAGGCTTCCTGATCTTTGACCTTTCTCTAATGTATCTATTTGCTGAATCCTTAATGCTTTTTTGTATTTTCCCACATTTCCTCAGGCAGCATATCGTCATCTAGTTCTAATAGAGCTTGAAAACGATTGCCTGTTTCAAACATATAATCATTTGGAATATTTTCTACATCCAATCGTCTAGGGAAAACCTTATTCATGATCTTTTTCAGCTTCAGCTTGAGCACTATGTGGAGTAGCTTATTACCACTACCACAATCTGCTACAGGAAGTGTTTTTGCTATGATTACACTGGAACGCCACCTTTGCTGGGATATAATCAATCTGATTCCTTGTTTTATGATCAGGAGATGTCCATGTGTTCTTTGGTGCTGCTGAAAGCAGGTATAGAGATATAACATTGTAATCAGTGAGACAGTTGGGTTTGATGGGAGCATATAGTTTTTTAATACGAGGATTTATTGCGGATAGGCTTACTCTCAGCTCCTCTTCTACCGACCTTAGTCTCTCTCATTTTTTTTTTTTGTTTAATCTCATTTAAAGAGGAAAACCTGTTTCTCACAAGTAGTAAGTGGAAAATGGCAATAAAATTCTAATTGCCTTTTCCGAAATTTGTGGATATTCCTTTTGAATTTTGTTAATATTTTAATTTGCTAATATTGGCATTATTAAAGTGAATTTCCAGCGACTGGCCACTACAGATCTCAGCCAATTCTTCTTCCTCTTGCAGATTCCGAAGTTCTAACGTCGGAAGGTTTCTTGTTGTAAATGAGTCTCTTACATACAAATTTTGTTTCGTATCAAGAGATGGAAAGTAATGCTCAATTTTTGTCTTTAACAGATCTAATGTTTCACTTATTACATTAATTATTTTAGTAGAATTCGTTTTGGCAGTCAAGGGGAAACATTTCTAAATTTTTTTCACTTACCTATTTTTCCCATATACTCAACTTGTCAGTAGAAGTGAGTAAATTTTCCTCTGGACCTTGCATACTGATACTTAATTTATTAAGCTGTGCAAATAAATCTGCTAGTAAAGCTAATTTACATAACCAAATTTCATCACTTAAATAATCACAAGATTTTGATTGCTCCAGTGAAAAAAATATAAGCATTTCCTCGCACAATTTGTCCAACGCACAAGTACATTTCCTTTTGATAGCCATTGAACTCAATGATCAGACTCCAGTTCCTCGCATAAATTTCCGAAAATATGTATTTTTTGTGGTCTAGTTTTGATATAATTGACTATTTTAACCACTTGATCAAGTACAAGTTTTAATTATGCTGTTCGAAAGTGGTACTGTCATTATTTTTTTTCCAGGTTCCTCTCCAAAAATACTTTCCACATTTACCTGACATGCTGGTAAAATCCGACTTTCTGCAATCAGGTGAGATTTTATTTATTATTATTTATTTTTTTTTTGCCACCAGTTTGGCTACTAAATAGCTGGCTTCTTGCGCTTTATCAGATATTTTATCCACATTATAAAGTTCTGTACCTTGTTTTCTGGTAGAGGCCTGCAGTCTTTTAAAATACTCGATAGTTTGATGATAAATTCTTGTGTTTTTGTAGAAAAATAATGATGCAATTTACTCGACACCACTGATTCATTCGACAATTTTAAACCACATACCACACGTAAAGGTAGAGGACAATCTTGGATACCAGTATAAGAAAATCTCATCGCCAAATAATCATCATCATATTTACGACGTTTTCTTCTTTTTTGATGTTGATGGTTTTGTTTTTGTCAAAGCTCCAGGTCCTGATAGTATTTCTCCACTTGTTCTCAAAACCTGTGCTCCTGAACTTACTCCTATTCTTTGCCGCCTTTTTTCACTTTCTTATTCCAAAGGTGTTTTTCCTTCTTGCTTGGAAATTTGCTCATATCCAGCCAGTTCCTAAAAAGGGTGACAATTCCCTCCCATCGTAATTACTTCTACTCTTTCTAAAGTAATGTTGAAATCGATTAACCGCCAACTCTTAAACTACGTAGAAACCTTCCGTCTGATCAACGATCGCCAGTATGGATTCCATCGCTGTCGATCCACTGGTGATATTTTGGCTTATGTTGCCCATTTATGGACTAATTCAATGGAAAAGTACGGTGAAACACAAACAGTTGCTCTTGACATCTCAAAGGCTTTCGATCATATGTGGCATAAAAGCCTTCTAAACAAGCTTCCATCTTATGGTTTGCCAACTGTTTTTTGTAATTGGTTATCCAGTTTTCTTTCTGATCGCTCACTGAAAGTGATGGTAGATGGCTCTCTGTTTCTTCTAACTTCTCCACTAATGCCAGTGTCCCCCACTCTTTTCCTCTTGTATATTAATGACCTTCCACTCACTGAAAATCCCATCCATAGTTTTGCCGATGATAGCACATTGCATTCCACATTATTTTGAGGCACCTTGTCCTGCTCAATCAGCTTCAAATTCTTGAAGATCCGCTACCAATTACTTAAATGCCAATCTCCAGGTAATGCTACAGTGGGGCAAAGACAACTTGGTTGATTTCAATCCTTCTAAAACTCAGTCTTGTCTTATATCTCGCAGAAAGGATTCTTCTGCTCCTATGCTTATCTTTGGTGACACTCCGATTTCTAGGAAAAATGATATATCTCCTTTGGGGATCACCCTGACTTCTAATCTCTCTTGGCACAAGCACATTACAAATATTGTTTCCTCTGCATCAAAAAAAAAAAAAAAAAAAAAAACTGTTTTCTATTTCACTCTCACCGTTACTTTTCTTCCAAACACCTGTTCACTCTTTACAAATCACAAATTCGCCAAGCCATGGAATATTGTTCCCACATCTGAGGTGGTGCCCCCAAAACCTCTCTCAGGCTTCTTGATGCCGCTCAGAAGAGGCCAGTTAGGTTAATTAATGATTAATCTCTAAAAGAGTCTCTCTACTCGCTGTCTCATAGACGTACTGTTTCTGCTGAATGCCTCTTCTACAAATATTTCCATGGACACTGTTCTTCTGAATTGGCTTCTATAATTCCCGCTCTCTCATTCAAAACATTCTGAAAACGTGCTGCCACCAGCCAACATCCATTTACTGTCCAACTTCAAACTCACAGAACCAACTTTTCATCTTCCTCGTTTATTCATTCAACTGCCGTTTTCTGGAACAAACTTCCTTCATATGTATTTCCTGAAAATTACAGTCTACAGAAGTTCAAGCCCAATGTCAACAAATATCTTCTTTCATCTTCTCAACCTCCAATCCAAGTAAGGTACTAAGTTTGTTTGTTTGTTATTTGGTTTTTAGGAGCATTAGCAACTAAGGCCATATTGCTCCGGGATATACGGTGGTCATTCCATGACCTTTCCGCATTCTCCATATTTGGTGGTGACGGGCTCGAACCCCGGTCTAATCAAGAAGCGTGTGCTACGCACTGCTGCTCCTTCCCACCTGGCTACGGAGGCGCCAAGGTACTAAGTACTATAGGTTCTAATACCTCTCGTGTTTGGGGTTTAAATTAAAAAAAAAAAAAAAGAAAGTCTTATTTCTCCTATTAAACCTTACATTGTCACAGCTGATTTCAAAAAAGTTAATGAAATCTGTTGTCATACACTGTGATTCCAAAATTTTAGGCAAGAATGTAGATCTGGAATGGGTACAGAGAAATGCAATGAGATTAGTGAAGAAAACAAAAGGGTTGCCTTACCAAGAAAGGTTTTATTTCTGCAAATTTCAGCATCTGGAGACTAAACCCCTACAAAGCAATATGATTGAGGTGTTTAAGACTTAGAATGGACTGATCAAGCTCAATGCTGATTGCAGGATATACAGAATATCCATGTACAGAAATTTGCCTACAGCTAGCAGGTGGTTGATTTTTGGAACAAACTTCCATCTGTTGTGGAAATCAGTAATATGAATAAATTCAAGGAAGAACTAAACAATTTATTACAGCATAAGGAGGGGTGATGGTTATTTATTTATTTATTTTTTTTTTTTTTGGCTGATGCTTTATAAGCTTGCTTTAATTTATCAATTACTACTAATAATACTATTGAACAGATAGTGCCTTTGCACCACATTTTGTTCATAGTAAATTGTCCAAGTCGATAATTGGCATTTTAATTGTTTCATATTGTGAACACTTTCACAAGTGGCCAAGGTATTGAACTGCTTTGAATAAGTAACGCTTCGTCAGTGGAGAAGACTGATGTTACTTATTGTAGGCAGATACCACCACCCAGATGGCACCGTTTCGAAGCTTGTTGGCTTACTCATCAGTGGATGGGCAGGTACCCTGTTGTTGCAATAGGACAACCTAGTTATGAAGTATAAGCCCACAATATGAGAGATGCCTGACGGTGTGTAATAGTATAAACTGCCATTTCCCAAACTGTTCCGTGGAACACTAGTGTTCCATGAGATGTGAACAAGTGTTCCTTGAAAAATCGTAATAAATAATTAAAAAATAAAATAAAATAAATTTTGCATATTTGTTACACAACTTTTGTATCATTATAATTTTTAACATAATTTTTTTTTTGGTTATTAATATACTGGGATAGACTAATAATCAAATTCAAAAATCAAAGATCAAAAATCAAAAATATAATAATCAAATAGACCACGGAACACTATTTTGATGGGCTTTTGCATAGAGACGTATGCTTAGAAGTAATGACATCTAGAAAAAAGTAGCAATGTGATCTAATATGCCATTTAGCCTGGAGTACAAGGGTTGAAGGAGAGAGGGAAGTGAACAGATATCATAACTAAACTCACTTTCTTGTATAAAATTTTTTTGATAATTATCAGTATTTCGAAATATTATTATTAAAATAAATGACCATGGATTTGGCTGAAAAAAGGAACTTTAAAACAAGAAGCAGGTACTCCTAGTAGTGCGACTGTGGTCGATGAAAACGAACAAAATATTATTGCACTTCAAAATGAGGATGAACAATCGCAGCATTTTGTTCCCCCAAAATCCAAAGCAAAAAAACAGGAACCAACTAATAAAAGACTAAAACAAAAGTATGATGACAGTTAATTGAATTTCGGCTTTACATGTGTTGGAGATAAAAATGCTCCTGATGCACAGTGTGTCGAATGTAATAAAATATTACCAAACAGTTCTTTGGCTCCAGCTAAACTTGTTTTGTAAATGTTCCATAAATCTATTGCAAGATGAAAAGTGTAATGTGACTAAAAAAGTTTGGGAAACACTGATATAAACTATGGCGATTCTTTTGCATGAAGCATGGGACTAGGCATAAGATTCACTATTCAATGGGTCAGTGCCTTTGCACCATGTTTTGTTTGTAGTAAACTGTAAACGGCACCGTCTGGGTGGTGGTATCCACCGAGAATAAGTAACATTACTCTTCTCCACTGGTGAAGCATTACTTATTCAAAGCATTAGCATAGGCACATGGTGCAAGAAAGCAAGCTTATATAGCATCAGCCAAAAAAAAAACTTTCATTTCACCCATCCACTTTCTCTAAATGTTTGTCTAGTTCTGCCTCGAATCTATTTAAGCTATCAACTTCTACAACGACAGATGGAAGTTTGTTCCAGCAATCAACCACCCATTGGCTAAAGGCAAACTTCCACACATCTATCCTACAATTGTCTTTCCTCAATTTGAATTTATGCCCTCTCAGGTGATTATTCCGAGCAAGAGGAAGAATCCCAACAGCATTGAGCAGGCTTAGACCATTCAAGGCTTTATACACCTCAATCAGAAGATCATGACCATTGCCTTATACAAGGGGATAATCACCTCCTTATCCCTGCTAGAAATATTATTGTATATCATTGACAAGACACCATGAGCTACTCTTTGCAGACCGTCTACACTGCTCATAAAACTGCACAATTACCCCCAGGTCCTTTTCATTGTCAGTCCTACCACTGTCAGTGAGTACCACAGAGTTGATACGTTACTCTGGAGTCACTGCTTCCCATATGCAGTACTTTACATTTGTCAATGTTAAACTTCAGTTGCCACCTCTCAGCCCATCTGCTCAACTTTTCTAGATCCTGTTGCAGCAGCGTACTGTCAGTGTCATTAACAACCCTACCGACCTTCATATCATCTGCAAACTTGGACATTAAGCCTAATATACTATCATCAATATCAGAGGTCGGCAAACTTTTTTTGGAAAGGGCCAGATCATAAAATTTGTAGGCTCAGTGGGCCAGGTAGCAAGCTCGAAGATATTTACATTGGTAATTCTACTCACAGAGCAACAAAAAAAAAAAAAAAAAAAAACAGGTTCAAAATCTTTTTATTAGCAAGTGATATTTTACATAATATTTATACACATGCTGACACTTACAAAAAAATGAATAAAATATTTCCATTTATTAATAAACGTATTTTAGAACTGGTTAAATTTTGTACTAATGCGATGAATGTAATTGTTTTTTCTGAGATAATATTTCATCATACTTGAGTTTGAAGTTAGTACTTCCTATCATTAAAGCTGTTTGCAAATGTCATCCATTAATAATGATCTGTATTGCGATTTTACATATTTTATTTTCGAAAATGTCTTTTCACATTAGTAAGTACTCCAAAATACAGATATAAATCCCCGTGCATATGATTTTAATTGACCGTATTTATCTTCCGAAAGATATTTATAGAATTGGGTTAGATCCATTTTCTCAATTGTACAGCCAAATGGATTTTGAAACATGAAAATGTCTTTTGCACTTGCATCAAGATCCGAAAAACGCTGTTGTAACTGTAGAAAATATATCCGCCGTGAATTTTTTTGGGAATGGGGATTTCGCTAATATTTGAAATTTTTTTACAGCATGGGAAATGGTCAAACTTGGTTAATGTGATTTGTGTTTCAAACAATGCAAATTTTTGACGAATGACTTTACGATAGAATACGTTTCACATATGAGCACTGTTTTCCCCTGTAATTTTAAGTTAAATTTGTTAAGATATCCCACGATGTTTATAGCAAATGTTAATTTCCATAGCCATTCATTGTTAGATAATAGTGGTTATGGGCAGGTTTTTTGATTTAGAAAAATTTCTATTGCTTCTCTGAGTTCAAAAAATCTCGATAAAACTTTTCCCTTGCTGAGCCATCGAACTGCTGTATAGTAGAGCAAATAACGATATTCGGCTTCAATCTCTAATAAAAAAAATCACAAAAATGATGGTTAAAGTCCATGAGAATGAATAAAGTTAACCGCTGACACAACTGGTTCAATAACACATGACAGATTGAGGTGTTTCCCACAAAGAGCCTGCTGGTGAATAATACAATGAATTACCAGAAGTTTTGAACATTTAGCTTCTTCACAAGCCTTAAAAATTTGTCCAACTAATCCTTTCCCCGTTCCACACATATCGAGGCCTGATGTAGCCCGGTGGTCAGGAGCGAGAGTGCATAGCATGCGTTCCTTGAGTGGACCGGGGTTCAAGCCCGTGACTACTAAATACGATAAATATTTGTATTGCCAATTTATTGTAAACTCTACTGACTTGGTTGTCTTGCCGAAGTATAAACAGAAAATTTATTTATTTTTACCACCATCAGTTGCGACACATTTTAACTGATTCCATTGCAAATTGTACTGTGTTAGCGTTTTCTTGACTTCCTTGAAGATATCTTCGCCTGTAGTTGTTCCATGCAGACTATTCATAGAAGCTAATTCTTCAGTAACCTCAAACTCAGTATTGACTCCTCGAATAAACAGCAACAATTGGGCAGTACCAGTAATGTCTGTAGACTCATCAAGAGCCAACGAAAACCACTTGAAATTTTTTTGCATTGTCTTTTAATTGAATCTCGATGTGGCTCCCGATGTCCTCAACTCTTCTAACAGTTGTTCTCACTGAAAGACTGACAGATCGAAACAAATCCATTTTCTCTAGACACATTTCTTTGGCTGCCACAAGCAAACATGATTTAATTAATTCACCATTGGTAAATGGTTTCCCTTTCTTGGCTAATAAATGAGCTATTCGTAAGCTTACTTTAGTTACTGCTTCATTATCATATTTTATTTTAACGAATAAATTGTGCTGTGATGATGCATTACGTTTTAAACTTTTCAATTTTAGCTTCTGTTGATTTTCTGTGAGTTTTGAATATTGTGCTGCGTGCTTAGCTTGGTAATGACGACGTATATTGTACTCTTTTCGCACAGTATTGTGTCATTACATAATAAACATGATACTTTGTCATTTATTTCTATGACAAAATAATTCACACTCCATTCAGTTTTAAAAGCACGACATTCAAAGTCCACTTTTCTCTTCATATTTGGTCTTGAGGGTGACATGGAAATGGTGGGTAATAAAATAAAAGGGGAAAAAAAAAAAAAAAAAAGATCGCAGGGCACCGTGACAGACAATGTCACGTGCACCGCTAAAGCAAAACTGAGAGAAATGCTGGCAACACTTGTTCTACAGTAGACCACAGAATGCGAATATGTGACGGCAGTAGCGCCATGTGCGGTCATTATTCTCAACTCAACTATCGGCTATTGCAGCATGTAATTTGATTTATTTTTAATTTTTTTTCATGTAAAACACAATATTAAACCGCGGGCCGGATTTGGCCTGTGGGCCGTAGTTTTCTGACCCCTGGTCAATATCATTAATAAATACAGAAAACAACAATGGACCCAACGCCGAATCCTGGGACTCCATTAATAACATTAGTCCACGAAGAGCAGCGTTCACTGATTACACACCATTGAAGTAGTGCTTTCTTCTAGTGTTTACATACATAAAGGCTTTGCTGTTTTTCTTTGCATTCTTCACCAGAAGCTTCTCATAATATGCCTTAGCTTGCCTAACCTCCTTTGTGACTTGATTGCAGATTAGTTTATGTCTAACATATATGCTTCTGTTATCACCTGACAATTTATATGCATCTCACACATTTTTCTTCTCTGCTATAAATCTTATTAGTTCATTTGATATTCATTTAGGTCTAAGTCTTGAATGGTATTGCTTAGTTGATACAAAAGGACCTAGTAGCTTTGGCGATTAGTTTCGTGAATGCTTCCCATTTAGAATTTGCTGTTGATAACATCATCAGTTGGACCCACAGTAGTTATCTTTACAAAAGCCCTTCCCTTTATCCTTAATGGTAGCTACATCTTGCAGTAAATACCACATCATTACACTGTGATCACTGACACCTGTGGTTCTTTTATCTGCAGGTTCTTAATGCAGGAAGAATCAGTGTTCATAATCAGATCAAGGGTATTGCTTTCTCTTATTGCTTCTCTAACATGCTGCTGCTGTTGAAAACAGTCATTTAATAAACCTACAAAGCTCTTGCTAGTATGCAAGTGACCAACCCACCAGTTCTAGTCAATATCCCCTTATTAAACATTCTGTCTTAATGGCCCACTATTTCTCTATATAGTTATTTGTTATACTAATCACAATCATTAGACCTATAACACGCTCCTATTCTCATTTAGGAAAGTTCACATATACAGGAATTCCCCGACTTACGGAATACTCGAATTCGACTTTACGTAAGTTTTTCCTGGCCCGTGAAAACCTAAAAAAATTGTGGAAATGTATTTTGCATCCTGTAGGAATAAATTTTTTTTTTTTTTTTTTTATGAGAACCACAAACACGAGAGGTATTATAACCTATAGTACTTAGTACCGTGCTTGGGATGGAGGTTGAGAAGACGAAAGAAGATATTTGTTGATATTGGACTTGAACTTCTGTAGATTGTAATTTTCAGGAAATACGTATGAAGGAAGGTTGTTCCAGAAAACGGCAGTTGAATGAATAAATGAGGAAGATGAAAAGTTGGTTCTGTGGGTTTGAAGTTGGACAGTAAATGGATGTTGGCTGGTGGCGGCACGTGTTCGGACTGTTTTGAAACAGAGAGCGGGAATTATAGAAGCCAATTCAGAAGAACAGTGCCCATGGAAGTATCTGTAGAAGAGGCATGCAGCAGAAACAGTGCGTCTATGAGAAAGCGAGTGGAGAGACTCTGTTAGAGATGAATCATTAATTAACCTAACTGCCCTCTTCTGAATGGAATCAAGAAGCCTGAGAGAGGTTTTGGGGGCACCACCCCAGATGTGGGAACAATATTCCATGGAAGGGCGGATTTGCGATTTATACAGAGTGAGCAGCTGTTTGGGAGAAAAGTAACGCCGAGAGCGAAAGAGAAAACCAAGTTTTTTAGATGCAGAGGAAGCAATATTTCTAATGTGCCTGTGCCAAGAGAGATTAGAAGTTAGGGTAATCCCCAAAAGAGATATATCATTTTGCCTAGAAATTGGAGTGTCACTAAAGATAAGCATAGGAGCAGAAGAATCCTTTTTGCGAGATATAAGACAAGATTGAGTTTTAGAAGGGTTGAAACCAACTAAGTTGTCTTTGCCCCAGTGGAGAATTACCTGAAGATTGGCATTTAAGGAATTGGCAGCAGATTTTCAAGAACTTGAAGCTGATTGAGCTGGACACGGTTTCTCAAAATGGAAAGTTGAATGCAATGTGCTATCATTGGCAAAACTATGGATAGGATTTCCAGTCAATGGAAGAAGGTCATTGATATACAAGAGGAAAAGAGTGGGGAAAAGAACTGAACCTTGGGGGACACCGGCATTAGTGGAGAAGTTAGAAGACAGAGAGCCATCTACCATCACCCTCAGTGAGCGATCAGAGAGAAAACTGGATAACCAATTACTAAAAACAGTTCGCAAACCATAAGATGGAAACTTGTTTAGAAGACCTTTATGCCAAACACGATCAAAAGCCTTTGAGATGTCAAGACAAACTACTTCTGTTTCACCAAACCTTTCCATTGATTTAGTCCATAAATGGGTAACATAAGCCAGAATATCACCAGTGGATCGACACTGACGGAATCCATACTGGCGATCGTTGATCAGACGGAAGGTTTCTAGGTAGTTTAAGAGTTGGCAGTTAATTGATTTCTCCATTACTTTAGAAAGAGTAGAAGTAATTGCAATGGGACGATAATTGAATGGGAGGGATTTGTCACCCTTTTTAGGAACTGGCTGGATATCAGCAAATTTCCAAGCAGAAGGAAAAACACCTTTGGAATAAGAAAGTGAAAAAAGGCGGCAAAGAATAGGAGTAAGTTCAGGAGCACAGGTTTTGAGAACAAGTGGAGAAATACCATCAGGACCTGGAGCTTTCTTAGCATCAAGATTCATCAAAATCCTTCTGATATCCTTTTGACGGAAGACCACAGGAGGCATTGAATGGAGCGTGTTAGGAATGGTGGGAGGTGTTTTACCAAGATCATTAATACATGAGCTCGAAGAAAAATGGGATGCTAGAAGGTCAGCTTTATCCTTGGCTGAAGTGACAACAGAACCATCTGGTTTGGACAGAGGTGGGAGCAGAGATGGGCAAAAGTTGCGGCCAATAGCTTTGGCAAGAGACCAGAATGCTCGGCTACCATTAGGTCAAGAAGCAAGTTTTCTACTCTTAGCCTGTTCAAACTCTAGTTTGGACTGATTAATAACTGCTTTACAATTGTTGCGAGCTTTGGTGTAGGCAGAAAATGAAACTGAAGAATTAGAAACAAGCCAATTATGATATGCAACGTTCTTCTCTTGGACAGCCTTAGCACATTTATTGGAAAACCAAGGTTTAGATAAAGGACGAGATTTTAAAGTGGAGTGTGGGATAAAGGATTCCATTCCTGCAAGAATAATTTCACTGACACGATCTGAGCAAACGTTGACATCAGAAGTTTTGAAACAGTAATCAGACCAAGGAAAAGAAGAAAAGAAGTCTCGCAGGTCATCCCATTTTGCATTCTTGTAATGCCAAACAATACGAGGTTGGGAATAGGCATGAGATAAAGGTTCCATTGGAGAAGAGACAATCACCAAGTTGTAATCTGAAGTGCCTAAAGGACCTCTCACTTCAACCTTGTACTTAGAAGGGTTGTTTGTGAGAAAAAGATCAAGCGTATTGGCTGTATGATTAGGATTGTCCGGTATTCTTGTAGGTAAATGAACAATCTGTGCTAGGTCATTAGTAATTGCAAAAGCCTCAGCATCTCGACCTGCTGGGTCGGTGTGACTAGAAAACGGAAGCCAGCTGGAGTTGTGAACGTTAAAATCACCAAGGAAAATTACCTCACTGTTAGGAAAGTTGGACTGGAGAAAGTCAAGTTGCAAAGAGAGGAAGTCAAAGAGCTCCAAGTGATTAGTGGAGTTGGGAGAATGGTAGAGACAACAGATGAATTTTACACAATGAGGTAGAGAGATTTTAAGCC
This sequence comes from Mastigoproctus giganteus, assembly GCF_048544385.1. Taxonomy (NCBI): domain Eukaryota; kingdom Metazoa; phylum Arthropoda; class Arachnida; order Uropygi; family Thelyphonidae; genus Mastigoproctus; species Mastigoproctus giganteus. The sequence continues at coordinate 193,482,343 of NC_143581.1, forward strand.
AGAGAAGATCAAAGAGAGGAGATTCCAAATTGCCAAGTCTCTGACAGGGAATATCAGAACGGACATATGCACAAGTACCACCTTTGAGGCGAAAGGAATCATACAGCAAATAATTTGGAGATCTGAGAGGAGCAGTAGTTGAATCAACTGATAACTGAGATTCAGTCAGAAAAAGTACATGGGGTTTGGAAGACTGCAAGTGGAAATGGACATCGTTGAGATTAGAATTGAGACCACGTATATTTGTGAAATGAATTAGGAAGTCCTTGGGAGGTTTAGATCTTTTCGCAGATAAGCTTGCTCTATTATTTTGACCATTCATGGTGTATTCAATAGTAAGAAAAAGTGGGTGGGACATGCTGTATGAAGTAATGAAATTTTTGGATATGGCGTACATGTGGTAAGAATATACCCAGATCCTTGACATAACGTGGCCTCGACAATGCTCCCCGCATACACACTACTCAGACTCCCTCCAGTCACTATCTGGCAGAGTAGAGGTAGCAAGATTATACACTAGCTGATCCGGAAGCTTCCTAGAGAGTTACCAATAGGTTCAGTCCGGTGTACTAACTAGCGGCCGGCCTGCGAACACCGTTTTAGAGCTGTAGCCTCGAAATGTAAGGAATATTGGATCTCGCCACGACATTCATCATAACCTCAAAAATCATCAATCATACTGCATGATGGAAGAGATAGGGAAGGGTTGGCCGGAACTTAGCTCTAGAGACTAAACATGGGTTCCACCACTTCAAGCCTCCAATAAGCAAAGTGGTGGTATTTCACCGGTTGATGAGAGTCATCTACCACCTAGTCTGCCTGGTAACATAGAGGGGCGGCGTTTCTCCATGTGGTGTGGGCGCCACACCTCGACCCCTGCTTACGTTGGTTCACACCTGGGTGGTCACCCACCATGTACTTGTGCATGAAGGTTATACCCAGGATTACTAACAGTCCCACCATCGTGAAGATGCAAGCAGAGGATTTGGCTGTCATAGACCGTCTGGACTTCGCCGAAATTGGGTCCACTTTGACTTGAGTGTCACCCGAATATCAGTTCCATCAGCGTTTTAGACTCCCAGGTAGCAAGAACAGCTTGTCTGGCATATCTGAGAGAATGTCTGTGACAACCTCAAGGACCAAATGGAGGTATCGTGAAAATATCATAATGAAAATATCCCAATAACACTTTTTTTTTTTGTAATTCGTTCTAAGTCCTTGGAAGTTGAAAATTTCACTATATTACTGAACTTTTTTTTTTATCTCTCTAAAACAGGGGTTGCCAAACTTCTTTGACCTTCGACCCCTTCAAGAGTTTGACTTTTTATTAACCCCCCCCTCTATTTTACTATTACGTAATTACAATAGGACAAGCAAAAACGACGCTTGTGAGTTTTAAAAAGCATCTTAGCTTCAAGATCAACTGATAATTCAATAAGTTCACCTTGTAAGTTACATTCGATATTTTCAATATCTGCAGAAAATGCCGTGATAATACAATCTGGAATGTGCATGTTTTCAAAATCTGCAAAGCGCAATTTAAAATCATCGCTCAAATTTTGAAGATGGTTTGTGTATATTTCTAAGTCTTCATCTTTTACTTCCAATTGCCGTAGATTCGAAAAGTACTGAAAATCTTTTCGTAACAATGATGATTTAAAAAAGGCTAATTTAGCTTGGAAGCCTAAAAGAATCGTCCGAGCTTGAATAATCGTGACATCTTTACCTTTTAGACGGGTCTGTACATCATTAAATTTTGAAAATAAGTCCGCCAAGTAGAAAATATGATTCTTATTTCTCTTCAGTTCATCACTCAAAAACAAATTAACATCTGTAAGAAACTCTAGGGTTGAGTTGAACAACTCAAAAAATCTTTCTAGACTTGCACCTCTAGACAACCATCTTATTTCAGTATGCAAGAGTTATTGGTTTGATACTTCATTTTTATGCAAAGTTTGGCGAACAATCGCGATTTAAGAGGATGAGCTCTAATTTGATTAATAGTTTTAATACACACTCAGAGTATCATACAGTTCGTCACTGAGAGTTTTTGCCACCAAATGGTTTCTGTGCAACACACAGTGAATAGTATGTACACTTTGAACTTTTTCTTTCAGAAAGGCAGCGAAACCTTGATAACGGCCCACCATTGCAGGTGCGCCATCTGTGGCTACTGCTGTTATATTAGTAATTGGAATATCATACTTATTTAAATATTCCTCCAATCACTGAAAAATTGTTAACCCCGTTCCATCACTTTCAAGATATTTTGCAAATAAAAATTCGTCAATAATTTGATGTTTGGTTTTACTATAATATCTTGCATAAGCCATAAGAATAGAAGAACTATCGAATGTAGATTCATCAAGTTGGGTGGAGAACTTACTATTTTTGAGTTCTAATACTACAGTTTTTTCTACATCTTCAGTAGCCATTTCACCAATATGCCTTTTCACGGTATTCACACTCAATGGTAAGCATTTTAAAACAGGGCCAGAATCTTTTTTCATTATGGTTTCAATTACTTCTTTGAATGCGGGTATAACAATGTCCTCTGCAATTGTATATGGTTTTCCTTTTTTTCCTATATTAAAAGAAATATTGTAGGAGGCGTTAATCCTTGTTTATTGTCAGCTTCGGCAGGTGCTTTTATAAATGATTTTATAGTTGGTCAATGTGTGTATTTCTCTTTCAGTTCTTTAAAAAAAGTCAAAATCTTTATCTTTCTTATTGGGATGGAGTCTTTGAAGATAATCTTTCATTTTTGCTGGTTTCATTGCATCGTTTTTTCACAAAGAAGACACATAGGCCGCGTTTCGTTTGTTAATGAAGCAATAAACCCAAGTTTCAAATATTCTAATGAATAATGAAAATAATTAAAATTGAAGTCAGTAAGCAAAAGTAATGTCTAAATAATATACCTACTCGCGTATTTCTATAGGATGTACAACACTACCAGCCCTGCTCAACTCTTCAACATAGAGAACTTTAGTTCGTGAATGAATAACGATTGAATTATAATATGTATGTTGATGAATTTCAAAACATTAATGCTCACTTCTATCGATGCGCAAAGATGAGACTGGGATCAAATATGTTTAAGTATAAGTAAATAAGCAACCGCACATGTGTTGCAATCTCGCTCCCGCTGCACCGGCCGGGCAGGAACCACCGACATCCGTTTATTGGTAAATACGTCATTTTGGCCTACTTGATTGGCCTCGGTAACCATTTTCATGACCTTTCTCCATCTTACAGGTCCTATTCATGTTACTGTTCCCACGATTCACTCTTAATTGCGTTGTCATTCAGGATGGAGGTAATCCAAGTTAACCGAATTAAATATTACCCGTACAATGTTGTCTTATATTTTTCTATCGACCCCTGGGGGTCAATATCGACCACTGCTCTAAAAGGTCATATTTATAATGGAAATTGCATACCCTTTCATCATTATCATATGCTCCCGTTACACGAATCAAATTTGAACCCCTTCGTGATATTTTTCTAAAGACGTTTCTGGAGGTCACCACCAAAAAACAATAAAAACAATTTGCCCTTTCCGGTTTATTGGGCTTTTCTGTTAGTGCATCTAATTATAAACAGGTAGTAAACTCGATCTTATTGCATTTGCAATAATACCGATAACTGGAATTCTGTGGGTTTTTACGTTATGGTATTATGGTGAAATGTGTTCCCCTTCACTGAAATCTTCAACCATATAAAAAACAAATTTTCAGAAACTTCTCTTCATTCTTATTCATGTATTATAATGATGAAGGGAAAGCAACCAATGGAAAGTGCAAGTGGTGGTAGTGCCAGGAAACGAAACAAAATTGATTTAGAAATGAAGATGAAAATGATTAAGTACAAAGCAAGACAAAGTTTGTCATCTATTGCACGGATGACAAACTCATTAGGTCTCGCTGCTTCAACAGTGAATACTATTTTAAAGGACAGTGCGCGTATAAAAGAACACGTCAAAGGATCAACGCACTTAAGATCAATAGCTTTCAGGTGCTATATCGAAGATGGAACAGCTGTTAATAATATGTATGGAAAATCAGATTCGGAAGCGAGTGCCCCTGAGTCTAATGACCATTCAAGAAAAAGCAACAAGTATTCATGAAGATATTACGGATAAGTACGGCAAACCCCCAACCCAAGTTCGTAGCAAGCAACGGCTGGTTTAATAGGCAGCTATTTAGTTAGGAGAGGCCTCTGTAGCCGAGTGGGCAGGAGCAGGAGTGTTGTAAGACACGGTCTACTCTTTGAGTAGACCGGGGTTCAAGCCCCCGACTGCTGAATACGGTCGATCTGCCAACCCGCACTGGAGCAGCATGGCAGATTATGGTCCATTTCCCTCAGCATGAATTGTTGAGGAGGCTTCCATCCTGCAGTGGGTTATTAATGGCTGCACTTTACTTTTTTTTTATTTAACACAGCAAACTTTTAACATTGACAAGGCTGCTCTGTATTGGAAAAAAATGCCGGATCGAACATACATTGCCAAAGAGGAAAATACAATGCCAGGTTTCAAGGCATCAAAAGATAGGGCCAAACTCTTGCTTGGGACTAATGCAGCGGTAGATTACATATTAAAACCACTGCTTGTGTACCATTCTGGAAATTCTCATGCATTTAAGGGCATCAATAAAGTCACTCTACCCGTGCATTTCCGATTGAACCAGAGAGCATGGATAACAATCTTTGAGGATTAGTTAAAATGCTGCTTCATTCCAGAGGTTGAAAAATATTGTAAAGACAACGTCGATCCTTTCAAGATTTTGTTTCTATTAGATAATGCTCCCAGACATCCTAATCATCTAGATGATTTCAATTTGTACGTGAGAGTTATATTTCTACCACCACACACGATTTCATTCATCCAACCTATGGATCAGGGTGTTATTTCGAATTTAAAAGCATACTATTTAAACACAACATTTACTCAGGCATTGTCTGCAGTAGACTGTGAGAAAAATTTTACGTTAAGAGACTTTTGGAAATCTTATGATACTTGCCACGCCATCTTAAACATTAATAAGGCCTGGGCAGAAATTACTAAAAGTTGTTTAAATGGCACATGGAAGAAAATATGTCCATGGCATGTAAAAGGCTTCGAAGGATTTGAAAAAAGACAAATCATGAAGCATTTACAGATAAGATTGTAAAGGTTGCAGAGCTACTTCAGTTGGAGGTTGATGCCAAAGGCGTGGAGGAGTTAAGAGGAAGAGAAGGAATTATCTAAAGAACAACTTATTGACTTGCAGGCAGCGATAGTGAAAGAAGAAAATGCTGATGAAGCTCAAGATGGACCAAATGAGCAGCCGAGACGTATCATCAACAAAGAGATGGCAATGGCATTTTGTGAAATTGCATCAGCAATGGCGAGGTTTGAGCAGATGGATCCTGACAGCGAAGGATTCTTAAAAGTTAAGAGGGGTGAATGATATGCTTGCTTGCTACAAAGAAATGTACGATGAAAAGAAAAAAGCCACTGTCCAGTCATCCATTAATATGTTCTTTCGTAAGGTTGAGTGGTGTCTAAATCTGCACAGCCCTCAACCTCCGCAGCGGTTTACTTGTCAGCAGAAGACGTCGATTCCAGCACAGTTGCTAGTGCTGCACAAGCATGGGAAATTCCGACTTACATAAAATCCGACCTACATAACGTTCCACGGAACGCATCCCTTACGTAAGTTGGGGAGTTCATATATAAGTGTGTGTTGTCTTCACATCGGTTCCCATCCACATGTAACAGACTGACTTCCAGTATGTTGGATTTTCATGAAATTTTGTATTTGGGCTTGTTAAAAATATATGTTGAGTGAAACCAAATTTCATTAAAATCAGACAAATAGAAATCTGAAAATTATTAATTCTTTTTTCTAGGTAATTTGTATGGAAAAAAGAAATTCATGGATTAAATGCAGTGTTAATGCAGTATTGTTATGCAAAACTCGTGAACATGTCATTTGTGAAGAGTTAGCATTAGTAGAGGCATATGCTGCAAGAAAGCAAGCTTCTATAGCATCAGCAAAAAAAAAAAAAAAAGAAAAGAAAAGAAAGCCTTCCTGTTTCACCCATCCATTTACTCCAAAAGTTTTGTCTAGTTCAGCCTTGAGACAGATGGAAGTTTTTTCTAGCAATCAACCACCCACTGGCTAAAGGCAAATTTCCATACATCTATTCTACAACTATCTTTCTTCAATTTGAATTTATGTCCCCTCAGGTGCAGAATCTGAACGAGAGGAAGAATCTTATCAGTACTGAACTTTCTCAAACCATTCAAGGCCTTATACACCTCAATCAGATCACCTCGCAGGTGTCTGAGTCTTCAGATGCAGCGATTAGAACTTCAGCCTTTCTTGGTAACAGTAACCCTTTGTTCCACTCACTAATCTCGTTGCCCTTCTCTGTACTCGTTCTAGCAGCTCTACATCTTTCCTAAAATAAGCCACCAGACCTGCAGTACTCAAGGTGTGGCCTGGCCATTGCCTTATACTACAAGGCAATAATCACCTCCTTATCCATGCTAGCAAAATTCCTATATATCACTGACAAGACCCCATGATATATTCAGATGCAGCGATTAGAACTTCAGCCTTTCTTGGTAACAGTAACCCTTTGTTCCACTCACTAATCTCGTTGCCCTTCTCTGTACTCGTCCTAGCAGCTCTACATCTTTCCTAAAATAAGCCACCAGACCTGCAGTACTCAAGGTGTGGCCTGGCCATTGCCTTATACTACAAGGCAATAATCACCTCCTTATCCGTGCTAGCAAAATTCCTATATATCATTGACAAGACCCCATGATATATTCTTGCAGCCTGCCTGCACAAAGTTACGTATAAAGGAGAGAAAAAGAGAGACAAAAAAAAAAGTTATAAATATATAGTTGTTATTAAACTAAATGGCTAGGTTTAAAGAACATAAACCTACAGTTTTATTGAGTGTTCTTCAAAGTAATAATCCTAGTAATTAATTGATAAGGAAATAACTATATTTACTTTTCATTTATATTAATCATAGAAAAAGAAACGTACTTGAAATGTAACCCACTACATACATTAACTAACTTGTTTTTGTTTACATGGTGCTTATGTCAGACCAAACTGACTCAACCACTGTATGGCCACCCATATCAACTGAATGCCCTGCCTTAGATTTTATATGCTTCTTAAATAAGAGAATAACCCCTTCCCCCCCCCCCCTCCTGTGCTCTCTGTCCTTTCTGTACACAATGTATTCCCCTAGTTCAAATTCTGCATTTTAAACTGCATATATATGGAAGTTGTACTACCGTATACCATTTGATCGTTCACCTAGACAAAATACAGTATTCATAGGTCAGCATATGTTTGCTAACTAATAAGTAAGAAGCTAGTAAGCAAACAGCATATGTTTGCTTACTAGCTTCTCTTTACCATCCACCAGGTAAAGAGAAGCTAGTAAGCTTCATAACAGCTGTTTTGGGCTGTCAAAAATTTTTAAATATTTACTGGATTCACCAATTTATGGCAATGGTAAGATTTAAAAACAATATTAGTAACTCAGACAGAAATGTGGACAGTGGTGTGTCTTTACACTGAGCTTGAGAGAGAGAGAGAGAGAGAGAGAGAGAGAGAGAGAGAGAGAGAGAGAGAGAGAGAGAGAGAGAGAGAGAGAGCTTATTGCACCAACTTCAATTGTGACAGTTACATGATTGAATAGTGTTGCAATGTCCCTTCACAGCCAAAAAGGTCAGGGCTTAAAGTTTTCAGTGGGAGCAAGGACTTCCCTGTAATCAAAATCAAATGCAGTAAAAGTGTACTAATTTTGTTTGAAAACCATACTCAGAATGACTGGATCTTCTGTATCAGTACAATTTTCAGGAACAAAAACTACTTTCCAGTACAACTATCATGCAATTAAGTAGATGCCATTCCAGAAGTCATTTTTTGCTCAGCCTTTTGACACTGTTCTGCCCCACAGGGTATATATGCTTATATACACCTGGATAAAGATTGCTTTGTGTCTAGAACTGAGGTCAGTTCACTAACAAATCAGTGCTCCCCTATGGTTACCAGTTCGTGGTATCTTCAACATCCATCAATATAGAGCACTGAGGAATGTTTGCATTTCTTATCCATGCATGGTACAAATATTCAATTTTGTGATAAATTGAGCCATCAGTTACTGAGACAAAATGGCTCCTGGCATGTTAAAAAGGTCAATGTTAGTTCCAACAGACAAAAATGCTCAAGCCCTATTACAATTTTAGATATTTTCCAGAGCTAATGCAACTGTTTGTGATTTGGTTCTCTATGAAATGTTTCAGTAGATGAAAGGAGCAGAAAACCTGCAACACAGTGAGTTACTGCAATATATTTGCACTAGCTAAGAATCTGCATTTTTGGTGATGGCTCTCTATCTTCTAACTTCTCCACTAATGCTGGAGTTCCCCAAAGTTCAGTTCTTTCTCTCACTCATTTCCTTTTGTATATTAATGATCTTCCACTGACTGGAAATCTTATCCAGAGTTTTGCTAACTTTGGCACACTAAATTCTAAGTTCCAATTGAGCAACCCTGTGTATCAAAAAACAGCTTAAACTTCTCAAATGTCAAGTCCTTAAAATGCAAATCTCAAGGTAATGCTTCAGTGGGGGCAAAAAAAAAAAAAAAAAAACTTAGTTAACTTTAACCCCACTAAAACTCAGTCCTGTATTCCTTCTTGCAAAAGAGATTCTACTGCACTTTTGTACATCTCCTTTGACAAGATCACATCTCTACTGAGGATGGATAACGCTAACTTCTAATCATTTTTGACATAAGTACATTACAAATGTTGCTTCATCTGCATACAAAAAAACTGGGTTTTCCTTTTCACTCTCAGCATTAATTTTCTTCTAAACAACTATTCACTGTACAAATCTCAAATCCACCTTACCATGCAACATTGTTCCCACATCTCAAGCAGTTCACCCAAAACGTCTCTCTAGCTTTATGACACCATTCAAAAGAATGGCAGTCAGGCTAATTAATGTTCCACCTCTTACAAAGTCTCACCACTCTGCCTCACAGATGTCCAGCTTCTGCTGCATGCCTTTTCTATAGATATTTCCATGGGCACTGCTCTTCTGAACATCTGTAATTTTGCCACTCTTCCAAACCAGTTTGAACACATGCCACCCCCAATCAGCATCCATTCACTGTCCAACTTCAAACTCACAGAACCAACTTTTCCTCCTCCTCACATATCCCCTTCTACTTCTGTTTTCTGGAACAAACTTTCTTCACGTGTATTTTCTGAAAATTATGATTTACAGAAATTAAGTCAGATGTCGACAAGTATCTTCTGTCTTCTCAACCTACAATGCATGTATGGTACCAAGTACTACTGGTTCTATACCTTTCATGTTTCAGGTTTGTATTAAAAAAAAATAAAAACCCAAAGTAACAATTTTATCCCCTCTCTCAGAGGTAGTCAACAGAGTAAGGATTTAAAATACATATGCAAGAATAGTATTTTATTTAAAAAAATAACTAAAGAAAACAGCAAGAGGAGGTGCAACCACGCGTGGGGTTATGATTAATTTTACATGTAATGCAATGAGAGCCTATTCAGTGTCACAAAACTCTTCTAATGAAAAACTATGAAAGTTATTTCTGCCTCTTCATCATCATCGTGTGTTCTACAAAAAAAAAAAAAAACTGTAGCCATTATCAACCCACTGCAGGATGGAAGCCTCCTCAACAATTCATGTTGAGGGAAATGGACCATAATCTGCAATACTGGTCCAGTGTGGGCTGGCAGATCAAATGTATTTAGCAGTCAGGAGCTTGACTGCTAAATACATTTAGCAGTCTATGTGCTACTGCACTCCCACTCCTGACCACTCAGCTACAGAGGCCTGTTCTACGAAAAGCAGATCCAAACACACAACTCAATAACCACTTCCCCACATCTTTAGCTTTCTTCATCTCCCCATGTCACCACACCTCTCAATTCATCGATCATAATTTTCCTTGATTTCCCACTGGACTTCCTCCCCTCAACTTTTCTTTCCATCACATCCTTCATCAATCCTTTACCTCACAACACATCTAATCCAATCTCACTTCTTTCATATGATTATTCCAGTCAAACATCTCTTTTCACTCTTTTCTCACTTTATCAACTCATCTGATCTTTTCCATCCTTCTCCATACTCAGACTCAAAACATCCATATTTCTGCTCAATAAAGTACCACACTCCATACCATACATCATATCAATCTTTTCCATAAACCAATCCTTAATCTCCTACAAAACATTCTTCTTTGCTTCTCAAAAGCTTTTTACCCAATCCTATTTCTTATTTCTCTGCTCTTTGCTTCTTCCACCACTAAGCTTTCCAAATACCTATACACACTCATATATTAACAAAATAAAAACCCAAAGTAATGATTTTCCCTCCCTAATATAATGTGAAGAAAATTATAACGTTACTAGGGAAAGTGGGAACACAAAGGTCATAACCTTTGTGTTCTCAACATTTAATCTCACTGAAAATCAACCATAATTAGCTTTTTAACTAATTTCTGCAATCCTTCCTTGGAATCTGCCATCAGCACCACATTATCTGCAAATCTAATACTCTCAATAACCTTTAGCCCCATAAAATTTTCCCTCATTCATATTTCCTTTATCAAATGCTTCTTTAATTATTTCTTCTATATATATATTAAATAAACTCAGGAAGAGACACTCATCTCGCACCTCTTTCTATCTCAACACTTTCAATGTCACCATGTCCTAACATACTACTTTTTGTCCCCAAAATAATATACTAATCATTCTTCTGTCCTTCCAATCCACTCCTATCCTTTGAAGTATATACAATAATTTGACTCAGTCTATCTGATCAAAAGACTTCTCCAAATCTACAAAACATGTCTTTGTTCACTGCCAGATGTATTTCTATCAACATTCTCATCATGCCAATTGCATTCATTGTTCTCTTCCCCCCCACCCCCAAAAGTAAACTGTGTTTCCCTCCATTCTCCTTATCATCCCCCATCTTGCTGTAAACAGTACCAAACTTATAGTTCTAAAATCTTTATATTTGACTGCATGGCTTTTCTACTGATATTACATTATTGTGGTCTTAAAAATCTTCTAGCCATTCCCCTTGCTCACAGATTAACCTACATAATTCTGTTAATTCCCTTAAGCCCACTTTCCTAGTAACATTATAAAATACACTGGAATTCCAATGATATCTACTGCCTTATTTCTCTTTATTTCCTTTAATGTTGCCATTACCTCTTGCTTCATTCTGACTGGCCCCAAGCTGTCTTGATCCATTATTTCCCCATTAGCAAAATCATCTTTCTGTCACTCATTTAACCCATACAGCTCCCATATATATTCCACCCATTCTCCCCCTCTCTCTCTTCAGGATTTCTTAGTACCATATATTCCTTCACCAGCACTAAGGGCATAATATAACCCTAATGCTTTGAGCTTTTTTTTAATAACGGCACCCCTAAGTAATTTATTTTATTTTGTAGCACCCCTACTCAATTTTCTGCCTGTTAGATCCGATATGTGTGTATATATACATATATCTAATATTAAAAAAAATTATATGATAGTTATTACAATAATATAACTATAAACAAAATTACAATTCATAATACAAATTATATATATACAGTTAGACCTCTATATAACGAAATCGATCATTCCCTTGAAAAAATTTGTTAAACAGAAATTTCATTATAAAAAAATATGACCTTTTCAACAATCAAAAATTCTGTAAATTCAGAAATATAGTAAAAGATGGGAAATAAATCAGAAATAAGTGGGAATGAATAAATTTTCTAACATTTAAAAACAATTAATTCATTAATACATACAATACATATTAAGAAATGACTAATTACATGATGTGCATAATGTATTAGCACACTTTTAAGAATTATGTCGTAAAATATTTAGTTATTTTTTGTTGTACACTGGATTTTACTGTACACCATTCATAATAATGTTTGCATTTGTTTAAACACTCAAATATATTTTCTGTTACACTTTCTTCTTACTGAAGGCCTCGAAAAAGTTTCAAATTCTGCCAACATTTCTTGTTTAGAAGGTTTAATATTGCCCTCATTTTCATCCAACTTATGGTCGATATTGTCACTAGTTTTAAATACACTCCAAAACGTTGAAGTCACTCGAATATTCAGTTACTATGACATCATTAACTCCTGAAAATTTGTTAAGAACAATTTCTCCACCGATCAAACCTTGCTTGGAACTTTTCCCAAGGTTGCTCAATGTCTTGTAGTAGTTTATCCTTCTCATCACTGTTAATTAGCATTTGCAAAAGTAGGTTTTTAACAAAACCTACTTTTGCAAAACTATCCTTAATAGTTGTTTCTATCACATCTTGACTCCATACTTTCGTCAACTCTGATATGCACATCTGCAAATCTATAACAATCTATAGGTTGGTTGGTTTCTCTGCATAATTTTTTTTCAGTATGCACCTTTTGTAGTGCATTTTCAAATTCTTGATCCATTGGCTGCAGTTTATACGAGATATTCGGAGGGAAGAAAACAAACTTCACACTTGTAAGTTTCAAAATTATCGAGTGAAGGTGGGCACAGCAGTTGTTGACAGTCAACGCGATTTTTCTCTTTTCTTTCGTCAACTTTCTGTCGAAATTTAAAATCCACTGTTCAAAATTTCACTTGTCTCCAAGATTTTTTGTTGCAGTTCAAACATCGGGAGTGTTTACTTTTGGCTAATACTAAAAGCTTCAGTTTTTCATTAACAGCCATATTTGCTCCAACCAAGACTGTAAAAAAAGGGGACTTAGAGGGGAACAGATATCCTGTGTGTTATCAGACACTCAGTCTAAAACAATGATGGATCCAATATCTTTCTATTACAGAAGATTTAGGAGAATTCCAAAAATAGGTTGGCCTGCCTCCCTAAAATCCACTCATGCACACTTTCTCGATGGTAAGCCCTGTTACGTCACTTAGGTGGCAACAAACGTGTAGAGTGGTTCTCTTCAAGACGCCTGGTCAGTGAGGAGGAAAAGACCTAACCCTCCAGCATATGAACAGCAAAACAAAACAAATGGCCCTCAGTCCCCAGCAGCTTTCACACCCCCTCTTACGGCAGCAAGAGGATCAGAGTGGAAGCAGAGGGTGCTAAGAATCTCTGGGTACGACCAGGCTGCCATGCATGGAAACTGAACTTGGCCTGTTACAACGTAAGATCACTCATCAGTGAAGACAGGATATTAGAGCTGGAAAAGGAATTAGAAAATGTGAATTGGAATATCATCGGTTTGGCTGAAACAAGAAGAAGAAATGAATCACTTAAAAGTTTATCGAGTGGAAATCTGCTGTACACCAATGGAAACAGTGAAAGGAGTGAAGGTGGAGTTGGGTTTCTGGTCCATAAAGATTTAAAAAACAACATTTTGGAATTCAAAAGTACATCACCCAGGGTGACAAGACTAATACTCAAGATTTCTAAGAGGTACAAGCTAAAGGTTATAATGATTTATGCACCAACATCGAGCCATGATGATGAAGAGGCTGAAGAAATGTACACCGAAATTGAGTCTTCTAGATGAGCCGAAAACCCACTAAACTATTATGGGGGACTTCAATGCTAAGGTTGGAAAAAGACCAAACAGCACAGAAATGGGAACTATTTTGGAATTGGTGAAAGAAATGAAAGAGGCGAAAGACTTATGGAATTTGCAGAATCTCAAGGATTGTCAGTAATGAACACTTTTTTCAAGAAATGGGTGAACAGAAAGTGGACATGGAAGAGTCCAAATGGATTAACAACTAATGAAATTGACTTCATCCTCACTAACAGAAGATATATTGTGAATGATGTTACCATCCTGAATAAGGTAAATGTTGGAAGTGATCACAGAATGGTAAGATGTACACTTGATATAGATAAAGGAAAGGAAAAAACTGACTCGAGTAAATAATACAAAGGTCTTTGAGATAACAGAAGAGGAGAAAAAGCAGTATGTACTGGAACTTAAGAACAAGTTTCAGCTTCTGCAGACTGCTCAAGACCAAGATATCGACGAGGAATATTACAACTTTCTGAAAGTGATAAAGCCCAAGAAACCTATAGGGAAAAAGAAATCCAAAGAAGAAAAATTAGTCAAGAAACACTTGTTATGATGAACCGAAGGCGAAAAATGAAGAGCAAGATAAACACTGACAAGGAAAAAATTGAGTATACTGAGTTATGCAAAGCCATTAGAAAGAGACTCAGAGAGGACATAAGAAGATTTAACACAAGAAAAGTAGAACAAGCATTAAGGGAAAACAAAGGATTTAAATCAGCAGCCATGAGCAGTAATACAGAAAGACAAACGATACTGAAACTGAAGAATAGCAATGGTGTACTTATAAACAGCAGAAAAGGCATAATTCAAATAGCAGAAGACTACTATAGAGAATTATACAAGGAGCGAGGGAATGATACCAGCAGTGGGGAAGATGGATTGCAAAGTAGCAACACATACGACATACCCAATATTCTTCCAGATGAGGTAGAACATGCATTGAAGAAAATGAAGAATCGGAAAGCCCCGGGGGAAGATGAAGTTACTGTAGAGTTGTTAAAATTGGGAGGAAGAGACATAACACAAAAACTGGCAAGGCTCTTCACAAAGTGCATTAGAAAAGGTGTGACGCCTAAGCAGTGGAATAATGCAATCATAGTTTTGCTGCATAAGAAAGGAGATAAATCAGAAATTGAAAATTATAGACCAATTAGCTTGTTATCCCACATCTACAAGTTGTTCACAAGGGTCATTACTAACAGATTAGAAAGAATACTAATTAAAAGAATACTAAAGAATGGGATTGATGAGAATCAATCGAAAGAGCAAGCTGGCTTCAGGACAGGATTCTCAACTATGGATCACCTTCACGTAATATCACAGCTAATGGAGAAAGCAAATGAATACAAAACACCATTATGCCTGGCATTTGTGGATTATGAAAAGGCATTCGACTCCATACAGCATAAGGCAATGTTTCGGGCACTGGAAAGACAAGGCATAGATACCTCCACATATTAGGATTTTGAAGAAAATATATGAGAATGCTACCTCCTTTATTAGACTAGACAAAGACAGTAGGAAATTTAAAATTGAGAAAGGAGTTCGACAAGGAGACAATATCTCAGAAGCTGTTTACTGTAAGGATTTCGGACTAAATATGAATATGGCTAAAACAAAAGTAATGATGAACGAGTATACCACAGAAAGGGAAATAATGATTGAAGGAGCAGTAACCGAAAAAGCATATACTTATCTGGGACAAGTTATTAGCTGTAATAATGATAAATGGCTGGAAGTCAAGAGAAGAATAAATTTTGGATGGATAGCATTCAGGAAATATAGTCACATACTGAAGAGCAATATCCCAGTTTGTCTGAAATGTAAAATAATGAACTAATGTATACTCCCCACCATGACTTATGGAAGTGAAAATTGGGCACTCACCAAAAGAATGGAAGAGAAGATGAGAACTACATAGCAAAGAATGGAACGAATTATATTGAGAATCAGACTGTTAGATAAGAGAAACACATGGATTAGGCAGCAAACTCAAGTAAAGGACATTCTTATCAAAACTAAAGAACTAAAATGGTCTTGGGTAGGACACATAGGTCGAAGGCATGATGACAGATGGACTAAGAAAATAACAGAATGGTACCCAAGAGGAGCTAGAAGAAAACCTGGAAGACAAAGGCAGAGATGGATAGATGAAATTCATGAGTTCGTGGGTAGTAAATGGATGGCCAGTGCTCAAAACAGAAGGAACTGGAAAGTTGCTGGAGAGGCCTTCATCCTGCAGTGGATTGAAAATGGCTGATGATGAAGACTGTAATTCTCTCCTTACTATTTTTACCACCTTTAAAAGTCAGTTTCTTGTTCAGCAAACATTTAAAAAATAGACCTATTTCATCGACATTGAATGTGTCTTTGGGCTCTTAGTACTCCGTAATTTTTTTTTTTAAAACTGTTTCTTTCCAATGGGTAGTCTTCTTCGATTACAACTCCGCTTTCACCAGAAATAACTTTTTCGAGTAAGCCATGGTGCTTTTTAAATTTGTCCAGCCAATCAGAACTGGCTTGGAATGTTTTAAGCCTCAAAAAAGATGTATACTCCATAGCCTTTTCTTTTATTAATGGCCCTGATATCAGCTTGTTTTGGTCTCAAATCAACTTCATCCACTTAAAAACAGCTTCATCTCATCTTCACAAAGACAATTTTGCATGCTTCCAACTGGGTCCCATTTCCTCAAACAGTTTGAAAATCGAAACAGTTTTTCAGAAGGGTTAACACACTACTGGCAGGAATACCAAATTTTAAAGCAATTTCTTTTTCTTTATGTCCCGATCGACACTATTAAGCACACTCATTTTTTCACACTACACTCAAGAATTTTCTCTTAGACATTGTAAGGTTACTTACAAAGCAGCTAAAACAAAACTGATTTAGGGACAACCTGTACCTACAATGCAAACAGACAGGTGAAATTTAGTGAAAATGTGGATGACTGATTTCTTTGAAACAACAGATGAATTTCCGGGATAAAGGAAAACCACTCTCTCCTAATTCTCTAACAGGATGCTTACAGTAGAAAATAGGTCGACTAGAGCCAATGTCAGCGTCGGGAATATGCCTTAATGTTTTTCAATGGTTGTGGACACATAGATGGTAGTTGACTATCCCGACTTCTCGGTACAGTAGTGTATAGATTTTACTTCTTTTTGCATTTGCTGACCCACTGCTGGGCAAAGGCCTCTCCCAAAACCCTCATTCTTTTTCTATCACACGCCGTGGTAGGCCAGTTTAGTCCTGTAGGGTTTTACAGGGACCACTAAATTGTAGAATATTTTAGCTCTTAATTCATGGAATTAAGATCTTTAGCTCTTAAAAGCTAAAGGGAATAATTCTTAATCCTTGCAGCTCTTAATTTATGCTTTCTACACCATCAGCTTTATTGCCTAAAGGCCAGAGGTGCGAACAATGCGTACCCAGGTCTCTCGAAATCAGTTTGTTATATGGAAATTCTTCATTATAAGGAAACTTTTTCAATGTAATGACCAAGGACAAATCAAAACAGTTTGCTCCACAGAGAAAAATTCACTATATGGAAGTTCGTTAAAGAGAGGTCCGGCTGTATATAATAATTTTATTCTTTATATAGAGGTACTAATTAAACATCAATTACAGATCACTACAAAATTAAAAAGATACCATACACCTTTTTATAATGAAATAAATATATAAATAAAAAATAATAAAATAAGTTTAAATAACTTAAATCCAAATTACGTGGCATCCCTATAATGTTGTTGCGGCACCCCAGTTGAAAACCTCTGCCCTATTGCCTCCTCAACAGTCTACTTGTTATTTTGAAATGTAGCCTCCATTCCCAACCCCCAACTTATTCAAGAATTTTAGGCAAAAAGTGTCAATTTTTCTGAGAACAGTTTTGAGAATTCTGGCCCTTCAAAAAGGTATAATCAGTGAGAAATGGTAATCCCTAAGTAGCAAAAAAAAAAAAAAAATGCATTTCTGTAAAAATACGTATACTTAGGCATGGCACTAAACAAGTTAATAAGAACTGAGGTATACTTTATTATATGTAAAGCCCGATTCTCATGTGCTAATTACATCAATAGAGAAAACAATTGGAAATACAGATAATTTAACTGGTACTATTTACGAGGAGTAATGACATAGGACAAATTATAAATTCTGCACCGCCAAGCCAAGTTGCCTAATGACCCCCATGTGATCATTTAAAAACTATACCAAACCAGCCATCAGACATTCTGAATCCTAGTCTTCATAGAATTTTCTATAAAAAATATTGTTTAAGTAAGCAACATTTAGCCCAAACAGAAATAAGAATTGTTTCAGACACAATATCATGAGAAATAAAAGAACAGCTAGGGCTAAAACATGCCCTATTTCCCACTTAAAATTTACAACAGAAATAATGTATATATAAAATAAGTAAATGGAGAAAATACTGAACTATAACTATAGAACAAGTGTCTAAAATAAGCACAAATATCCATGATTATGCAGGGTAGCTTCCCCAAATTTCAGTCTTAAATGCTTATTGCCACAAATTACAAACCAGAAATACAGCTAACAAAGAAAGCATTTAGTATTAACAGGGGAAAATGATGCAAGAGAGAACACTTATATAGAACCAATAAAAAAAAAAAAAAAACACTTTCTATACCACCTGTCCATTTCCCTATAACAGTTAGTCAGGTTCTTCCATGAATTTATTCAAACTACTCATTTCCACAACACCAGATAGAAGTTTGTTGCAATAATCAACTACCCACTGGCTGAAAGCAAACTTCAGTACATTTATCCTACAACCATCCATCGATTTGAATTTATGCCTCCTCGTGTGTGTCGTTCAAGCAAGAGGAAGAAATCCGTCAGCACTGAGTTCGCTCAAAGCTTTAAACACCTCAATCAAGTCTTTTCACAGATTCTCAGTCTCCAGATGCAGCAATTTACAGAACTGAAGCTCTCCCAATCTCGTTTCTTTTCTCTGCACCAATTACACTGTATTCATTACTCAAGATGAGGCCTAATCATTGGCTTATACAACTGCCTCTTTATCCCTGATGGCAAAATTTCTGTATATCAATGACAAAACACCATGAGCTATCCTAGCAGCTTGTCTATGCATTGCTCAAAGAACTTCATATCTGACTGCACAATTATCCCCAGGTCCTTTTCATTCTTGACTACTTTTCACAGTTGGTTAACAAACAGTTGGTATGTTATTCTGGGATTACTGCCACCCATATGTAGTACATTGCCACTTCTCAGCCCACGTGCCTAATTTTTTTAGATCTTATTGCAGTAGCATAGCATACCAACATTTGTGAACTTGGACATTAGGCCTTCACCAATATTAGCATTAGGAAATAATGCAAGAAAGCAAGCTTATACAACAGCAGCAAAAAAAAAAAAAAAACACTTCCATCTTGCCCATCAAGAAGTCCCTCCAACAGTTTGTCTAGTTCTTCCTTGAATTTATTTAAGCTACCAACTTCTATAACAACAGATGGAAGTTTGTTCCAGCAATCAACCAACCACCCACTGGCTAAAGGCAAATTTCTACACATCTATTCTGCAACCAATTCTTCCTCAATTTGAATTTATGCCCCCTTGTGTACATAGTCTAAGCATGACAAAAAATCCCATCAGCACTGAGCTTGCTCAATCAGATCGCTTCGCAGGTGTCTAGTCTCCAGACACTGAAATTTGCAAAACTGAAACCTTTCTTGGTAAGAGTACCTTTGTTCCCCTCACCAATCTCATTTTCCTTCTCTGTACTTGTTGCAGCAGCTCTACATCTTCCTAAAACGAGGCCTCCAGACCTGTATACTGTATTCAAGATGTGGCCTGACCATTACTTTATACCGAGGGTGGACAACCTTTATAAATGGCAGGCCAAATAAGATTCTGTGAGGTACAACACAGGCCAATTTTATTTTTAGCTTTCCACGATTTTTGATTATTAAAATGGCGTATAATTAAAAACTCATCATAAACAGTTATGTTATTTACTGTAATATTTACACATACATGTATATATAATTATATTTTATTAATAAGAAAAACAAAATACAAATTCAAGATGAAATTACAAAACAACAATTATAGTAACAAAATACAAATACAATTTCAGTAACAAAAAATTGAAATTTTTTTTTATAATATTTAAAGAGGCATTTGATAAGTTTATTTTTATCAGTGAATCGATATTTGTCGTAGCAATGCACAGAGTTTTCTAAATTTACTTCAGAAATTTCATTAATTCAAAAATATATATAATAAACGGCAAAATTAAATATACAGCTAACTGCTGATGGTAGCTTTGGC
The DNA here is from genome assembly GCF_048544385.1 of Mastigoproctus giganteus. Lineage (NCBI taxonomy): Eukaryota > Metazoa > Arthropoda > Arachnida > Uropygi > Thelyphonidae > Mastigoproctus > Mastigoproctus giganteus. Next base: position 193,502,304 of record NC_143581.1, read on the forward strand.
GTGCTGAAAGTCAGTATAATATGAGTACGCACTAATTGTGTCTTTTTGAATTATGACTCTTTTGGTCCATATGACTTTTTGATCTTTCAACCCTTGAACTAATTCCTCTTTGGAAACATTCAATAGGTCTTACTCTGTTAAAACTCCTTGGTCCTGCATGGCATGATTCTAGAACTTTTGACGGAGTTATCTAGAAATATTGTGAGCCTTCTAGAAACTTCTCTACCAGTATATATACGAGTGGGTTCTGCACCAAGCAAGCATTTTCGTATTCCAAAAAGTGTATGCTTTTTCTAAAAATCTACAATTTCGTAATGGTATTCTTATGTGCACATACCTCAACCGTACATGAAATGTGTCACATTTTTGCCAAAATAAGCCTGATTGCTTTTGCTCCATTTGCAGAGAAGTGGTATTAAAATCGCAGTGAAAGCCACTGTCACAACTTGTGGAAAAAATCTATGAACTCTATTTTGGATTTAAGGTCGGAGTTCAAGATAAAATATGGGCTCCAAAGATTTCTTGTAGCTTATGTTCAAGAACATTAACAAGCTGGCTCAGAGGTAATCATAAATCGATGCCTTTTGTTGTTCTGGAAATAGAGCAGGAACCTAGAGACATTTAAACAATTGTTACTTTTGCACGACCAATATTTCTGGTTTTTCTGGGAAATCCAAGCATAAAGCAGAGTATCCCAACATGCCTTCTTCTCTAAGGCCAGTTCCGCATAATGATACAATGCAAGTGCCAAAGCCACCAGAAACTTATAGACTTGATTCTGATTCAGGATTGGAAAAGGAGTCAGAAGATGCAGAACCCAGAACGAGTACATATCCAGACTTTTTTTACTAGGATCATGGCTTCAGCAGTGGAATCTTCTTGAAAAGGGTGTCAAGGTAGCTTTTTATAGGAAGAGGCAACTAACATAACGACCTATTACTTCGTGGATGGTACTTTGGTTTATTGTAACAATATCTAGGAATTAATGAAAGAGTTACACCTGGAGCACCTCCTCGAGCAGTGGGAACTTTTCATTGATTCATCCAAGATCAGTTTTACTCCATAATGGAAATAAGTATCCATCTGTACCAGGGCTGTCCAAACCATGGCCCGCAGAACAATTTTGTGCGGCCCTCCTGTGGGTTAGGCATTTTGATTTTCATGCGCGAAAAAATAAAACTCTCGTCGCAAAACACTACTTGCGAGTAGTGTTTTGCGACAAACCTAGCTTCTACACACGACTTCAAGTGCATTTCGTTGCATCTACGCTAGATGTCTTGTTTCAACATGCATGCTCCGGGGAGGGTCACCCATCATTAGTGTTGGTCGTCCATTTACCAAGGTTGTGTCACCGGGGCTCACCAAATTACTAGATATGCATTGTGACTGATTTCCGATGTTATATATCAATCGCATTACGATTGATATATAACAATATATTGTTATCTTCAATATACTTCACTTCTACTTAAGTTACTACTTATCGTCGAAAAACCATGTCTCACAAGAAAAGTGAGCGTATCAAAGCCGATGGGAATCAGACTATTTGATTACAAACAACAAGAATAAATCAATGTCTTGTTTGCATGCAAGTTTTGTCAGTGACCAAAGAGTATAATGTGAAATGACACTACACTATACAGTAAAAGATTTGAGATGTATACTGGGGAATCAAGAAGCACCATTATTGCGGAATATTGGTGCTTCTTGATTGATGCATCAAACGAGTTTTTTTGCTAAACTTAGCACTGCACAAAGTTCCAGCCTTGCCGCTTTGTACAAAGTAGCATTGGAATTAGCTAAAGCAAAAAAGCCTTTTAGTGATGGTGTGATTGTGAAAAAATATGAAATTGAAATGGCAAAACAATTTAATGAGCTGCAATTAGCCGAGAAATTTGAAACAGTGGCATTATCTCATCCGACCGTCGTAAGATGTGTAGAACACATGGATCAATACATTTCAAAAAAGCTGTGATTCAATGGCAAAATGTGGGTACTTTTCATTGTGTCTGGATGAAAGCACTGATCAAGCAGACGTAAGTCAACTTTTAATTTTTGTTCGAACTATTCAGGAAGACTTTACTATTAGTGAAGAATTGCTCAGTCATATCTTTGCATGGGACTACTAAAAGGTACTGATATTTTCAAAGCAGTTCAAAACTCTGTTATAAACTATGGAGGATTGGATAAATGTTCCTGCATTGTCACTGGTGGGGCCAAAGCTATGACGGGGACTGGAATCGGGTTTTGTGGACTATTGAAACAAAATAATATTAACTGCCCTAGCATTCATTGCATCATTCATATGAGGAGGTTATAGATCTCTGACCCATCATAAGTTTTGCAATTTCTTGAGCGAAATGGATGCTGCATATGGCGATTTGCTCCTCCATTCTAATATTCACTGGTTAAGTGCTGGAAAATGTCTGGAGTGCTTTTCTGCCATTCGGAAAGAAATATCCATATTTCTTAAAAACGAAGTGAAGTCTGACACAACAGAACTTGAAAATCAAATGCGAGATCCCACCTTTTTATCTGATCTTGCATTTTTAACAGATATGACCAACCATTTGAAAGAGTTGAACTTAAAGATGCAGGGCAAACAACAGAATATTCCCAACTTATATGGTCATTTGAGTGGTTTTAAAAGTAAATTGAAGCTTTTGAAATCAACATTGGCCATTAATATTTTTACTTTTTTCCCTTATTGCAAAAAACAATTTGAAGAAATGAAGAATTTTGAGAGAACATTTTCAGCTCGTATAAAGTGCATTGAAACAATCATGGAGGACTTTGAGAATCGATTTGGCGATATTAAGGAAATTGAAGATATTTCAGTTTTAATTCAACTACTGACTGTCAGCATTGAAAATGTAAGGTCTGACCTCCAACTGGAATTGTGCGATTTGCAATCCGACCCTTTTTATACTAGAAAACAGAAAAAGGAGACGATTTTTTAAAATTATTACCAAGAGAGCGCTATCCAAAATTGAAGGACTTTGGACTCGAGATGTGCTCAATGCTCAGGAGCACAGCTTTGCAAAAGCACTTTTTCAATTATGAAATTCATAAAATCCAAATACAGATGTTCATTGACAGATAAATCACTTTCACATATACTGCAATTGGCAACTACAAGCATCGATATTGATCTAGCTACGTTAGTAAATGAAAACAAACAACTGCAGAGCTCTCATTAAAATGAAATATAATTATAGACAATTGTGCCTTGTCTACTGTTTTAATAAACTTTCATAAGCAACATGACTTTCCTTTATTACGAAATTTTAGAAGTGCTTGCTAAACCTAACGGTAGGACTCTCCAAATATTTTAACATCTGTACTGTATTATTCTTGATGTCGCCCTCAGATTACCTAAAGTTGCTATACGATTGGGCCATGCAGTTCACGCGAAGCAAATGTATGAGCATTGTCGAGGCCACGTTATGTTAAGGATCTCGGTATATTCTTACCATGTGTACGCCACATCCAAAAATTTCATTACTCCATACAGCACGTCCCCCCCACCTTTTCTTACTATTGAATACACTATGAATTATTATTTTATTAGCTATATGGTGTAAGGAAGCCTGAGGCTTATGCTGCACCAACCAATCTCAACGATGTCCATTTCCACTTGCAGTCTACAAAATCCCATGTACTTTTTTTGACAGAATCTCAGTTATCGGTTGATTCAACTATTGCTCATCTCAGTTGCCAAAATTATTTGCTGTATGATTACTTTCGCCACAAAGGTGCTACTTGTGCATATGTCCATTCCGATATTCCCCGTCAGAGACTTGGTAATTTGGGATTTCCTCTTTTCGATCTTCTCTGGCTTAAAATCTCTCTACATCATTGTGTCAAATTCATCTGTTGTCTGTACCATTCTCCCAACTCCACCAATCACTTGGAGCTCTTTGACTTCCTCTCTTTACAACTTGACTTTCTCCAGTCTAACTATCCTAACGGTGAGGTAATTTTGCTTGGTGATTTTAATGTTCACAACTCCAGCTGGCTTCCGTTTTCTAGTCATACCAACCCAGCTGGTCGAGATGCTGAGGCTTTTGCAATTACTAAAGACCTTGCACAGATTGTTCATTTACCTACAAGAATACTGGACAATCATAACCATACAGCCAACACACTTGATATTTTTCTCACAAACAACCCTTCTAAGTACACGGTCGAAGTGAGTGGTCCATTAGGCACCTCAGATCACAACTGGGTGATTGTCTCTTATCCAATGGAGCCTTTATCTCATGGCTATTCCCAACCTTGTCTTGTTTGGCATTACAAGAATGCAAAATGGGATGACCTGCGAGATTTCTTTTCTTCTTTTCCTTGGTTGGATTACTGTTTAAAAACTTCTGATGTCAACGTTTGCTCAACTCGTATCAGTGAAATTATTCTTGTAGGAATGTAATTCTTTATTCCACACTCCACTTTAAAATCTCATCCTTTATCTAAACCTTGGTTTTCCAATAAATGTGCTAAGGCGGTTCAAGAGAAGAATGTTACATATCGTAATTGGCTTGTTTCTAATTCTTCAGTTTCATTTTCTGCCTACACCAAAGCTTGCAACAATTGGAAAGCAGTTATTAATCAATCCAAACTAGATTTTGAACAGGCTAAGAGCAGTAAACTTTCTACTTGCCCTAATGGTAGCAAAGCATGCTGGTCTCTTACCAAAGTTATTGGCTACAACTTTTGCCCATTTCTGCTCCCAGATCTGTCAAAACCAGATGGTTCTGTTGTCACTTCACCCAAGGATAAAGCTGACCTGTTAGCATCCCATTTTTCTTCCAACTCATGTATTAAAGATCTTAAAACGCCTCCCACAATCCCAACATGCTTCATTCAGTGCCTCTTGTGGTCTTCCATTAAAAGGATATCAGAAGGATTTTGATGAATCTCGATGTTAAGAAAGCTCCAGGTCCTGATGGTATTTCTCCACTTTTTCTCTGGAAAACCTGTGTTCCTGAACTGTTCTTATTCCGAAGATGTATTTCCTTCTGCTTGGAAATTTGCTCATATCCAGCCAGTTCCTAAAAAGGGTGACAAATCCCTCCCATCCAATTATCATCCTATTGCAATTACTTCTACTCTTTCTAAAGTAATAGAGAAATCAATTAACCGCCAACTCTTAAACTACCTAGAAACTTTCCATCTGATCAACAATCGCCAGTATGGATTCCATCAGTGTCAATCCACTGGTTCTGGCTTATGTTACCCATCTATGGACAAATTCAATGGAAAAGTTCGATGAAACACAAACAGTTGCTCTTGACATCTCAAAGGCTTTCAATCATGTTTGGCATAAAAGCCTTCTAAACAAGCTTCCATCTTATGGTTTGCTGACTGTTTTTTGTAATTGGTTATACAGTTTTCTCTCTGATCGCTCACCGAGGGTGATGGCTCTCTGTCTTCTAACTTCTCCACTAATGCTGGTGTCCCCCAAGATTCAGTTCTTTCCCCCAATATTTTCCTCTTGTATATTAATGACCTCTTCCACTGACTGGAAGTCCTATCCAGTTTTGCCGAAGATAGCACATTGCATTCCACTTTCCATTTTGAGAAACCTGGCCCTGATCAATCAGCTTCAACTTCTCGAATATCTGCTACCAATTTGTTAAATGCCGATCTCCAGTTAATTCTCCAGTGGGACAAAGACAACTTAGTTGATTACAATCATTCTAAAACTCAGTCTTGCTTATATCTCGCAAAAAGGATTCTTCTGCTCCTATGCTTATCTTTGGTGATACTCAGATTTCTGGGCAAAATGATATATCTCTTTTGGGGATTACCCTGACTTCTAATCTCTCTTGGCACAAGCACATTACAAATATTGCTTCCTCTGCATCTAAAAAACTTGGTTTTCTCTTTTGCTCTCAGCGTTACTTTTCTTCCAAACAGCTGTTCACTCTGTACAAATCGCAAATCCGCCCTACCATGGAATATTGTTCCCACCCCCAAAACCTCTCTCAGGCTTCTAGATTCCATTCAGAAGAGGGCTGTTAAGTTAATTTATGACTCCTTTATAACAGTCCCTCTCCACTCACTGTCTCATAGACGTACTGTTTCTGCTGCATGCCTCTTCTACAGATACTTCCATGGGCAATGTTCTTCTGAATTGGCTTCTATAATTCCCACTCTCTCTTTCAAAACAGTCCGATCACGTGCCACCACCAGCCAACATCCATTTACTGTCCAACTCACAGAACTAACTTTTCATCTTCCTCATTTATTCATTCATATGCCATTTTTTGGAACAACCTTCCTTCATGTGTATTTTCTGAAAATTACAGTCTACAGAAGTTCAAGTCTAATGTCAACAAATATCCTCTTTCGTCTTCTCAACCTCCAATCCAAGCACAGTACTAAGTACTATAAGTTCTAATTACCTCTCGTGTTTAGGGTTTTCATAAAAAAAAAAAAGTGGATACACTAAATACAGCTGATTTTTATGCGAGTGGAACAACCAAGCAAAGGATTGCCACTACTGGGGGGGAAAAAAATGGCCAGACCATTCAGAAACTATAACATGCCAGAAAAATGTAGAACATCCTCCTTTGGTGGATAACTCAAAAATCCATTTACCCCTATTGCACATCAAGCTAGATAAAAATATTTGTGAAAGTTACAGACAAAAAAGAAGAAGGATTTCCCTGCTTGAGACAAAAGTTTCCTCGAATCAGCGAGGCCAAGATAAAAGACGGAATTTTTGTGGGTCCTCAAATCAAACTGCTATTCCGAGATTTGGAATTCATTAAAAAGTAATTAAAAACATCTGCTGGAACTTTTTAGGCAATATTAAATCACAAAATTATACTGAAATTGTGAATGAGCTAATTTTAGTGTACAGACAGTTGGGATGCAACATGTCATTAAAGCTTCACTTCCTACATTCCCACGGCCTCCGTAGCCGAGTGGGCAGGAGCGGGAGTGCAGTAGCACACGCTCTTTGAGTAGACCGGGGTTCGAGCCCCTGACTGCTGAATACGGTCGATCTGCCAACCCGCACTGGACCAGCGTGGCAGATTATGGTCCATTTCCATCAGCATGAATTGTTGAGGAGGCTTGCATCCTGCAGTGCGTTGATAATGGCTGCACTCTCTCTCCTACATTCCCATTTGGACTTTTTTCCTGAAACTTGGGAGCAGTCTCCAATGAACACAGTGAAAGGTTTTATCAAAATATTTTTAAAATGGAAAAAAGATACCAGGGAAAATGAAGTCCAAATATGTTGGTAGACTATCATTGGAAACTCGTACAGGAGACACCAATGGATAATTATAAAAAGCAAAGAGAGAGAGAGAGAGAGAGAGTGTGTGTGTGTGTAATGACACACAAGCTGCTGTGGCTATAGTGCACCTATTCATGTTTAAAAAATAAAAATAAATAAATAATTAATATGAAGACTGCAAAGAAGTGTTGTTATCAAATAACATTTTTGTAAATAGAATAAGGCTAACAGACCCACTGTTCAATATTTAGTACTATATGTAACATTTTCTTACAATATATGAAATCTTTTTTATTAGAAACTTAGTTTTTGACTTTAATCCCTTCTCCCCTACAATTGGTGGGTGGGTGTTAAAGCAATATGGTTGCCATATTTGAATTCAGCAACATCAAATCTACAAGAATCACACTGAATTTTAACAAGGAGCAAAAAAAAAATTTTTTTTTTTTGCCAATCACTGTACTAACATTATTGCATGAAGAGCAGTTCTCAATGAATACTGTCTTCTCCCACTCAACCATCCCTTTATCTATAGCAGCAGTAACTTGCCCTTAATGCTACACTGATCTAGTTTGTACAACAGTATCAAAATCTTTTTCGAAATCCAAGTATACAATGTTTTACTGTTTTAACATATGACTCCATTATTATCCCTGGAACAAAAGTTAAGCTAACAGGTTGTTAATTAATATGTCACCCTTTGACCCCCTTTGTGAATTAAAGATACATTCACACATCTCTAGTTCATACAGACTTCCCTGAATCCAAGGATGATCTAATAAAAATGGCTAAAGGTTTGCTAACCTCCTTTGCCACCCTGTATATTTTTATGTTTAGCTTCAACAGTTCCTTTTCCACTTTCCTCTCAGTTATCACAAAATCATCTAGCTCTCTGCTAGAATTTTCTAAACTTCTGGCATCCCTATCCCTAAAAAATGCCTCCTGTGTGAATGCAAACAGTCTCCTCAGCTTTACTGACGAGAGCCTAATAGTTTCTACAACTAATGTAGTAGCTTCTACATTACTTCCCTGAATGCTTCCCAATTAAGAATTTGCTGGTGGTAACAATCATTAGTTGGTCCTATTGCATAAGATTCAAAAAACTGTCTGGGACCACTGTATATCACCCTTACAAAAGCCCTTCTCTTTGCCGTTGACAAGTAGGGCTCACTATACTGGGATTCCAGGATCCCGGTAATTTTTTTCCGGTATTCAAATCCCATTTAAAGTCCATTGTTTACGCAACTCCTGTGCCTGATGTTGACATTTTAAGAGAGCATATTGTAAATGGATGTGAGCAAATACGTAACACTCCAGGTGTATTCAACAGAGTAAGAAAAAGCATGAACTGCAGGCACAGAGGATGCATCAAAGCAGGAGGAAACCGTTTTGAACAATTTTTGTAACAATGTTCTGTCCTGTGCTTACTTTGTTTCTGTTAAACTTTGTCTTGTTTAATTACATTACTTGTTCTGTTAGATTGCTTACTGTTTGGTATTGTTAAACAATAAAATTCCTCCTACCTCAGAAAGTAAGCATTTCTAGACCCATGTTTATATGAACTTTTTTTTAATGTTTGGTCGATGGGAATACACCCCTAGAATATTTGACACCAATTTAAATACACCCTGTATATACCTGTGTTTACTCTTAGTAAACCTAACACAGCCCACATATATGCTTGTTCCATGAGGACCCTCCCCAGCATACCTTGAAATCCCTGCCACCTTGCTTTTAAATTACTTTAAATAGAATTAAGGTAGTGAAACAGTAAAGAGTAAAAAGGAGTTTAGGACTTAAAGGCTCAGACTACAGGAAATTTACTAGACAAACAAGTTAGTGGAAAGCATCTTAGTCCATAGTAAATCACTGAAGTAGGTGAATAGCATCATTTTTGTTAGATCTCATTGTGAATGCCTTCACAATATTAGGACAACTCGTTGCGAAGGCATTCACAATATGAGATGTAACAAAAACGATGCTATTTCACCTACTTCAATGATTTACTAGAGACTAAAATGATAAACAGTTTAAGAAAGGAAATTTGTACTCATTCTTACTGTGCACATGAACAAGAACCTGCTACAGGGTCTGTAACATGATGTTCATTTATTAAAATATTTATCATACTGTATAAAGGTTGAAATAATTTCTTTCTTTATTCATGATTAATCATGTATATTTTCAACCAAGTTTCATTAAATTTTTCTCACATTAACAGCTCCACTGGTATCTGTTCTGGGGTCTCCTGATTGATTATATATACTCAACTATGGATTATGAAAGAGTATTATTATCATTATTTCAGGATTTGCCAAACTGAAACCATTACCCTCTATGATGGAATGGAATGCAATACTCTCCTGCAGTGGGTCTCCAATGTATCTCCAATGATTACTATTCTAGTTAGCTTAAATATGTTAAGGTAAGAATAATTATTACTTACAATAACATGGGGGGGAAAAGAGTATAAACTAGTCTAATCAATTCACAAGAGTGGTTAGGCATGCAAAGCTAGGCAACAAGAAGCACAGAATCGTTAAGGGAAGATCTTGTCTGACCAATCTGATTCACTATTACAACACTGTAACTAAGGAACTAGATACAAAAATAACTTCGACATCATACACTTAAATTTCAGCAAAGCTCTTGATACTCTTCCACATGAAAGACTGCTATACAAATTGGAGCAGTATGGCATTTAAGGGTAAGTTACTGCTGTGTAGCTGGCCGAGTGGGTAAAGTACCTGCCCGGCAACCCAAAGGTCGCGGGTTCGATTCCCGCCTCGGGCTTGGATCAAAGTACTGAAAAAACCTTGGGAGGTGCAATATGGCCACAGAAGCCGATGCGCCAACAACTACCAAATCAAAAAAAAAAAAAAACTGCTGTGTATAAGCACATGGTTAGAAGGCAGAATGGTTGTTAAAGCACACTGCTCTTCTTGAAATGTCATTAGCAGAATCCCTCAACATTCAGTGCTGGGCCCCTTACTGTTGTCAATATTTATTATGATACTGAGAAAGAATATCAAGCTTGATGTTTAAATCTGCAGATGATATGAAGGTCAGCAGAATAGTTAATGACAGAAATAAGGGTGCAACAAGACAGATAAATTATCCAGATGGACTGAGTCTGTTTGACAACTGAGTTTTAACATTGCTAAATGCAAAGTAATGCATATGGAAAACTAACTCCAGAATACCATACCAATTGGGCACACACCCAGGTAGTGGAAAGGGAAAAAGACCTGGGGGGGGGGGGAATATACAGTGTAATGTGACGTTCACTACACATACAAACAGACTGCTAGGCCAAGCAATTGTTGTTGTTGTTGTTGTTGTTTTTAACGACACATAGGCTGCTAGGGCCATATTGTGTCTTTCTAATGGTTAATATGGAATAGGCCAAGCAAGTCATGAGGTTCTGTCAGTGATATACAGGAATTTTGCCAGCAGAGACAAGGTGATCATACCATTGCATAAGGCAAAGGTTAGGCCACATCTTGAGTACCACATACAGGTCTGGAAGCCTTGTTTTAGAAAGGATGTGAAATGGGTGCAAACAACAAGTTTAACAAGGGACACAAAAGGGTACCCTTACTAAGAAAGGGATCAGTTCTAAAAATTGCAGCACCTGGAAATTAGGTACCTCCAAGGAGACCTGACTGAAGTGTTTACGGCCTTAAATGGACCGAGTAAATTAAATTCTGATGGCATCCTGATTAGTGATTGCAATACTGCAGCAAAATCATAAAAAAGCCAGAATCTCAGTATCACCCCCCCACGAACACTGTAGTGTTGGTGTAGATACAGTGCTGTATACTACACCAACTACTATGTCCTTTATGAGCCACTGCGATACCTCACAGAAAACTTTTGAAATCCAAATTTGGGAACTATTCATTAACTGGCTACATGTCACTAGCCCTGATTGTTGGAAATTCCATCACTCAGGGCCAGTCATATAGATATAAGCACACTGTTGCTTTATGGAAGTGGCTTGCCTATCACAAATTGAAACAGTTTGTGTTTATGCATATCTGAATTGAAAAATTGACTTTTAGTTCTAGAATCTGTCTCAAAAGCCAAAATTTCCCTAACAAAAATACTAGTATTTCGGTACCAAAAAAAAAAAAAAAAAAAAAGCACAAAATACCGGTATTAGGTATACCAGAAACTGGTGCTGCAATCTCTAATCTTAACTTTTGCTCAGATGGCACGTAAGAGAATATAAATTTAAATTAAAAAAAGGTGATTGCAGGATAGATGCAAAAATTGTCTTTCAGCCAGAAAGTGACTGATCATTTGGAAGAAACTTCCACCTAGTGTTCCACCTAGAGGTGGGAACTTTAATAAATTTAAGGAACAATTTAAAAAATTATTTAGGGAGAATTTGAATTAGGTGGGTTTTTTTTTTTAATTTTTTTTATGATGCTATATAAGCTAGCTTCCTTGAACCATTTGCCACTGCTAATACTAAGAACTAAATCCTGTGGTATCCCACTCATAATATTAATCTATGATCTCTCTAACTCACACTAAACGCCACTTGAATGAACCCAAGGAGACAATCAACAAAATTTACGAATCAAATTTCAAATAAAAAATTTACAAACAATCTTTCTTTAAGGTTAACAAAATCTTTAAGAATTAGCTTTCAGAAATCATGTATCTACTAATTCCTCAGATGTTTATTCATTGTTTGGGCACACAAGTCTGCACACTTTTCAACAGTCTAATAATAATTAATTAGATGTAACAATTGTATATGTGCACAACAATCTTACCCTGCAAAACCTATTAACTTATTACTCCCTATCCAAGGAAGAAGGAATAAAAAAAACTACTCCGCTGATAATACTTGTTGAAAATTACTAAAACAATTACCAACCTTTGATATACTATAACAGGTCTGAATACCGAACTAATTTATTTTTTCAGATGTAATACTGTAGTTAAGTCAGTTATCACTGAAGATCACCAATTAGTCACTTACTGTACTTATTAATTTATATCCTTTTATATTTCTTTATTAACGTGTTTTTATTTTTGATAATTGAATCTATATGCTCGCTACTTACTCCCTGAATTGTCTCAGCTCATCCTATTTTTACTTTTCAATGGCCAGATAATATCAATGTTTCTAACACTCGGTACTGGAACTTTAACAAACCTGGGTTGACTTTGCTATTGGTACCACACTTCATGGTGTTCATCATATGCATTTAACGAAAAAAATGAATTAACGAAATTCATTCGTTAATCATAAAACATATCGTATTACGAAATTTTAATCTTTAATTTTTATTATCATCTGTTCATTCACCATTTCGACTTTATGTATGGTAATGTGTTCAAAAATATGTATATATACAAATTTCATAGCAAATCATGTAAAATAACTGTCCACAGTGGCAGAGTGAATAAATTGTTAGATTAACAACGTATTCCAATAAAATATCAGTCAAACCTAGGGTTAATTATGCGATTGCTGTCAGACGACACGAGGCGTTTTAATGTCAAAAAACAGATCACCTCATTTATGATGACATAAAACTTTAGTAATGATAATCAATTTACTCAAGCTAAAGGAACAAATCACACTGTAGTGCGAATAAAAATATTTACATTTCACATAAAATAACCGGCACTATTCAAAACAGAAATACTCACCAATTCCAACGTGGCAAGATACTTGTGGTCAGAAGACAATTCGCCACCTAATGGATTAACGTTTTTAAAAAACTTTATCAAAAAAAAAAAAAAAAACAGGAAGTAATATAGCCAAAAGCCATACATTTGTCCAACAACCTCTCCCTCTTAAAACGTTCTAATTGTGTCCATTATAGTTTAGTTGAAATTTTAATATGCTATTGATGATGTTAATTTTATTTAAAATTATGACGGAGAGTCCTAGTAATATATATATATATGCATATACAGTGGCGGCAAAAAACTCATCAGTTGTGAATTTTGTAAATAATGTGTTTTGCGCTGCTTTGTGGGTTGCAGAAATGTTTGAAATGCATTTGTTAGATGGGATATATATGATATCCACCAAAAAGACTCCATCTGATATACCTAATTGCCATAAATATCTTCCCAAAGGGTAAAATGCGTAATTAATGGAAATGTGAGAAATCATACAAATGGCAATTATGACAACCAAACATACATTTTATTGCATTTACGTATACAAACTGAAATGACAAGTAAACGTAATAGTATTATGTACTATAAATCAGAAAAATAAGTTCTCAATATTTTGTTGTTCCTCCTCGAGCTGCAATTACAGCCTTGCAACGATCTGGCATAGAGTTAATCGACTTCTGGATATACGGTTGCCCAATTTCGAGGTACAACGCCCTTACAATGGTCTCCTGCAGCTGAATCTTACTTATTGGTTTCTTCTGAGCAATTTTAAACAACATTATATACCAGCAATGTTCAATAGGGTTCAAATCTGATCTGTTGCAGGGACAGTCCAATTCTGTAATGCCAGCATCTCTTAGGTATGCAAACCTTAAGGGAATAAAATGAGGGAAAACTTTGGTGTAAGTGTGTTTTAAGCCTTGTCAGACAAGAAGACAAACTCGTCATTAAATCTAAGCAGCATAAAACGTACCCATTTTGCTGTGTGGTAAGATGCTGAGTCCTATTGAAAAATGTAGTTTTGGACGTCTGTATGGTGATCTCTAGTAATGGGTTTCAGCACTACTCCAAGATAGCAGTGTTGGTTTCTGCAATCACCGTTCCGTTAATAAACTTAATTCGTCCCACCCCTTTGCTTGTTATGCATCCCGAGACCATCTGACCAGCGAGGAACTTTACAGTAGGTGTTGTGCAGTCAGGATGGTGTGCTTCCGATTTTCGTCTTTTGACATATCGATTCCCATCCGAGACATGCAAGTTGAATTTTGATTTGTCAGAAAAGATGACGGTGTCCCAATGCTCTTTTGTCCATGAAACATGCGATTTAGCCCAAGGAAGTCGCTTCATTCTCATTTGTTGGGTCAACAAAGGCTCCTTCTTGGGCCGATAGGCATGCAGACATTCCGAAAGCCATCCTTGGATAGATCGCGTGCACTTGTTTCAACACAAGAGGCCATTTCAAACTCCAGTTTTAGGTCAGGAGTACAATCATGGCGATTACAAAGGCACGGCCGTTTCAAATATCGATCTTGGGAAGGCGTAGTCACCCTCTTATGGCCTGATCCAAGTCTTCTCTTCACATCACTAGTTTCACGCTTAAGCACTAGCATTAGCATCAGTAGAGGCACGAGATGCAAGAAAGCAAGCGTATACAGAACCAGCCAAAAAAAAAAAAAAAAAAAACCTTCCCATTTCACTGATCCATTCATTTCAAATGTTTGTCTAGTTCTGTTTTTGAATTTATTTAAGCTATCAACTTCCACAATAACAGATGGAAGTTTATTCCAGCAATCAACTACATGCTGGCTAAAGGCAAACTTCCGCACAACTATTGTACAACTGCCTTTCTTCAGTTTCAATCTGTACCCTCTCAGCTTGGTAATCTGAGCAAGAGGAAGTGTCCCCTCAGCATTTCAGCATTAAGCTTGCTCAATCCATTCAAGGCCTTATACACCTCAAGTAGATCGCCTCGCAGGTGCCTAGTCTCCAGAAGCTGCAATTTTCAGAAGTTAAGCCTTTCTACATAACAGCGCCCCTTTGTTCCTCTCGCCAATCTTGTTGCCCCTCTCTGTAGTCGTTCTAGCAACTCTACTTCCTTCCTAAAATTAGGCTTCCAGACCTGTACGCAGTATTAACGTGTGGCCTGACATTGCCTTATACAAAGCGATAATCACCTCCTTATCCCTGCTCGCAAAATTCCTGTATATCATTGCCATGACCACATAAGCTACTCTGGAAGCCTGTCTGCACTACTCAGAAAACTTCATATCTGACTGCACAATTACCCCAAGGTCTCTTTCATTCTCCACTACCCTGAGTGTAACACCACATGGTTGGTTGGTACATTTCCCTGGGGGTTACTGCTACCCATAAGCAGTATTTTGCATTTGTCAATGTTAAACTTCAGTTGCCACTTCTCAGCCGGTCTGCCCAACTTTTCCAGATCCTGTTGCAGCAGCATACTGTTATTAACAACCCTTCCAACCTTTGTATCATCTGCAAACTTTGACCGTAAGATTGATATACCTTCATCAGTATCATTGATAAATACAACAATAGGCCCAACACCCAACCATGAGGAACACCACTAATAACATTAGTCCACGTAGAGCAGTACCCATTGACCACCACTCTCTATCTTCTCCCACTAAACCATCCTTTTATCCATTGTAAAAACTTACCCTTAATGCCATACTGCTCCAATTTGTCCAGTAGTCTTCCATGTGCAACTTACTCTTAATGCCATACTGCTCCAATTTGTCCAGTAGTCTTCCATGTGCAACAGTATCAAAAGCTTTCCCAAGTTACAAGTACTGTATATGATATCAAAATTATTTTTTGTCCACTTCTTTTGTGACCACATCATAGTATCCAGTCAAATTGGTCAGACAAGCCCGCCCTTTAACAAACCCATGCTGTGTCTGAATTATTGCTGCAGTCTTGTCTAAATGATCCATTAATATCAACACCCCGGATACTGTTGACTAGTGGCAGCCAATTTTATAAACGTTAGCATGCACAGAAAGCCTTTCCTAGGACAGAGCAACATCTATACTTTTTTTTCCTTTGTGTCAACTGTATATAGGGAGCCATGCTTATACCTCCGCAAAACAAGATACGAATGAGCGTGTATACCCTTCCAACGCCAGATTTATTGAAACGGCTGAGGCAATATCCTGAAATTACTGTCTGATGCAATAGAAGCGTTATCTGACGCAATACCTTTCCTTTGCGACAAACAAAATGACTGTAATCAAACAATATCTTATATGTTTCACTACAAATGTTACTTTTTTTAAGGTGATGCAGTTTTTTTGTCCGCCACTGTATATACGTATATATATACAGGGTGTTTCAAAAGTGATGGTCAATAATTTTAAGGCGAACTGTACAGACTACAATATGCAAAAAAAGCCTAGTAAACATGGATCCTTAAGTGAATTGTTTTCGAGACATTGCACATTTCTAGTTGGGATCCACCACTGACAGGGTGAACTGTACAGAGCTGGGATTCACCACTGACTTATATGTTTAGGTTATGCTCATTCTCTCCCTTTCCCCTCTCTCAATGCTCTGAGACATAATAGGCATACTAGTACTTGTTAAAGAATAGTCAACATGAACAGAGGTTACAGCAACAACGAGTATGCGAACATAAAGCCAACGGCACTGCACTCGAGGCTGCACGTTTGTACAAAGAAGCATTTCCCCAACAGGCGCACATTCATCAGAGCAGGCCTTAGAGAACATGGGCGCTTCGCACATGGAGTACGAGCAGGTAGGCCCAGAAGCATAGCACCTGATGTTCAAGAAAGGGTGTTAGAAAGAACATCCTGTAACATGTAACATCGGTAAAATCCTGTGGTGTTGAGACCAAAAATTAAAAATGTATTATCTTATGTTTAATAGAGCCACACTTAGCAAAGCAATCACAGCTTTTTGCTAAAGCAGTGCTCCACTCAGTGGCGAATCTTAACAGAAAATGTGCATTATCTCGAAAACGGTTCATTTGCGGTCCGATGTTCACTGGGATTTTTTTGCTTATTTTAGTTTGTACTTGAGTGTTTCGTGCTTAATGCTAGACGCCCCAGGGCTCTCTTACGAAGTGTTTACCTTCTTGTCTTTACTCCGTCCACCTAAAAACGAAAGCCTTCACAGATCGCGTTAAGCCCGTTTTCACACTACAATTCATAAGAACAAATGGGCCTGTTGTACTGGGATCCATGGTAAATGATGATTAAGTGTTGCCAGTAAAATAATTTAATTTCAAATAGATACTGAATATCTTTGATTACAAATAGATACTGAATATCTTTGATTACAAATAGATACTGAATATCTTTGATTACAAATAGATACTGAATATCTTTGATTACAAATAGATACTGTAGCTTTCGAGACAAATTGTGCCTCTTTTTCAACAGAAAAATTGAAACTTAATTATTGTAACGGAAACAGTTATGCATGCAGTGAGGCGTGCGAGGGCACGAGGTAGGTCATTCAATCATTAAACTGGTGTTCATTTTTGCTGCACGGACGTGCGCAGTTTTTCTCCAGCGCTTGTCTAGACATAAAACGGTTGTCTCTAAGATGGAGTGTAGACTCATGCCTTTGCAGCTTTCTTGAGTGAGGACAGACTTAATCAATTGTGGCTACCCAACACACGTATTAGACAAGTGCTTATTGCAAGCACAGCAGCTCACAATCTCACAATCCACCCGAGACCACACCAACTCAGGCCAATATACCAACCGCCTACATTCCCTACTATCCAGGCATGTCGGGACAGATCTCGAAAATGCTCAGAGAATACCGCATAAAATGCGTGCAGTGGTCTAGTATAAGCTTACGTTCTCTAGTTTCCAGTGAAAAGACCCTTGTCACCCCTCACTTACGCAGCAGTGTAATATACAGCATAGCCTGCAAAGACTGACAGCTGCTACATAGGAGAGACTTCGAGACATCTTCAAGACCGTCTTGCAGAACACGACACAGCGATTCGCCTTGCTGGGACCGACCAGTCCACAATCGCGGAACACTTCTTGTCCACACACAACGACCTCAGTCCCAAGCGGCACTATGAAATAATTGACTACTCCCGACACTTTCGCCACCGCCTCTGGCTAGAGTCACTCAATACATTGGGCAATTCGAAAGCCATGAACCACTGCAAAGGCATGAGACTACACCCTATCTTAGAGACAACCGTTTTATGTCTAGACAAGCGCTGGAGAAAAACTGCGCACGTTCGTGCAGCAACAATGAACACCAGTTTAATGATTGAATGACCTACGTCGTGCCCTCGCACGCCTCACTGCACGTATAACTGTGTCCGTTAGAATAATTAAGTTTCAGTTTTTCTGTTGAAAAAGAGGCACGATTTGTCTCGAAAGCTACAGTATCTATTTGTAGCTGATGGTAATAGTGCTCTCATAGACCTTCCTGCTTCTATAGACAAAGATACTGCAGGATTATCCGCAAACCCTGACTCTCCTCCACCTAATCAATCTGCTGAGATTACTGATCAATACCAGTCTAATCCAAACAGTGATGTGTATGCGAAACAGGTTTTTGCATTAAGATCTACTCTCTCTGACATCATCTCTGATGGAGGTAGACTAACTAAACCAGTTACAACGGACATCCAAGACAATTGGTCAGCGATGGATCAGCTACTTACCACTGTAATTCTAGAAAACGAGCGTTTGAAAGGTAGGCTAGAGGAAAAATAATTTCAATTGAATAAGTTACAGGAAAGTTATAGACCTTCTGGTTCTGCTACGCCCCTATGTCGTATACAGTAGCGACACAGCAATATACCCCAACACAAAGTATTGCTACCAAACAGGGAATAACAACTAAGCCTTCACAGCAGCAGCATGTGATTTTAATTAAGGCTCAGGAGGGCAGCACCTTTTCTACCAGTGAGGAGGTCAAACATGAAATAAAAACATAATTGGCATCTGACATCAAGGACGTCAAAATAAAGTATATGAGAAAAAGAAGAGCAAACGGAGTTCTTATTGAGAGCTACATCTCAGGATCGGGAGAACATTAGAAACTCCTAGACAGCGAGAGTGCGGTCTTAATCCGGAGACGCCTAGGAAATTAGGCCCTACTGTCGTAATATATGACATACACAAATACTTACAGATAGATGATACAGTGGACGATATCTTTCACAAGAACTTGAAAGAACACGGTTTCACACCTGATGAGGTCAAAGAACAAATAAAGTCGCGTTTTTCTGCGAAGCATAAACCAATAACTCAAGTGTGAATTGGATTCTTGAGGTCTCAAGAACTATTCGCAAGATTCTTTTATCTGTTCGCAGGGTATATCTCGGTTGGACCTGACATATAGTGAGACGCCTCCGTAGCCAGGTGGGAAGGAGCAGCAGTGCGTAGCACATGCTTCTTGATTAGACCGGGATTCGCGCACGTGACCACCAAATACAGAGGATGCGGAAAGATCACGAAATGACCACCGCATATCCCCGGAACAATACGGCCTTAGTTGCTAATGCGCCTAAAAAAAACAAATAACAACAACAACAACAACAATTAGGGTTGAATTTGAAAGTGTCTGCAATTCTGCCCAAACACGATAGGAGGAAGTATATGATGAGAGCCTTGTCGATCAATTCGGCCCTGGAAAGATTGTGCAAGGCTCAAGGGGTAGAATTTTTTTCAGCCTGGACTGTACTTGTTAACAGGAGAGATTGCTTCTACAGGGATGGGATACACTTAAATAGAAAGGGTGCAAGAATATTTGCTGATGCTATCGAGGCAGTGTTCGGTGGGTCGGAAAACTGCTAGCTTGGGGAGAGACAAAGACTAATAGATTAACAGTAGCCACTGGCAGAGGTGAAAGAGATTCTTGCACTGCTTCTATTGGAATGAGCAGAAGCCTGAAAAACAAGATGCAGGATATTTCAGAGACTGCTGGAAGTCATTGCGGTACAAGTAAACACATGGGTTGTGTTAGGGTAGCTAAGAATAGAAACAGGTGCATGTAAACTTGCGTGTACACCAATGCTAGGAGTTTAGTAAATAAATTTGATGAATTTAAGGTATTGCTCAAAACATCAAAGGCAGATATTGTTGGGATATCAGAGACGTAGTGTCACACAGATATAAGGAATGCAGAACTGGAATTTGGGGAGTACAATGTGTATAGAAAGGATAGACAGGGCAAGAGGGGAGGAGGGGTTATGCTATTAGTTAAAAAACACATAAAATCCAAGGAAGTGAAGCCAGTCGACATCGATGGACAGGGCAGTGTCGAGTCAGTTTGGTGTGACATAAGCATAGGTAAATCAAAATTGAGAGTAGGAGTGTGCTATAGGCCTAATGACTCTGATGAGTATAACAAGATACTCTACAGGGAAATAGAATGGGCCAGTAAATCAGAGAGTCTTATAATGGGGGATTTTAATTTCCCAGATATTGACTGGAATTTGTGGGTTCGTCACTCACACACTAGCAAGGCTTTTGTGGATTTATTGGATGATTATTTTCTACACCAGCATGTTCGGGAGGCAACTAGAGGGAGTAATACTCTTGATCTGATTATCAGTAGTGATTCTTCATGCATTAAGAATCTGCAGATAAAGGAACCACTAGGTGACAGTGATCACAGTGTGCTGAAGTGGGATTTACTCAAGGAGGTAACTACCATCAGAGGTAAAGGGAAGGGTTTTTGCTTTCGTAAAGGCGACTATGATGGTTTGAGACAGTATTTAAATTCTATACAGTGGGACCAACTGATGATGTTACCAACAGCAAATTCAAAATGGGAAGCATTCAAGGAACTAATCTTGGAAGCTACCAGGCTTTACATACCAACCAAGAAATATTGTTCAACGTTCAGGCCTAAATGGTTGTCAGATGAACTAATGAGACAAATGGCAGAGAAGAAAAATGCATGGAATACATACAAATTAATGGGTGACATGGAAGTCTATGATAGATGTAAGTTGGTCTGTAACCAAGTCACAAAGGAGATTAGGCTGGCAAAGGCAGATTATGAGAAATCCTTGGCAAAGGATGCAAAGATAAAACAGAAAAGAGTTCTTTACCTATTTAAACTCAAGAAGGAAAGGGACGAATCACATTGGTCCACTGGATGTTGATGGTTCAACAGTTGAGGATCCTGCTCAGGTGGCTAACAATCTAAACGAGTATTTTGCATCTACATTCACACATGAGGAGTTATTCAGGAAGGGGAATGTCGTAGGTAAAGTAAACATTGGCAGTGAGCTAGATGATTTTCTAATAACTGAGAGGAAAGTGGAGGAGAAATTGTTGAGGATAAACATAAAAAAGGCACCCGGGGTGGATGGGATCTATCCAGTTATATTAAAGGAGGCAGCAAAGGAAGTAAGCAAACCCTTAGCCATAATTATGTGAGCTTCTTTGGACTCAGGGGAGGTACCCATAGACTGAAGATGTGCAAATGTAACCCCAATTCGCAAAGGAGGATCAAAGGCTGACACAAGTAATTATAGACCTGTTAGTTTAACTTCGGTTCCAGGAAAATTAATGGAGGAACTGGGTGAAGAAGCACTGCAGGATCATCTGGACAAGAATTCAGTTATAGCTCAGACACAGCATGGTTCTGTTAAGGGCAGGTCTTGTCTGACCAATTTGATTGGATACTATGATGTAGTCACAAAAGAACTGGATGCAGGGAATAACTTTGATATTATATATTTGGATCTTAGAAAGGCTTTTGATACTGTTGCGCATGGAAGACTGCTGCACAAATTGGAGCAGTATGGCATTGGAGGCAAATTGCTGCTATGGATAAAGGGATGGTTGAGTAGCAGAATACAGAGAGTGGTAATCAATGGACACTGCTCAACGTGGACTAATGTTATTAGTGGAGTTCCTCATGGTTCAGTGTTGGGTCCATTGTTGTTTTCTGTATTTATAAATGATATTGATGATGGTATATCAAGCTTAATGTTCAAGTTTGCAGACGATACAAAGGTTGGCAGGGTTGTTAAGGACACTACTGATGCTATGCTGCTGCAACAGGATCTGGAAAGGTTGAGCAGATGGGCTGAGAGGTGGCAAATGATGTTTAACATTGACAAATGTAAAGTACTACATATGGGAAACAGTAACCCCAGATCAACGTATCAACTCTGTGGTACTACACTGACAGTGGTGAGAATGAAAGGGACCTGGGGATGGTTGTGCAGGCAGATATGAAGTTCTCTGAGCAGTGCAGACGAGCTGCAAGAGTAGCTCATGGTGTCTTGTCAATGATATACAGGAATGTTTCTAGCAGGGACAGGGATGTGATTATTCCCTTGTATAAGGCATTGGTCAGGCCACCCCTTGAGTACTGTATACAGGTCTGGAGGCCTCATTTCAAGAAGGATGTAGAGCTGCTGGAACGAGTACAGAGAAGGGCAACAAGATTAGTGAATGGAACAAAGGGTTGCTCTTACGAAGAAAGGCTTAAGTTTTGCAAATTACAGAGTCTGGAGACTAGGCATCGGCGAGGTGATCTGATAGAGGTGTACAAGGCTTTAAATGGCTTGAGCATGCTCAATGCCGATGGGATTCTTCCTCTTGCTCAGAATAATCACCTGAGAGGGCATAAATTCAAATTGAGGAACGACGGATGTCGGATAGATGTGCGGAAATTTGGCTTTAGCCCGGGGCAGTTGGTTTGTGGAATACACTTCCATCACTTGTTGTTGAAATTGATAGCCTAAACAAATTTAAAGCTCAGCCGGACAGGTATTTCGAACGAACGGAGGGGTGAAATGGGAGTAGTGGTTGTGTTTTTTTTTTTTTTTTGGCTGATGCTGAATAAGCTTGCTTTCTTGCATCATATGCCTCTACTAATGCTAATGCTAACAACGTATAGTGAAAGATTACACCATTGTTCCCAGGTGTTTTAAATGCTTGGGATTTGACCACTCTGCAAGAGTTTGTACTCAGGAGCAGCAAACCTGTAGGCATTGTGGACTTATGGGTCATGAATTTGGTGACTTCCCAAATAAAGATAAACCATCAGAGTGTCCAAATTGTAAGAAGAGGAAAAAAAATTGTGCGCTTTCATTTATGGATTCGAAATGTCCTGAGTATTTAAAAGCCGTTGATATGATTCGGTCAAAGACCTCTTATGGATAGGACACCATCAACAATTACAGCTTCAAGTTTAAATTACCGCAAACTTAAATTCTTGCAACTGAATTGCCAGCGGTCAATTTCAGTTATGAACGACCTAACCACTATCGCTCAAAAGCATTCCGTACAGGTTCTTGCTCTTCAATAACCTCATTCATGTAAAGGTGTGTTTGTCTGCGCGGTAGCACAGTGGTATCGTTACCGTCCGCCCCACACCGGGTGTAAGAGGCCAGGGTTCGAATCCCGTCCATGACGCGAGGAACTTTAGTGGGCTTTTTTCACTCCGTGGCTGAGTTAGTCGGTCTCAGGAGTAGATTGCAAGGTTTTTTTTTAAAACTGGGGTTTTTTTCGTCCAGCAAAACAGGTAAATCGGCCAGAGAACACAAGCAATTTACAGAAACGAATACGGATTAATGTGATCATTTTTACGGGTAACCATAATATAATAATAATATATATATATATATATATATATATATATAATATAAAGGTTTTGTTAAGAGTCTACCTATTCGTTATCGGATTATACGGTCCAACCCTATCACAGTAGGGACTGGCGGAAATGCTCGACGATAGATCTGGGTTTCAATCGTGATTACAGATCCAACCCTCACAGTTACAAAGAATCCTAGTCTGTGTTCCACGCAAACAACAACAAATCTGAGGCAAGGAATAACTACAAACACAAGGCTTAACTGACCTAACTACCAAAAATAGCAGGTGGACTAAGACCTATCCTTCCGGAGAACAGAGTCCCAGCCACAACAAGAGACTCGCTAATTGGACACTCTAAAATGACGCACAACTCTATACCTAACTGAAGACAACATGGACGTGGAACCATGCCACATGCTTGACCATAATCCTAGGACCGGATTGCTACACACCGAGCCCGGACAACACAGCTTGCTGCCAATAGCTATATTGGCGACCTGAATCGAGCACTCTAGCCAGTTTCGCTTTAAACCTCACTCCCCGGGGAGAGACAGCCTCCTGACTCCCCCTCCTCCGCCGATCCTCTCTTCTCCTGGTGGGGCATGGGCATGCTCTGCTGATAATCTGGGGTCATCTTCTCTATCGTCCCCATTCTTCTGCCTCCCCTTCCTCACTCTATCTTCACACAAGCGAACGCCCCACACATCAAATCTAATCTCGTCCAAATTTACAGTTTCGCCCAATCTCGGCCTATTCATTTCAAGCGACACCCCAACGCAATCGATATTTTTTTTTTTTTTTTTTTTAAGTCCTAGCCGCCGAAATCTCAGGAAAGTAGGCGACAGGACCTGCCAGAGTTCTTACTTAAAATACTGGTGTACTTGGTCTGCCTCCACGGGGTGAAGTGCGGGCAACGTTAGTCCTCAGTAGGGGTCCAGCGGCTAAATGGCCAGAGGAACAATGGTACATGACATTACACATTTACAATATATATACTTTTAAATCTCTGGCCCTTCCAGTGAATTCGTTCACCTACAATGAAAGCAACGCGGAGATGGGGGAAACCCCTGGTGCCGTTTCACACACTTTACACAGGCATGCTGTGTGTGTTTGCTTGGAGGGTTGGTTTGGCAAGATTTATCTGGTCTCGCTTTATTGCCAGTGCTCACATTACCGGGATTCCATTCAATCTTAGGAGAAAATAAAGATATTAATAATAATAATAATAATAATAATAATCCTTCGTCGATCATCTGGATGCAACATTACGATCCCTTTCAGATAAACAGGTCATCGTCTTGATGGATGCGAATGCAAAGTCCACCTTGTGGAATAGCCCACCGACAAATCAAAAAAGAGAGTTGCTGGAGGACCTTATTCTTTCGCAAAGTTTAAGAATTCTCAATATTTCTGGACATCCCCGACTCGTGTAACCCCTCAAGGACATTCCTACATCAATGTGTCTCTTGTTACCTCGTCAATTTCCTCTAAGATCAGTGATTGGAAATTACACACAAGCTGGTCCACTAGCGACCATAATGTAATCACTTTCTGTTTGCATGCCGACATCTCTAGAACCAGATCCGCTACAACTGATAACCCTAGGTATCATACACAACCGGCCAAATGGCAAATCTCTTTCATCGGACGAGCTGAACGTCATGGAAACTCTTTCTATTGACAACCAGGAAAGTTTAATTCAGGACATTATACTACAGGCGTGTGACAAATCGATAAGTTTTAATAAGAGGAAGCTTTATCATGTACCCTGGTGGTCAACAGTTTATCGAACCTAAAATCGCTAATTAGGCGAACACGACGTGAATTTCAGAGAGCAAAAAGGGATAGAACCCGTTCATCCCTGGAAATACTGGTGTTACAAAATAGATATAAGCAAATTAGACGGCAATATCACCAAGAGATATGTAGACAGGAAAAGGCTTCATGGGAAAGTATGGTGAGTTCCCAGGGAAATGCTGATCACTGGGGACTAGTGTACAAGTTACTGAGTAACAAGATCCCGCCTGGAGAGGTGTTTGCTTCAATTAAACCTTAAAAGGATCAGGACACCCTTTCGTAGATGTCTATTATTAATAGAATTCTTGATGTAACCATACACCAGGACAATGGAACGTGTGAGCTTCCGAAGCAGGTGGAAATTAAATCTGAAAATTCGACTTATACCGGACAGTCTGAAGAGCCTCCTTTCACATTTTAAGAGGTAGATAATGCAATAAATTCAATGCGCTCTGGGAAATGGTCCAGGTTTTGATGGTCTTGAAGTGGACATCCTCAAAAGACCCTGGAAAGTTGTTTCTCCTTTTATTCTCAAGGTGTTTATTCTTGTCTGCAACATTGAATTTTTCCTAAAGCCTGGAAAACTGCAAATCTTAAGATACACCTTAAACATCCAAAGAAACCTGAGGACGACCCGGCTTCATAGAGGCCGACTGCCTTGCTGCCAGTTATGGGCAAGGCACTGCAAAAATTGATCCCTAATCGACTATTATTTATTCACACCAATAAAGCATTATTATCTCCAGATCAATTTGGTTTTACTCCTGGTAAGGGGACTGAAGATGCAATTGCCAGACTCCTTACTTTGCAAAAGAAAACTGATATAAAATACATAATTGGCCTCTTTGTGGACTTCAAAGGGCCTTTGACACCCTTTAGTGACAGTGCTCTGTAGAGGTTCCGGGAGGCCTGGATTTCAAGACCAATCTTCAAATTATTTACAAACTATTTTTACCAGCACTCTATCATAGTTAGGAGTGGTGCTAAACAGGTCTATAGACATGTTACAAGGGGGTGCCCACAGGGATAAATTCTTGGCCCCCTGTGTTGGAATGTTGTGTTTGATTCATGGCTCACCAGGAAATTTGAAGGAAAAAAGATGACTGCTTATGAAGACGATCTTACCATCCTTGTCCGCGGAAAATCAGGGAAGAATCTGGAAGACGGCTAATTGCGTCTTACAAAAACTTTCAACTTGGTCTGCAATTCACAAACTGCAAGTTTCAACAACTAAAACATCCCAGATGCTTTTAAAAGGAAAATTAGACAGAGAACGTCCGCCACTTGTAAAGTATAGAGGATAGACTATTAAATATACTGTCATTACAAAATATTTAGGTATTCAACTTGATGATGCCTTAAGTGTTCTGCCATAAGGTATGTGAAAGAGAAGTGTAAGTCTTTCTTATCCAGATTGAGACAGGTAACCAGGCAGGAATGGGGCCTGGAAGGCCATTCACTCAGGTTATACTATAATTGTGTTTTTTTACCTATCACTGCTTATGCAGCTGGAGCGTGGGGACATAGGGCCAAAAAGTCTGCAATTTGAAACAGCTTCTACAGGCCAAGCGTGCTGCCCTCCTGATGATGTCACGGGCGTGTAGAAACACTTCTACTATGGCTTTGCAGGTGTTATTGGGAAAATTACCTCTAAACTATGAAATACAATATATATATAGAAGAATTCTTTATTATATACAGAAAGCACATTGCTGTATACAACTCCCTTCACGGCTACAAGCCAGGGGTTTACATAAAAGAAATCATATAATACAATAAACACAAAAAAAAAAAAAAAAAAGAGCATTATGACTCCTGAAAAGTTTGTACACTGTGATGATGGATTCAGGGCGGTGATGAATAGGTCTCCGGGAGCATGGTCTACTGTCCTCTAACGTGGTCCTGGAAGGAAGTCGACCGAGTACTTTCTGCCTATATTCCTTGTCGACTGCGAATTTGTAGAGGTCGCCGTCCAAGGACTGTATGTCTTGCAGCATTTGCACGGGTAGGAACCGCTCAGTTAGCTTTAACCGGTTTGGAATGGCCTGTAGGATTGGCTTAGCCCTAAGGCTTGGGACCGGGATCCTCCATCCACAGTTAGCCCAGAAATCTGGCACTGAAATAATGCCGACCATCATTTTGATGGCAAAGACGAGTCTTCTCTCGTGAATGATGGCAGGAAGACGTCTCATGTTGAGAGCTGCCGCCATCTGGGTGGTCCTTGGTGTAGAGGGAAGCCGAAATTTCCATATGGCCCACTTCAGTAGCCAGAATTCCCCCGCGAAAATCCGTCTAAGATGGGTCGTAGCAGTTGAGGTCCAGACTACGGCGCCATACAATATTACCGGATAAACACATGTCGTAATATATCTGCACCCCACAGCCTGGTCATGGACGTGCATTAGTTGTTGTTTAATCATCCACCGGAGTCGACAGAACTTTATTTGCAAGTTGTCTATGTGCGGTACAAAGGAGAGCTTTTGATCAAAAATAACGCCCAGATCTGTATGTTGTTGGACGGCAGAAATCGCGCATCCTCTTAAAATGGGTTGTACTATTGTTGGGCTCCGTTTGAGAGAGAAAGTCAACTGTTTTGACTTCTCAGGATTGATTTGAAGTCCGAAACCGGAGAGGAAGGCCTGAAGGTTCTGGATTTTCTGAAGGATTAAGGTATTGATGTATTCAGCAGTGTCTCCAGGGTTGATAGGAGTAAACAGTTTTATGTCATCGGCAAAGGTGAGGATGTCAGTTCGGCCTATCACAAATGGCACGAGAATAGCTGAGAACAAGATTCCGGACAGGACCCCGCCTTGTGGAACTCCAGCTGTAATAGTCCTGGTATAGCGCAGATTGCCATCGCGAACAATAATGGTCCTGTTCTCGAGCATTTTCTGAATAAACCAGAGCACGTCTCCACCAATGAGGTAATACTCACGTAGTAACCTTGCCAATGCGTGAACGGATACGGAATCAAATGCTGCCTGGACGTCGATATACGTAACGGTGATTTCCGAACGGTGCTCAAATGCCTCGAGGATCTTGGTAGTAGTGGTGACTAGATTTGTAGCGGTGGATCTTGACCGGGTAGCATAGTGGATCTGCGGTAGCTGTTGTGGAATAATTTGGATGGTTAATGTTCTTAGAAGAGCTTTTTCAAAGAGCTTTAATAGGCATGATGCAGAGGAAATTGGACGGAAGTGACTGGGCTGAGAAGCAGAGCGTGTTTTCGGCAGCGGTCTTACTAGATAGACATGCCACATAGGCGGGAAGAAGTTTTGATTAAGGATCTTGTTAAATAAGGACAGGATTGGATCAACAACAAATGTACTGAGGCATTTCAGCATAAACTGAGGAATTCCGTCGGCACCTGATGCGGCCGTAGGTGCTAAGCTATTCATTACGTCGATCAGCTGGTCTCTGGTGAGGTGAACTGAATTTAAAGGGTCTATCGAAATCGGATTGATTGGGAATTCCATTGGTGTAGTGGATTCTGGCTGAGCAGCGAACCTAGTTATATGGTCGAGCCAGCTCCTCATATTGAGTGAGTCAATGGCATCCTCTGATTGGATTCTATGGAAGGGCTTCCCCTTATTTATGGTATCCTCTAGGTGAAGTTTTATTGCCTTCCTCTTGTTCCGAATAAAAAGCGCCCTAGCTCGGGAACAGGCAGTTCTGTCCGAAGGTGAGCCGGAGTTTTTCCACTTTTTGTGCAAATTCTGTTTAACGTGGAAACTTTCAGAGACTTCTGGGTTCCACCAGGCCTTTGAATGCTCTGTGATGGTTAGTTTCTTCGTTGCAGCATAAAGAGAAACAGTGGCTATCCATCTTGTCATCAAGTCAATCCCGAGTTCGGGATCACATTCCTCAAGGACAACCCATGGGATTGCTTGAGCCGCATAGACACACTTTTCAGGATTAAGGTATTTGGGCGCTGTAATTGTTTTGGTTGTGACTTTCCTTCTTCCAGAAATGATGGGCATTTCTATTTGCACAGAGAGAATGATGGGGTTGTGATCAGACTGTATGTTGCTTGTAGGATTTTGATTAGCCACACAATTTGCTGACACGAACGCAAGGTCTAATGTGCTTTCGCCCCTCGTGGGTGGTGTGCTAACCAGTTTGAGACCTAATATACCTAGATGCTGACTCAGTCTCCTCCTGAGGTTTCCCTGAGTATTCGGGAGATTGAAATCCCCACACACGACGTGTTTCAGTGATGAATGGAGATGGTTAAGCAACCAATTGAGGAGTTCATCAACTACTTGTGCGTCTGGAACCGGTGGCATATACACTGCGACAATGTCGAGAGAATTGTTCTGGCTGTTATTGTTTTTAGGTTTTAGCGTAACTAGAACTGCCTCGAAAGAGTCGGACTGGCTCGATACTGAGTGGAGGATAGAGAATACTTGCTCCTTGAAGAAAATCGCAACTCCTCCTCCCCTCCGGTTTTCTCTTGACGTGCACACCATCTGATACCTTGCAGGCCAAGTAGAGGAAAGTGTTTCTTCATTGGGGTCAAGCCAGGTTTCTGCGAAGCAAACCACATCCATTGTACTGGACAGCAAGAGCTCCTCAACGTCATTCAGTTTATTCCTCATGGATCGCACATTTTGGAAAAGGAGTTGGAATGAAGCTGTTATCTTTACCGCGGCGAGGGATGTACGCCGTCTGATCCGTCTGTGATGCGTCGCTGGTCTTCGAGATGTTGAGACCATGACAGGGATCGCAAAGTTCGAGGAGAGAGATGATAAAGATTTTGGGTAATTTTCAATCTCATCATTTTCAGTGACCGCTGGGAGCCCCCTTTCCGTGGGTATGTTAAGGGCGAAGTATGGATTTACCTTGTTTTTCCTACGGCTATTCCCATGCAGAGCAGTTGGGTTTTCAGTGGAGAATGCAGATACATTGTATAGTCAGAGTCTGGACTGTTCTGGGCACATCTCAGGAGCGTTTATGGATATCGCTTCTTTTCTACTTCGTGCTTCATAAAATGGTCTGATGATGGTGCCGAGGGGCCATTTGGTGCACGTTCCGATCATTTCAAACTGACTTCGATCACAATAGATGCGAAAAGAAGCATATGCTGTGCTTCGAGTGTTCAGTCTCTGAATCTTTAATTCTAATTGTAATTCCTCAATCAGTACATCTGTGACGAGTTGTGCTGAAGTGTCTGGGGCCAACCGTGAGACAAACAAACTGCTGGGGGGGAGTCTGGGTGAAGAACCATCCCGTTTGAAAGGCCGAAGCTTCGAGGCTAGTGCGGTGCCCGTCCAGGTCGTTTTCTTCCTGTTCAAACTTTTTCCACTGGCCGTCTTGCACTTGGTTGTCTGGTTATTTCCCGGTTCGGCACCCATCACCCGGCTGGTCGCAGTGGTTCGGTCTTGTTTAGGCCCAGCTGACGAGTGGTTTCCTGGGTTGAGTTCATGGGCGTTTAATGTGGCATTTTTATTTATGTACTGATCGTAGCTAACTTCGTCGGGTAGCACACCACCTATTGTTTCCTGGGGCAGGTTTAGCTTGAGCGCGCTTAGATATGATTTATTTCTCTCGGAAGAGTGTTCAATGAAATCTTCTGTTTCTCTATTGCGTTCATAGCGAGTAATGGGCGGCGTGTTCACGACTGATTGTTCTAGTCGGTTATCAGCTTTAACGCGAGAGCTAGTCGTCGATAAGGATGCACGGTCAACACAACCTTTTCCGAATTGAGAAGATAAGGTATCCCGATTTCTGCAAGCTGGTTTTGGGGTTTGAGGACCCCGCAGAGACGATTGATATGCGGATCTCTCCAATAGCACAATATTACTCTTCATGTCCATCATTTGGTTTTTCAACAGGCTCATTTCCTTTCTAATATCCTCATTCTGTGCACGAAGTTCTTGATTTATAGTGAGTAGAGCAGATAAACATTCAAAAATTTTTGGGAATTTCTCCTCTAAATTGTCCATATACTCTTCAGCCTGCATAGCAACAGGGTAAACAAATTGTGTAAAAGCTTCCGCTATTATGCTGCTGAGGCTATTGGTGAGGTTGTTGAGATTTGGGGCGTACGAATGTTCACTCACGGAGCTGCGACGACTGGCCGTTTGGCAATTGTCAGACGTAATACTACAACACGAATTGTTTTCATTAATTGTACCGGGCTGCGTTTGTGAACTCTCAGCGTTTCTGTTAACATCGTTTGGTGGGTCATTTGCCCGGTCTCGCTCATATTCCTTAGGATGTGTAACTTCTTTATCAACATTGCTTACTTTATCCTCCATGTCATTGGTTTGCATATCTGATGTATCACCTGAATAAATCAATACCTGTTACTTTGGATGATGTGCAACTCGACCTAGATACTCCTTTAACATCTGAGAAAAGAAGGCGTTGTTCCATTTATGTAGATAAATGGCAGAGGGAATGGTCACTTTCGAAACTTGGCGCCGTGACCAGAGAGTTTTTGCCATCGGTGAAGGAGTTCAGAAAGAGAGAATCTTTGTGGTTTGCACCTGGCTTGCATTGTACATTTTTACTCACCGGCCACGGGAGTATTAATAGCAAATTATTCAAATTAGGATTGTCTCCTACCCCACTTTGTCTCTGTGGACAGGAAGAGAGTATTGACCACATTAATTTCGATTGTCAATATTTTCAAGACTACAGGCGTGAACTGCAACTTGTTTCAGATACCTTCACAATTGGAAATAAACCGACGCTTATCCGATCTCAAGCAGCATTTATAGCATTGAGCACCTTTGCCTCACGTGTTTTTAACAGAAGGGAGGAGCACAGACTTGCTAATTTGAAATAATTTTATCACGAGTTGATAATGATTGGATACTCATTGTAATCAAATGTACCCTGCTGGACATTGAACGTGTTCCTGTATATAGTGTAAATTCTTGGTGTTCTGAAGACGTGGAACCTGTTTATAACGTGATTTGGGTAAATAAAAAAAAAAAAATAATAATAAATAAATAAACGTGTTTCTCCGAGGAAGTGGCTGGAGCAATGACTACAAAAGATAACACATAATCATATCTCAAGAAAACTTGCTGATCCTAACTTCTAGGATGAGATCCTCCATGGGATTATTTCCCATATCATGGGAAGTCAGTCCATTTCGCCACCACTCTTTCCTTTTGTCTTGCTTTATTTCTTATACCTTCTAACTACTGGAGGGTTCCTCTGTTTGATCCTCCTCTCTTCTATTCTTTCCTACCTCTCCATCTATAGCATTTTCATTTCATCCTAATTTGGGCTCTCTTGGGTCTTTTGCCCTGGGCTAGTCCAGCAGGTGATTTTGATTCTTTTTATGATTTCCAGCTCTAAAAGATTCAGGCCTGGTGTCTTTTTGTTTCTAATTTTCTGGGCTGCGTGGTTGAGATCTAGTTGTATGAAAGGTTCTTCAGTCCGCTCCCCAGGATTCATCGTTTCCCACGGTGGTGCCAAGGTGCTCTCACGACTTTTTTTACCTCTCCCTGATCGTTGAGGTGTATTGAGTCCTTGTTTCGCTGTAGGACTGTTTCAGGGCTTCAATCTCAGCCGCCAGCCAGGACCTCCTTGTCGGAGGTTTTGCAAATCTTGGTTCCACCACGGGACAGCACCTGGTATCGGTTTCTTTCGTGGGATGGCAGCATTTGTGATGATCTTTGTTACGGCTCATTGATGGAGGTCTGGGAACCAGCCTATGGATCCTGTGCTTGGACTGCTTGGCTGCCAGTGATTAGGTTTTCTTGGAAGGGTGGCTAATCTGCTTTTTCCAGAGAGTATCTTTGCATTAGTGGTCTGAGAGTGATTGTGTGGTCGAGGGATCTTAGCATTTGGAATGTGATTGCACCGTGGTCTGATATTAACCGACCAATTGTCTTGTACAGTCCAATTATAGATATGTCTTGTTAGTGAACTGGTTGCGAAGGTGACATCGATGGCCGTCTCCCAAAGGGTACTGGAGAAGATGGGTAGGTTACTTGCTTGGGTTAGAATTTCGTATGGACTGTTTCAAGATATTCCTCCAGGTATTGCCCGTTCACTGAGCCGCGACGTCCATGAGTTTCACTGAACCAGCTGGGTGAACGACAGTTCACGTCAGCACATGGGTATTCTAGCTTTTGGGGAGCCCAGTAGATATGGTTTGTAGGTAGGTTATGGCCGGATGAATATCGTCTCCAGGTCTGGAGTTTGTTAGTTGTTTGTTATTTGATTTTTAGGCGCATTAGTAAATAAGGCCATATTGCTCCGGGAATTTGCGGTGGTCATTCCCTGACCTTTCCGCCTCCTCCGTATTTGACGGGCACGGGCTCAAACCCCGGTCTAATCAAGAAGGGTGTGTTACGCACTGCTGCTCCTGCCCACCTGGCTATGGAGGCGCCTGCAGGTCTGGAGTATGTAGAATTCGCAGACGGGGCTGATGATGTGTGCACAGGACGGCCAGGGGAGGTAGAGATGGGAGATTCTGGTAACTGTGAAGTCTGGGCTACGCAACAGGATTGCAGCCTTGAGGGTGTCATCATGGCATTGCACAATTTTATAGGTGTTTGGGTATCTTCTCATTTCCTTGGCACGAGTGTAGAGTTCTTGTAGCAGAAGTATATCTATATTTTCTTCGTCCGCTTTGAGGCGTAGTTGGCTTGCAACTGCAATTGCCCTTTGTGCGTTGTTTTTGTTTGGGCATGTATTAAATTCATGGCCCTTTTGTGCACAGTGGCCACAAGTTGGTATTTTTGTGCACAGGTGTGCGTGGTGTGGCGAAAGCGGCAAAACTGGAAACATTTGGGCACAGCCACGTATTCCTTGAAGCAGTGGCTGCCCCAGTTTATAAAGACTCTGTTCTTTCTGTCGTTGTATGGCCTTCCATGATTTTGGGGCCTCTTCTACCACCCAGTTGGTTGCAGTGCCTGTTCGCGATTTGGTCAGGTGTTTTGGTTTTATGAGAGTCGTTGAGTCATCATTCGGAAATGTCATCTGTACGTTTCTTTGGTAGAGTTCGTCTCTAATTGTTGAATTATCCAGATCTTTGCCAACATCAAATATTACGATGGACCTTTTTCCTTTGGGTTCTCTGCAACTAGCCCCAGGGTTGGAATTTTGGCATTTTTAGGATTTGTGTGGCACCATCCTCTGTTTCTGTCTCGATGATGAGCCCTGTGTTTCTAGTTTTTCTTATTGAATTTATTTTGTGGTTTTCAGGTCGCCCTATCAGGCGACCTGAACACCACAAAAATAAAAGTTTGTTATCACTGTGTCATTTATCTGTTCATTTGTTTGTGTGGCCTCTGTGGATGCTGAATGCTTTAGCAGGACCAGGTGGGGTTTTGAGGGGAGAGTCATTTTTTCTTCATTGTTACGGTTTGAGGTCGTGCGGGATTTTGTTTGTTTCGATTCCTCAACGTTTCAGCGCATGTAGGGGCACACTGTGGCATTTGTTCGCCCTTCTACAGGGTGTTTCAAAATTAATGGTCAATAATTTAAAGGTGAACTGTCCAGACTACAATATGCAATAAAAGCCTAGTAAACATGGGTCCTTAAGTGAATCGCTTTCGAGATATTGCACATTTCTAGTTTGGATCCACGACTGACAAGATGAACTGAACTGAGTTGGGATCCACCACTGACTTGTTTGTTTAGTCATGTTATACTCATTCTCTCCCTTTCCCCTCTCTCAATGCTCTGAGACATAGCAGGCATACTAGTCACAGGATAGTCAACATGGAAAGTGGTTACAGCAACAAAGAGTATGCGGACACGCACTTCATATACGGTAAAGCCAACGGCACTGCACTCGAGGTTGCACGTTTGTACCAAGAAGCATTTCCCCGCCGAAGCAGCCCAACAGGTGCACATTCATCAGGGTACGTCAACGCCTTAGAGAACATGGGCGCTTCGCATTCGGGTAGGCCCAGAAGCATAACACCTGATGTTGAGGAAAGGGTGTTAGAAAGAACATGCTGTAACATCTGTAAAATCCTGTGGTGTTAAAACCAAAAATTAAAAATGTATTATCTTATGTTTAATAAAACCACTCTTAGCAAAGGATTCACAGCTTTTTGCTAAACTAGTGCACCCATAGATAGTGGCGAATCTTAACAGAAAACGTGAATTATGAATTATGTGAAAAATGGGCACAAAGTGGTAGGAGTTCTTTGACTCGGGGAAGAACTGAGGGGGGCGATTCTCCAACGCATCACAGCCTAAAAAAATGTGCAACTTGTGAAAGGTTTGCCAAAATCTCTGGAACGGAACATGATCTACCAAGGAGGATGTCTTTGTGTGTGCCAGGTGCAGAGAGTGTCTAGAAATTAGGCGTCAGCTCAGCATTCTGATGGGCGTCTATGAGAGCTTGAGGTGTAAGTTAGATGCCCTCGAAGAAATTAATATGAGGGGCCCGTCAAGCTCTCAGATGCCGAACTCAACACCACATCTCACTCCTGGGCATCAGGCAACACAGTGGCAACCTCCAAGGCAGAATGCGCTGGTCCCACAGGAGTTAGTTATCATCGGTGACTCTATTGTCAGGGAGACGGGGAATATATTGTGTAAAAAGGATAGATGGAATAGGACCAGAGTATGTCTGCCAGGGGGAAAAATTCATGATGTTGTAAAGCATATATCATCTTTTAAGGCACAAAGGGTGATATTGTTGTACACGTTGGCACCAATGACATTAAGAGTAGGAGATCTGCAGATTTACTTAACAAGTCAATGTTGCAAAAAAGACGAGAGTTAGGGTTAAATTTGAAAGTATCTGCAATTCTGCCCTGACACGATAGGAGGGAGTACACGATGAGAGATCTTTGTCGATCATTTGGGCCCTGGAGGAAATTGCAAGGCTCAAGGGGTAGAATTTTTTGAGCGTGGTCTGTGTTTGTTAACAGGAAAGACTGCTTCTACAGGCATGGGATACACTTAAATAGAAAGCGTGCAAGAATATTTGCTGATTCTATCGAGGCAGAGTTAGGTGGGTCGGAGAACTGCTAGCTTGGGGGGATTCACATGCCCCACCAGAGGGAAGGAGGGATCGGCGGGGGGAGGAGACAAAGAGACCGTCAGTGCCCCCACTAAGAGGAAAGGGGAAGAAAGGACCATGCAAGGGAGCATTGTTTTGAGAGCCAAGACGGCCTCGAACATCAAAGCTGTGGCAAGTCTTCTTAGGAGTTCCCGTTCAGTGAGTCCAGTTCGGTCTAAGAAATGTGGATGGACAGAGGTGTGTGTGTGTGTGTGTGTGTGTGTGTGTGTGTGTGTGTGTGTGTGTGTGTGTGTGTGTGTGTGTGTGTGTTCATGTCTTCTTGTTTATAAGACTTCTTTCCTTTTTCTAACCGGCAACTTAGCAAGTGGGGGGAAAAGACACGAAGTGTCCGCCCCCCACTCCTCCCACGAGGAGGCGTGCCGGGTTCTACTATCATCTGGCTCAGTGTCCGTGAGAGATTCAGGGGTACTCAATTTAGGGGGAAGTAAGGAAGAGTGATAGAAAGGGGGCAAATCCAAGAGCAGGACCGCCCTAAGAATTGATGAGAATTTTAGTAAGGATAAAATATCTCCCACTCAGTGTGGTGGGAGAGAGAGAGGAAAGTTTGTCTTCAGTCAGGTTCAAGGTTGGCAGTTATTTGTCAAATCCGGTTGTCCTCGAATGGACTTTCTTCTCTTAAAGGCTTTAGTCGCGAAGGTGTTGAATGCCTTAAAATAGTCCTTGCTTTTTGTGAGCTTTGCCTTGTCAATTGGTGGTGTGGTGTCTACTAAGGAGAAGAGCTCCTGCCTTAGATCGTGGTAACAATGACAATCGTTGAGTATATAGTCAGCAGTTTCAGGCTCGCCGCAGCGACATTGTGGTACCTTTGTTAGGCCCAGTTGGTATAATTTGGTGTTTATACTGCCATGGCCCATCATTAGGAAGGAGGCATATAGACCTGGCGTTAGCCATAATTTTTCCTTCTTGATTAGCTCTTGCACATTCGGGATGTATTGACTTGTTGTTGCTCCCTTTTCTGTGGTTGTCCAGGTGTTTTGCCATTTCTCCCTCATCACATTCCTTATTCTTGCTATTTCCGTTTTCTTTTCAGCCTGCAGGTCAACAGTGATGTCATCAATAGTCTATACAGGGTGATTCACTACCAGTGCGACAAACTTGCAGGAGATGTAGGGGGCACAAAGACGAATCGGAATCACAAAGCATTGCAGGGTCCGAAATGCCTTCGTCTTGCGGTAGAGGACGTTGAACAGCGTGAACAGCGATCCCGCTGGAAGTCAGCATTTGCGAACCGGTTCCCGAGGCAGTAGGACGGACGAGTATTCAAACGTTGAACTGGCCGACATGCACCTCGCGTATGGAGCTGCGGACTGTAACGGGCGCGCCGCTCTGCGCTTGTGCCAGGAACGTTTCCCGCACAGGCGGGCTTCTCATCATACGATTTTCGCACGCGTGCACAGAAGGTTACGTGAGACTGGTTGTTTCACGAGAGGTATCATGAATCGAGAGCGAACGACGAAGACGCCAGACAATGAGGAGAATGTCCTACATCTTGTAGAAGGCAATCCGAGTACGAGTACTCGAGCGATAGGCCAACGATTGGGTATTTCCCAATCCACTGTATGGAGGATACTGTCAACAAACCAAATGAGTTCATACCATCTGCAACGCGTCCAATCATTGGAGCCTGCGGATTATCCACTCCGGAGGACTTTTGCTACTTGGTTTCTTCAACAGAAACGGTTCGCAAATGCTGACTTCCAGTGGGATCGCTGTTCACGTGACCTCCCGTTCAACGTCCTCTACCGCATGACGAAGGCATTTCGGACCCTGCAATGCTATGTGATTCCGATTCGTCTTTGTGCCCCCTACTCTTCCTGTAAGTTTGTCGCACTGGTAGTGAATCACCCTGTATATTTATATAGGTATTCCTTTGTTTATTCTGTACTTCAGATATCTGAAATTTACTTCTAGATTTGCTGGAATTTTCCCTAGTAGAGCTTGTAATGCCATTGTTGAAGTTGTTCGGCATGCCCTTGACATGGTTCAGAGCGCCAATCGTTGTGCTTGTTCCAGATGTTTGGTTATTATCACCTTGTTTGCTCTATATTTGCAGGCACCCGCTCCGTAAGTAAGAATAGAAAGAAAAACACAGCTATAATATAACCTTAGCGTGTGGGCTTTTAGGCCCCATTCTCTTCTGGTTATTTGCTTGAGGGCCATCAAGAAGGTCTTAGTCTTGTCTCTTATGTATTTCGTGTGTGGGAGGAAACTGAGCGTTTCATCCAACATGACGCCTAGGCATCTAGTTGTTTGTGTATATTTTATTCTTTGATCTTTGTACTTGACGAGTGGTGGGCGCTCTCTATTGAGTTTCTCCTTGATCAGCATTTGCGTCGTTTTTTTGTGTGGATACATTCAATTTGTGTTTATCTGCCCATGTGGCAAGCTCTTCTAGGTTTTGGTTTGCATTATTTTCTATCTCCCTTCTGGAGTTTCCGGCCATGCCAATAGTGAGGTCGTCTGCGAAAGCTATTAATGTTGTTGATTGGAAGGTCTTATGTAACCAGGTGTCGAAAACACCTGGTTACATAAGTGGGCCCAAGACTGAGCCTTGTGGGCATCCCCTTGTGATTTTTCTTCTGGTTTCCTGAATACCGCTCCGAACATCACCTCCCGGTCACAGAAATAATCAGAAAGCAAGGAGAAAAGTGAAGCAGAAATGGCGGCTTCCCTGAACCTCGCGAGGGCACTCTGTCACCAGAGTGTGTCAAAGGCCCCCGCAAAGTCCACGAAGATGGCTAGGAGATACTTGCTGTTAGAGTTATCTCTTGTGGCAATGAATTCTGAGATTGCGTCTTCTGTGCTGCGCCCGAGGGTGAATCCATACTGCTTTGATGAGTACAGGCCTTTTGTTTTGTAGGTGTGAATCAGTCTGGCTGCAATGACCTTTTCCAGAACTTTGCCCATGACCGGGAGGAGAGCGATCGGACGGTATGAAGAAGGGTCCTGCTGAGGTTTGTCGGGACGTTTCAGGATGATTTTGATGTTTTCCAGCTTCCAGGTCCTCGAGAAGGTGACAGAAAGGAGACAGGAGTTGAGGGCACTTTGTATGGCGCAGGGGGACACTTTTCCTCTTCAGGATCTCCACCTCCAAGGCATCATGCCCCGAGCATTTCCCATTCCTCATAGTGGTTATGGCTTGGCCTATCTCCTCCAAGGTCCTTGATATGCTCTGTTTTGTTGTCTCATTTCTTTTGAGTATGATGTCTCTTCATGTTCCAGGTCTTGATAGGTGATAGTGTCCAGGATCACATTGATGGTTTCTGCCCGGATGGACATGTGTTTTTGTAAAGGGCGGCTCCTAGAACGTGAGTTCATCTCCGCCTCGTATCTCTGTGAAGGTCAGTATCACTACAAACGGGCCAGATGTGTGTGACGTAGGTTTGTGTGTATTATGTGTGTGTGTTCTGTTGTTCTGTTCTGGCCTCTTGGCTACCCAGAAGAATCAGTCACCTGGACAGATGATTCTAGGTACTCGACCACACCACGGGAAGGTGGGCCAGTCCCAATGGAGTACGTATTGTCTCGATACGAGACTCTGAACCACCTGATGTTGCCAAAAGGTGGGCCAGATTTCTCTGGGGGCCCACTCCAGAGAGAGAAAGAAAAAAAATAATAATAATAAATAAATAAAAAATAAATAATAATAAATAAATAAATAAAATAAAATAAAAAATAATAAATAAATAAATAAATAATAATAATAATAATAAAATAATAAATAAATAAATAAATAATAATAATAATAAAATAAATAAAAAATAAAAAATTTCCCGTGGTGCAAATAAAAAAATAATAAAAATAATAACTAAAAAATAAATAATAATTCCCCGTGGTGAAAAAGAAAATATATTAAATAAATAAAAAATAAAAAATAATAATCAATAAATAATATAATAAAATAAGAAATAATATAATAGAATAAAAAATATAATAAAATAAGAAATAATATAACAGAATAAAAATATAATAAAATAAGAAATAATATAATAGAATAAAAAATATAATAAAATAAGAAATAATATAATAAAGTAAAAATATATAACAAAATAAGAACAAAAATAAAATAAAATAAATAAATAAATTCCCTGTGATAAAAAAAAAAGAAAGAGAGAGAGAGAGAGCTGTCTGGCACCAGTGACAGCCCAAATCCCAGGTGTCAGAACAGAACGCGAGTAAAAAAAAAAAAGAAAAAAAAAAAAGAGGCTAAGTAAATGAAAAAAAAAATAATAATAATTAAAGAATAAATAAATAATTTTAATCCCACACCCTGGCTACAGTGAAGAGGAAGATGTAAGTCGGGGTGCCAGCAGAGAGAGAGTAAAAAATAAAAAAAAAATAAAAATAATGGACAGTGTGCATAGTGTTGGGGGGGGGGAAAGGCGCCTCCGGTGGTTTCCCACATCTGCGCCATATATACTCTGTGGAGACAAACAGTATCACTGTGAAAGCCAGAAAAATTTTTTGTGTTGTAAATGAAGTATTATGCTGGGTTCTGTTGGGTGTCCTGGCTTTTGGCCGCAGGGCCCCTGATGGGACCCCACGTTGCCCGCACACACCACTAGGAGGTAGCCAGACTGCCCATAATTCTCTGGCTAGTCTCCTCCAGGTCACCTGAGCTTCCTGGAAAGAGACCAAGTAAAAAAAAAATATATATATATATATATATAATAAAATAAAATAATAGGGTACAGGATGTACAGGAGAGGGTAAAGGAAAGGAGGTATAGACAGAGCGACGGAGGATGTAAGGGAAGGCATCCTACACAGGTTGGGTGGGAATTCTCTCACCTAAGCGGAAGTGGAAAAAGAGACCCCGCGAGAGGGTGGGAAGACAATCATATATCAAGAGAGACACGGATGAAACAATTCAAGCGACCTGAGTGTCAAGTCCAGTAGCTAGAAGTGGTCACAATCTAGGTGAAGATGTTCAGTATTATTAGGTATTAGGTATGTTCGGGGTCTGACGGCACCTGGGATTTCTCCCATCTCCGCGTATGTCCTCTGTATCGGACAAGCCAGAGATTTAAAAGTGTGTGGGATATGTACTGTGTAGTTTGTTGTGCCCATTGTTCATCCGGCCCGTTAGCCGCCGGGCCCCTAGTGAGACCCGACGTTACCAATACCTGCCACAGGGAGGCCGGCCGGGTGTTACCAATATTTGTACTCTGGCTGGTCTTGCCACTTACTTTCCTGGGATTTCAGTGGCTAGGACCAAAAAAAAAAATAAAAATAAAAATAATAATAAAAAAAATAAAATAAATAAAAATAAATAATAATAATTATAATAAATAAACAAATCGAGGTTGATATTAGTGATACTTAGCAAGTTAGTATTAATAGTACGCGACGTGGGGCTGTGCGGTGAAAGTGAGTTTTAAAAACCAAATAGGTTCGGGCAAGAATTTTGATGTTCTCTTTTGATTTTGAAATGTAGGGCTAAACGCTGTGCAAGACAAACGTTTGGGGGAAGGATGAAGACTGGGGGGAAGAAGTTGGAAATAAGGGGCCGACAGAGTAGATAGCCCCTGCAGGTAGTGAGGCATGCCCGTGCCCCCACCAGAGTGAGAAAATTGGGGAGGCAAGGAGAGGCAAGCCTCTCCTCCCCAAGAGTTTGGAAAGAAAGATCCGCTCAAGAGAGTGCGGATTTGGGTCGCCAATAGGCTGTTCCGGTGGGAGAGTGCCACCGTATGTCGTCTCCATCAGTTTGCAGGCCCTAAAAAGCTGGCCGTTGAGTCTCATCTAGGTGGGACACTAATAGGGGGTTAAATCTGGGATGTC
This sequence comes from Mastigoproctus giganteus, assembly GCF_048544385.1. Lineage (NCBI taxonomy): Eukaryota > Metazoa > Arthropoda > Arachnida > Uropygi > Thelyphonidae > Mastigoproctus > Mastigoproctus giganteus. Next base: position 193,544,370 of record NC_143581.1, read on the forward strand.
ATCCTTCCAGACTGCATGTGGTCTGGGTCTTATTTTCTGGTCATTATCTTGGGGTCATAATCAAGTCTACTGGCTGTCATTATGGGGTTTTATCCCTTCCGTGATGTTTGATAGTCCTCACGCTACCTTTTGTCATTATATAGTGGGTCTATGCTGCAAGGTCTGGGGGCAGTGTCCCTTTGTTCTGATGTCACAACTATTTAAAGGTGTCTTTTTTTTTTTCGCTTCCATTGGCGGTAATCATGACTCTTGTGGTTAGACAATATATTGTCACTTGTCTTTTCCCAGTTCTTTTTGTACTCAGTCCAAGGTCTGTATAGTCGGCTCCTCTGTGTCATCTCGCTGCTATTTGCAGGTTTGTTTTGTCTCATTCCTTTAAGGTCTTCTGTATATGGCGGTTAGTGTTTGGCGCCTGGTAAATAATCCCTGGGCAAAATCAGTTAAGGCTAAGTATTCCTCTTGTGTATCTAGTAGATGTGACTCAAGATCCCTCGGTAGATAGTGAACTCTAGTTATTAGTCTGCATCTAAGGTCTTCGTATTGGGCACACTCAAACATAATGTGCACCCAGCTTTCTTGTTCCCCGCAAGTACAACGCGGATCCTCCACTATTCCCAATGCTGTAAGCTTTGCATTGAAAGCCCCGTGACCCGTAAGGAGGTAAGTCGTGTAAAGTCCGGGTTGCAGCCAGGTTGGAAGAATGGGGTAAACTCTGTCTACGTCCGGGATGAACTTTTTGGTGATATTCCCTTTTGTTGTGTTTGTCCAGCGGTATTGCCAGGTTTCTTTTAAGTATTTCTGCAGCCTGTTCTTTTCAGCCTTGTGGGTTGCACTGTTATCCACTGTGTAGTCTAGGTGGGTGCAAGGCATTCCTTTGTTTATATAATAGGCTATTCCAGTACGTATGATGTCCAGGTCAAGGGGAAGGGCTCCGGCCAAGACCTGTAGGGCAACAGTGCTAGTGGTGCTGCAGGCTCTGGTAATGGTTAACAGGATAGTTCTATGGATTGAGTCGATTATGCGTCTATTTGCGGCGGTTGATGCCTTGTGATACCAAACCGCAGAGGCATATGTTATAGCTGGTAGGAATGTCGTTTTATAATATAAGGAGAGTACGCGACGTTTAAGTCCCCAGTCACGACGGACCACACGTGCTAACAGTGCAGAGTACTTCCTTATCTTTGTTCTTAGATGTGTGAGATGCTGCTTGAAGGAAAGATTACAATCTAATATCACCCCCAGGTACTTAAGCTGGCTTTGGAGTTTCACTGTGGTGTTGTTCACCTTTATTTGAGGCGGCCTGTGCAGGTCAAGGGTGCCTTTCAGTAAGATTGAGGATGTCTTAGTTGGTGAGATTTTTAGGCAGTGTAAGGTGGTCCAGTCCTGTAGTATCTTGATGGCATGGTTTGCTTTTACCTCCAACTGGGTTCTACTGTCGGCAGCAATTTTCAAGATTAAGTCGTCGGCAAAAGCTTGGGTTTGGACGTCACCAAGGTCCATGGCCAGGAACTCATCCAAGACAATGTTCCACAACAGCGGCCCCAGAACAGAACCCTGGGGGCAACCCCTGCAGACACTGCGGTTTACCCTACCATAGGGTGCCACGACACTAATACTCCTGTCGGTAAGGTAAGACTTGATAGTGAGATACAAATTGCAGGGAAGGTTGGCCCGCCTTAGCCTTGGCAGGACACTTGGCCACCAAATGGTGTCGAAAGCCCCAGCAAAATCTATGGAGATGATTAGGTAGTATTTACTGTTGGAACTGGTCACACCGTACAGCAGATGTCTAAGTGCCTCTACTGTCGAAGACTCGGGCTTAAAGCCGAACTGGGTAGACATGTGCAGTTCAGCACTCTTGTAATGTGTGTCAATTCGGGCATATAGCATTCTCTCAAATAGTTTGCTGATCACTGGTAGCAAAGCTATCGGTCTGTAGGTGGTTGGCTGTTGTGGAGGCTTCGTGGGTGTTTTTGGGATCAGCTTCAGTCCTGCAGTCTTCCAGTTTCTTGGGAAGATGCCTTGATGCAAACAGTTATTAAACAGATTTAGGAGGAGTTCGGGGGTCAGATCCGTTACTTTTTTGATAATTTCCGGTTCGAGATAATCGAGGCCTGGGCACTTATTATTTCTTACGTGATTTGCCGCGGATTTGATGTCATCTAGCGTGAACGGTGGTTCACGGGAGTCAGTGGTGTATATGTCATTTTCTTGGCATATTCTATGCTGTTCAGTTGAAGTAGGCATGGCAGTCTCCGGGAAAATAGTGCCCAGAATATTTGTGATTGACTGTTGCCATGTGGTGGTTTGGCTCCCCTGTGGTGTCAATGTGGTAGAAATAACTTCCCCCCTGGGGAGTTTGTTTGTGATTATCCCATAGACTAGGCCCCATGGCTCATTATTTCCTGTTATGCCTGCCAAGTTTTCCCAGGCTCTTTGTTTGCTCTTGTTTATCGCATCCGTATATCTGTTTCTTGCTTCTCTATAGCGCTCCTTTAGTATCTGTACCTCAGCAGCAGGCCATGTGCGTCTTGCCCGTTGAAAGAATTTGCTTCTTCTCATGGTTGATCAATGTGCATCAGTTCCAGGACGTTGTACCAGTGATCTTCTTCTGGTGAAGAGATCATGGGCGAACGCAGAGAAAGCGTGGTACTGGTCTTCCTCACTGATCAGAAAATGTTCATTTCCTCGAGGCAAGGCATGTATTTTTGATATTAGCAATGTTCGCAGGTCCTCGTAGAGCGGGCAAACATAGAATAGGTGATCCCAGTCTTCGTTTTCACCACAAAGACAGCGAGGGTCATACACGATGTTCATAGAGGCAAGTTTGTGATTTATGGATCCATGGCCTGTAATCAGGAAAGTGGTATATAACCCTGGGCTGTACCATGCTGGAGCTTTGGGGTAGATCAGAGCTATTTCAGGTCAGAATTTTTTAGTGATGGAACCTTTGGGGGTGGAGTTCCATCTGTTTTGCCAGGCGTTAAGAAGGTAGACTGCAAGGCGCTTTTTTTCTTCTTTGATGGTGTTTGCTGGATTTGTAGTGAAATCCAGGATGGTGGTAGGGAGTCCCTTTGCGAGCCGGTAGTGCACGCCTTTGCGAATTATCTGCAGGTCCAGAGGAAGAACTCCTGCCAAGACTTGGAGCGCTGGGTTGCTTACTGTGCAGCAGGCACGGGTGATAGTGAGAAGGATATTACGCTGGATGGAGGTGAGCTTCCTTTGGTTACGAACAATGAGTGCACGATGATACCAGACACCTGCACAGTAGGTTATAGTGGGAATAAATACAGCTTTGTATAGCATATGCAGTGAGCGGCGATTTAGGCCCCAGTCAGACCTGCTGATCCTCACTACCATTGCCGTGTAGTTCCTGACTTTGCGATGAAGGTAGTCTATATGCGTGTAAAACGCGAGCTTGGGGTCGAGAATTACCCCAAGGTACTTCATCTCAGTTGTCAGTTTGATAGTTCTACCAGCAATTTTAATCTGCGGCTGACTGCTTATTTGAAGGGTTCCTCTGAGTAGAATTGAAGTAGTTTTCCCAGGGGATATATGGAGTTTATGGAGGATGGCCCATTCTTGTAGCTTTCTAAGGGCTCCGTTGGCTGTTGTTTCCAGGGAAACTCTGGAGTTTCCAGTGACTGTCAGTATCAAGTCGTCTGCGAAGGCTTGGGTGGAAACATCCCCCAGGTCTAGGTTCAGGAACTCGTCCATGACCACATTCCATAGGAAAGGACCAAGGACAGAGCCCTGGGGGCATCCTCTGCAGACTTTTCGATAGACATTTCTGACTGTAACACTTCAGTTGTGAAGATAGTCCTGTATGCAGCTGTAAAGATTTGCTGGAACGCTAGCTTCTCTAAAAAAAATGGACAAAAAAAAAAAAATTATTATTATTATTTTAGGGCTGCCCGTAATTAAATACATTAACCCGTATTTGTGTCTGTAAATTGCGTATGTTCCATGGTCGATTTGCCTGTTTTGCTGGACGAAAAAACCCCAGTTACTGGGGAGAAAAACCTTGCTATCTACGCCTGAGACCGACTAACTCAACCACGGAGTGAAAAAAGCCCATTAAAGTTTCTCGCGTCATCGACGGGATTCGAACCCAGGCCTTTTCCACCCGGTGTGGGGAGGACGGTGACGATACCACTGTGCTACCCGCGCAGACTAAAAAAAAAAAAATGGACAGGTGGGGGTAGGCAGTTATTTTTCCGGCTGATACTGTATAATCTCGCTTCGTTGCATCATTTACTAATACTAATACTAACTTCCGCCATCGACGAGAATCGGCTCCAGTCTTTCAATACTCTGTGAAAAGGTTAGCAACGTTTTCCACCAGCTTTCCTGACATGGGCTAAAGTGTAATGCCTAAAGTGTAATTTACCAGCGCCAGTTATAAAATACATAAAGCCACCTCCATACCATTCAAATTTGTCAAAACAGTAACAGTTATTCATTCCTTGCTGTGCTGTTACAAATGATGTACATTTTCTTCCATGTAGTACATAATTATGTTTTAGTATTGACTTTATAAAATAAAACCTTGCTGTTGACTTTATAAAATAAAACCCTACACAGGTGAACAAAAGTTAAGATACAGGCGACAGAAGTGCAACAGTTTGCAAAATAACTAATTCAATGAAATTTAGTACGAATAAAAGAATATTAGTATGAAAAATTTAGTACAGATTTCAAAGGGCATTAAAAATTAACAAAACGGTTTCTTTTATTATTAATGAAAGAAATATCTGATTTTTTTTCTTATTAGCTGATTATACTATATTTTCATTCTGTAATTAATGGCATAAGTGTTTATTGGAAAAAGAGTAATGCTATATTTAGTTCCCACTAGCAATGACCAGAATTTGATCTCTTGAAGCTCTTTGATTACTGGACTTCTGTTGTTTGGAGACATGTTGTTGTTGTAGGGTTTACGCACATCAACAACTTAGGCCATATTGCGCCGTATATAATGTTCGTAAATTAGTGTCTGTAGTCGATTTGCTATTTTCTGGACGATAAACCCGCGTTAACGGGAGAAAAAAAACCATACTACCCTCGCCTGAAACCAACTAACTCAATCATGTTGTGAAAAAGACCCATAAAAATTCTTGGAGTATTGAGGGAATTGGAGTTTTTTCCACCGGTGTGGGGAGGAGGATGATTATACCAATTGTGCTACCCATGAGGGCTTCAGAAACAGAGAGGTTATCAGAAATGTATCTTTTGTTTTATGTTTATTGTTTCTACACTAGGAAGTGAAAATGAAATTCAAAGAGGCAGTCTTCGAAAAAATTAAAGATATCGTTGTTAGTTTCAGATTATAATTTTCTAATATCAGGTCTTGCAGGAGTAAAGTGAAATATTAATCTCTTCACAAGCAATATCACGTTCCCGAATCTTACACAATACACACGAAGCGTGCACAGACTCTAGGGCAGTGGTTTTCGACCTCTTTTTAATAACGGCACCCCCTAAGTACCGGTAATTTATTTTATTTTGTGGCACCCCTACTCAATTTTCTGGATGTTAGATCCGATTCTCTCTCTGTATATATATATAAACTTAAACTTAAACCCAAATTGCATGGCACTACTGGAATGTTGTTGCGGCGCCCTAAAGCGCCGCGGCACCTGGTTGAAAACCATTGCTCTAGGGCTAACAATACCGCTTTAAAACTACATTTAATCCATGAATTTTTCTTTTCCATACAATTTGTATAGAAAAAAGTAAACAATAATAACTGCCGGATTTTTATTTGTCCGATTTAAATGAAATTTGGAATGGCTCGACAAAGATTTTTAAAAGGCCCATATATAAAATTTTACGAAAATTCTTCCACTAGGAGTCCCTGTTACATGCGGACGAACGGACATGGAGGAAGTAACAGGCACATATGCATATATCGAGGGCTTAGTGTCAGACAACGTAAACTACAAAATTGCATTTTTGTTTTGAAACAGTTTTAGTTTCACTTTATACAAATAACAATGCATATCATGTCATAGAAATGTATTTCTCTAGTTTTACAAGTTAGCTTAGGCTATAAGCACATTTCCAGTAAACCAGAAAATGTCAAATGACTTTTTCTTGGTTAATTACAAAAACGTTTGCTATAAAATGATTTTGCAGTTAACGTTGTCTGACACTAAATCCTCGATGTACATACACCCAGCGATCATTGAATTATGACCACTTACCTAATACTGTGTTTGGCCACCGTTCGCACAGATAACACCTACTGTTCGCCTAGGTGTGACTGTATTAGAGGGCTGAAGAAGTCCGTAGGGATCTGCCGCCATGCTGCCTGCAAGGCCTTCCACAGTGTCGGAATAGATGACGGTTGCGTGTCCATACGCCTCACTTCCCGTTCCAAAACATCTCACAGGTATTCAGTTGGATTGAGGTCAGGCGAACTTGGAGGCCAATCAAGATAGGTGATATCTTCACGGCGTTCCTCGAACCACTTGTGCGAAAATGTGGGCCCAATGACAAGGCATATTTTCGTCTTTGGAGATCCTGTTTCTGTCTAGGAAAAAAGGCAACATGGCATGGTACACATGGTCTCCAAAGAGCTGCTGGTAGACATTGCCAATGAAACGTTGGTCCATACGCACCAAGGGTTCTAGTTCTTGCCAGAAAAACATATCCCATATTAAGCAAACACTCCACCTGTCTCGATAGTGAGCACCATGCAAGATGGGTCCATGTACTTGCGCCACACACGAAGGGATCCGTCGGCATGTTGCACCAGGTATTTGGACTCATCCGACAAGCACACTCGTTTCCAGTCCTCCAACGTGTTGTTAACACCACAAAAAATTATTATATTAGGGCCACCCGTAATTTCTTACATATACCCGTATATATAATATGTCTGTAAATTGTGTGTGTTCTCTGGTTGATTTGCGAGCTTTGCTGGACGAAAAAATCCCACTTTTTGGGGGTAAAAACCTTACTATCTACGCCTGAGACTGACTAACTCAGCCAAGGAGTGAAAAAGCCTATTAAAGTTCCTCGCATCATCGACTGAATTCGAACTCGGTATGGGGAGGACGGCAGTGGCGGATTTAGCACCTGAGAGGCCCCAGGCGCAATTCAATTTTGAGCCCCCCCTAAATATTTTCGGTACCACTACAGTGTGCATTCTACGCGCACGTTTTTACTATAGCATGCGCCTAGATTTGATGTTGCGGTTTTAATCATTTTGGATGCGCAATTCTTTCATACATATTTTAACTAATTTTTAAATGAAAAAATGGCACAATTAAGCATTAATGATAATACGTATTCTACTTCCGATTCACTTAGTTCGCATAGAGATTTCATATAATATGTAGGGATATTCGCATAAGAGTTTACTAACTTCTCATATTAAATTATAGTTTTATTCAGTAACGGTAATAAAGATGAGTGTAAAAATTAAAAATGAAACAATTTTATTTTTATTTTTTTGAGACCTGAGATTTGAGGCCCCCTCTATTTAAGAGGCCCCAGGCGCGCCCCTCGTACGCCTGTGCGGAAATCCGCCACTGGAGGACGGTGAAGATACCACTTTGACACCACAGCATTCGCCGTCGACTATGATCAGGGGTGAAGAGAGGGCTCTCTTGAGTCGTTTGTTGCGGAACTCCATACAGATGTATGGAGAGACTGTGCGCCACATCGTCATTTGGGATACTGTTATTGCATTCCCCATATTGTATTGCGATGTCAACTGTCGCACAGTGTCCTGCCATTATGCCTGTACAACGCGCTGCACTCTTTGCTCATCACGAACATCCACCTTGCGAAATCCTTTACAGTTTTGTCAGCGGGAGATCCTTTGGCTCGTTCGAGACCATTCTTTGTACACCTTAATCACAGAGGGCAATAAGCAATCGACAAGAAATGCCGTTTCCGATATGGAAGCACCCTGTGATATCTTTACTACTTCCCATAACTGCTATTTTATCACTTTGACTTGCAAGACTTCTTTTCAGAGAAAACAGCAGCTACTGCTGCTTCAGCTTATCAATTTCAAGTTGTTAAGGATGATACACTGAATAATCTCTCGGTGGACACAGACGATATCATTCAAGCGCTTCGGAAACTAACAAAAGATTTTTCTGCAGGCCCAGATAAGATTCCACTTATCTTGTGGAAGAAATGCTTTCCACAACTTAAATATATAATATTGCATATATTCAATCTTTCCGTTAAGTCTGGTATCTACCCCACTCACTTCAAAACTGTCAATATTATTCCTATCCCAAAGAGAAGTGCAAACCACTCACTAGAGAATTACCGTCCCATCTGCCTTATGAACTCGCTGGCAAAAATTCTGGACACTGTCATTCACCACCGATTAATGGAATATTTTAATCACTTCATCAGCGACTGCCAACATGGCTTCACCAGGGGCCGATCAACTACCACTAATCTTCTCACCATCTGGCAACAGGTTCTAGACACCGTCGATCGAGGGGGACAGGTTGATGTGATCTACACAGACCTTACTAAGGCTTTCGACAGTGTCCCGCATAATCAACTTGCTCAAAAACTAAGCCACTATGGAATACTTGACCCTTTATTATCCTGGTTGATGAGTTATATCTCATATCGTAAACATACAGTGATCATCGGACAGGATCCGATTTTCCATCGAGAGGAGTACCACAGGGATCATCTCTTGGGCCTCTTTTATTCACCATCTTTATCAACGATCTACCGCAATTTGTTGAGAGAGGTGGTATCAAGATACTAATGTTTGCCGATGATGTGAAACTATATTCACCTATCTGCAGTCCAGATGATGCAGTTAACCTTCAGACTGCTCTCAACTCTTTTGCTGATTGGGTTGCTTTGAATGGTTTGGAGGTTAATACTATGAAGTGCAGCTCTATTTCCTTTGCCGCTACGAGGAAAACTAAGACTTTAGTTAATGAATATTACATCAAGGAGATGCCGATTTCCAGAGTTGACGAAGTTAAAGATCTGGGAGTTACTTTTACCGCTACATGTGGGTTTGAAAAACACGTTAGGAATATATTGAACCAAGCGAAAAAACAAATTGGCTTCATTAAACGGCAGACGTACAGATTTCAAGATCCTCAGTTCTCTGTGCTCCTATTTAAGACAACTATACTCCCTATAGTGGAGTTTGCTTCTCCTATATGGAACCCACACTATGCATACTTGATACAGCAAATAGAATCGCTCCAGATGAAATTTATCCACTATCTTTCCAGACGTAACCCCATGTTTTACCACAGAATCTTCTACCGGAATCTCTGTTCCTACTTCAAGCTTCAATCTCTGGAAACTCGGCGAACTGTTCTTGATTTAAAACTGTTGTACTACATCTTCGCTGGATCAACTTACCTGCCGGATCTTCTATGCCATATTGACCTTCACGCTCCAGTGGTGGCTACTAGACAGAAGACTACTTTCCACATTGGTAACTCCAGATTAGAGATATCCAGGAACTCCTTCTTCAAAAGAACATTGGCACTCATGAACAAGTTTGACTTGGATATGGCTGTGAACAAGAAACAATTTCACAGATCTATTTGGAGTAAATTGACCGATTGACGGATGAGTTCTGGCCCAAAGATGTCCTCATTAATTCGTGTGTGTGTGTGATGATGTCTCCTGCAGCAAACTGCTTTCTGCGAGTTTACATAGCGCTGGACTTGACGTCATGAATATCTTTTTATTTTTGTGAACTGAACTTTTCCCGTTTCCATTGTACAAAGTATATTAGTCTACCACTTATTTTTATGTTTGTACAACCTTTGCTCTGCTATACACTTTAACTGGGCGAATGTCTGTTGTGTATATTATATGTTAAAAAAAAAAAAAAAAAAAAGACCAGCTGCAAATTACTACAGCTCTGGCGTACGAAGCTGTTCGGCTTTTTATACTGCGAACTATGCGGCATAGTCAATTATGGATGAGGTGGTCACAATTCAGTGATCACTGAGTGCATATGAAATAGCACCTAAAAAAAGACAGGAACCACCTATTTTATAACAGTTGCATAGCTGTTATGCTGTTGCGATTGATTTTATTGAATAAAATATTTTTTTAAAATTTCAAATTAATTTGCAAAGAGTAGTTTATAGCCAAATGAATTTTTACTTAATCTCACTTGGCTAATATCTTTCACTTGCTCTGTTCAATTTATATCAGCATATTTCAAACCATTTAAAAACAGTTTATGTAATCTATTAATGAAAAACACCTGAAAAAAGGCCACAAAATAAAAGAAAATTATTTAAAATGAACTGATGCTTGAATCAAACTGTCAGCCTGATCAAACCGTTCTAACTGAAGGATAAACAAATAATTATTAATTAACTCCAGGAACTGTAGATTCAATTGCCATAAGTTCCTGTAAAAGTAGTTAAATATTAATTACTGTAATATAGATAATTGGAGTTATGGCGCCAAGAGTACGTTTTAATATATGGCTCACATTTGGGTTGGTACCTAAACAATTTACCATAATATTAATGATGTTTCTTGTGGTCGATTTTGGATGCGTTTTGGAAAAAACGTCGGTTTATTCGTACACGACGCACGAATCTAAGGGTTACCTACGTTTCAAATAGATAGAAAAATTCAGATATTAAACAAAAAGTTCCACTATGGATGATAAAGGGGGGGGGGGATTTTTACATTTAGAATTGGTTTTACGCTACCGAGCATCTCAGATTCGATTCGGCTTTTCTAAAAAGAAAAGCAAAATCGTATTTGCTGCTAATCTATAAAAAGGTATAGTTTTTATAGAATTTAAGAGTTAATATTTCAGTTCGAAAATCTGCTTTGTTGGAACAAACTTCCATATGGTGGTTTTATTTATTTATTATTATTTTTTTTTTTTTTATTTTTTTTTTTTTTTTTGCTAAGGCCTGCATCATCTTACCACCACCAATGCTCATTACTAATCCACTGTAGAAATTTAACCAGTAATTACACCGTTCGCACAGAAAATCCACAAAACTATGGAAAATTCCAAATCCACAAAACTATTTTCTCATGAATTCTTCGTTAAAGCAACCTCATCCCATCAAAAAAACAAAAAAACGGCACCTGCGTCCTACGTGGATTTGGAATTAAATAAAAACGAAACCGAAAAGAAAAAATATTAACTACAATAAACATAAACTAAGAAAAACCGAAAAAATCAGCAAACAGAACGAAAAAAAAATGCACTGAATCTTATAAGTCCACTTGTTATTTTTGGGAAATTGTGTTTAAAAAAATATGGTACAAGTGCAAAGAACTCCTGGATAATATAATGGAAATGGGAACCTCTATAAATATTCTCTTTTGGTATTAAAGTATCCTGCTTTGAATGGCAAAAGTTACTGCACAAAGCTGGCACCACAAAAATCATTGGATCCTTTTAAATTACTTGCAGATAGGAAAAGAAGGTACAGAATGTAGGATAAGTGCTTCCAAACTAGAAGAATTTCTATTTTTAATGTTTCACTGATCAGTAATTTTAATTTTCTAAATTGTAATTCAGATTTTCAGAATAACACTTCATTCCAGGTACTTATTGATTAAAATTATAACTTGCTGGCTCTAAAAAAAAAAAATTAATGGTTTAAATTATTCACAAAGGTATTCCGATAACTCAATAATCTAGTTCAAAATTTCAGGGATAGCCATAAAATATACGGTTACTATTCTGTGCTTATCATATCGCTTAGGCTTAACTTCTTTTACTACTAAATTCAGATTTCCATTACTGCTATTTCCGTTTGTTAGTGTATATTTCCTGTCAGAAACAGAGACCATACTTCTTGCCGTCTTTCCTGTGATTTCGATGGTTGACCTCTGAAGAACACGTCGAAATCATGAGTTATTCAGCAGTAAGTACCTTCTTATTATTATTTTTTTCTTATTTTCCGTAGTTCCAACCTCTTTATAGTTCATTTTCTATACTCCTCATCTCAAAAACTTATATATATATCCCTTGTCTCCCATCACTACTAGCTACGGTGTCAGTGGGACGAACTCGGGTAATAAAATATATTTAAGAAATGACTAAAAATGCAATTTGATAATTTTTTACAACTGTGACTATATTTTCCTTTTAAAAGATTACAATTACAGCACAGATAAAATTATAAAATTAAAATTATTCTAGAATATCCGTAGCGAATATATTTTGCCAGACTTGTGACGAAACTGTTAAAAATCAGTCAGAAAATTTTACTGCATTTTTTCCTCTCTCTCTCTCAATTTTTCTACTAAGTAAAATTGAGTGATGTGGGCCATCGAGATACTGACCATAGCCCGTAAAGGAGGGAGGGGTATGACCGACATCACTGAACAACAGAAGAAGGCTATTAAGAACCTGAGGAAATACTTCCAGAAAACACAATGCCAATCTACCAAGCCATAAGGAAGACAGACAAACGACACACACACCGCTCAACCTCAAAAACGAAACCCAACTCACAACACGCATACACACACACAGAAGAAACAAAGACAGAAAGATGGGCGCAAAAAGGCACTACAATTACCTCCATCAAGACTACATAGATAAGATGATCCGAATGCATGGATCACAAGCGGGAGGCTCTTCCCCGAGACTGGAGAATTTTCGATGAGGCTGCTCGCCATCCAAGACCAGGTAATGGGGCATGCTCGCCATCCAAGACCAAGTAATCAACACCAGGAACTACACGAAATATATCGATGCCACCTGTCCCAAGAACCAATTCAGAACATCACCGCAGGGTGTAGGTTTATCACCCAGATGGAGTACATTCATAGACACGACCAGGCCGCCAACATCAAAACCTAGTGCTAAAATACCATTTGATAAAAAAAAAATTACCATATTACAATTAGGAACCACAGGTCGTACTAGAGACCTACTCACAAACTGTACTGGGACTCCATAATAACGGACAAGTCCTCATGAATAGCACAGTTAGTAGAATCGCAGTCCTCCCCACACTGGGAGGAAAATACCCGAGTTCGAGTCCCGTCGATGACGTAAGGAATTTTTATGGGCCTTTTTCAGAACGTGGCTGAGTTAGTCGCGCTCAGGCGAGGGTAGCATGGTTTTCTCCCGGAAGCTCGGGTTTTTTGTCCAGCAAACAGGAAATCGACCAGAGAACACACGCAATTTACAGAAAATATACACGGAGCAACATGGCCTTAGTCGCCGATGCTCCTAAAACTGGCGCACTATGGCCATAGTTGCCGATGCGCCTAATAAATCCCTAAACCAACAACAACAACAGTTCCTAAAACAAATAACGGACAAGATCATGCACAACAGACCAGGCATAAGCCTCATCGAAAAGAAGGAAATGGCTGTTTACCTGACAGACATAGCGCTGCGCAACACCAGCCATCCTCCAGAAAACTGACGAGAAAAAGATCAGGAAGTACACAGACTAGGAAGTGAAAGAAATGTAGCATATGGTGCAAGTAATGACCATCCCGATCACGTATCAACCGCCGGCATGGTGCCAAAGAGGCCCCCATAAGAACCTAACAGCAATAGACCACCCAGAGAACATTTACATGAACTCTAGAAGGTGCGATTCTGAACACATATAGAATAGTCAGAGAGTTCCTCGACCAATAATAATCGCCGAATATGACAACCATCCCAAGTACCTGGTACCAGTACCCGTCACAGGATGGAGAAAAAAAATATATAACAGATAAATAAATAAATAACGGCTAGATATTTAGGAAGGAAAATCGCGCTGATGAGTATTAATAAAAGGCTTGATTTCTTCCAAGATCGCAGGAGCTATCAGGTGCGTCTCTGATCCGCTTTTAGCTGTTCGGTGACCTGAACAGTCGGGAACCGTTCCAACCACTTGATGTGTAGTTTCGTCCTGTACATTGTCGTGTCTGTCTCCAGCTTCGTTACTTCGTAATATGCTTTCATGATAAATGTATTCATTTCGATGCTCCACTGCATGCGTTGCCTTTTCATCCTTCCCGTGTGGTCACTAGTGCAGTTGCGCAGGAAGCACTTCCAGATGTTTGGGCTGAGTGGTCTTGTTGTTGTTGTTGTTGTTGTTGTTGTTGTTATTTTGGGTTTTAGGAGCATTAACAACTAAGGCCATATTGCTCCGGGGATATGCGGTGATCGTTCTCTGACCTTTCCGCATCCTCTGTATTTGGTGGTCACGGACTCGAACCCCGGTCTAATCAAGAAGGCTGAGTGGTCTTGCCCTTCAATTTTCGCCACATGGGAGACAGCGCACTCTTTCCCCCGTATGGCTACATGTGGACATATGCTTTTGTAAAGGGCGGCTCCTAGAACCTCAGTTCAATTCCTCCTCGTGAAGAACAATATCACTGCAAGTGGGCCAGATATGTGAGTAATGTAGGTTTGTGTGTATTAGGTGTGTTCTGTTGTTGTGTCTGACCGCTTGTCTACCCAGAAGCATCAATCACCTGGAGAGATGACCTGGGTACTCGTCCACACCACGGGAAGGCGGGCCAGTCCCAATTGTGCTCGTAGTGTCTCAATTCGAGACTCTGACCCACCTGATGTTGCCAAAAGGTGGGTCAGATTCCTCCGGGGGCCCACTCCAGAGCAGAAATTTAAAAAAAAAAGAAAACCAACGAAGTCCCCGTGGTGTATTTATAATTAAAAAAAAGTTTACGTGGAGTATTTTAAAAAAAAAATAGAAAAAGGAAAAAAAGAAACAAAAAAGAGAAAAAGAAGAAGAAACAAAAAAAAAAGAAGAAAAAAGGGGGAACGAAAGAAACAAAAAAAAAAGAACTAAAAAAAGAGAAGAAGAAGAAGAAAGAGGTTCTGGTGCTTTATATATATATATATATAAAAAAAAGAAAGGGTTAGTTGGAGTTAGTTTGTTGATGGTTTGCAATCAGTGACTTCTACCAGGCAAAGACATCTGCTGCGAAGGCTTGGAAGGTAGCGAGATTAACTGAGGTGCTGATAAGTTGATGGACCTGGTCTGGGAGAAAAGCAGGGCTATAACAATTGTCGTCCGTACGACACTGTCTCCAACTTTTCGAACCGACTCCTCTGCCTAAGGCCTGAACGCGAGTGATTGTATCCTGCGCCACACTCGATGCAGTATGTTCAATATTTCTACTTCTCATCTTCATCCAGCTCTGGAGGTAGACCTGTTTCAGCTTTGACTTTTGCATCCAATGGTGGGTGATAGTTATGGTAGTGACACCAGATGGCGCCACTATCCGCCTCGGCTGTCACTTCATCCCCTTCCTTCTAGTTTACATACATAAAGAAGGCTTTGCTGTTTTTCTTTGCATTCTTCACCAGAGGCTTCTTATAATATTCCAAAACAAATAACTTATTATTGCAGATCAACAATATAAATTATTGATTATGGAGCCTGTTTCAATATAGGGCTTGTATTGATATTAGATCTGAACCAGTAACGATGAACTCCTCAGTTACATGTTCAAACCAGGATTGTTTCAACTTAAGACTGACCCTGTCTTTTTTTCTGATATGCAATCGGTGCTGTCTGTTCTTTTAATTAACACACACTCTCTCTCTCTCTCTCTCCCTTTACATATATTGAATATCACGGATGGACTACTGATTGAAAAGAGTTAAAATATTTTATATTTTCTTTATTTATAAATAAAAAAAATTGTGTATGAGCACGCATAGCGGAAATTAAGTGAAACTTCCTTAGAATCTTTAGAAACGTTTATTATTTCAATGTTACAGTGGTTTAATATTTTACAATTGTTTTACTTTTATTACAAAATTTTTACAGACCTCCTTTGTGCTCAATGGAGGTGGTTTTGGTGGTAGCACTGCCCGTATACGTGCTCTATCGCCTTACAACGCTCACTATTAGTCTTCGACATGTTGAATTATAAAATTTTTTTTTCGTCGAAATTTTTATGAAATACGGTAGACAATGACAAAATAAATATTTTAGTTTTTAAAATCGGACTGCTAGAAGCTGAGATATAGTGATTTAAAACGTAAATGCGACACGAGTGAGAGTTACACCGTGGCCGCGCTGTAGGGGTACTGATTTCGTCATGCGTCGCTCGTGCCTGGTAAGGAGAGGTACAATGGTGGTGGGGGGCGACGAATAATTTCGTGTCGCATTTTCGTTGCGATTTTTGTCAATCCACGGATGCAAGTTACTCCCATGGGGCGCACCTAAAAAAGTTTCACTTCAAGAGGAATCAGTGTCCTCTTACCATTGAGAAAACGAAGAAAATCACACAACCACATATTAAAGAAATCCTCTTCGGATATTGATCAAAGTATTTAAGAAGCTTCAAATGGGCAGATTTTCAATAAATACGGTTTTCTCTCCAATTTGTCCAAATACTGTACAACTATCCTGTTCTCAGATCGCAAAGATTAATAGATTATATCGTGGATATTCGTGTTCCAAATCAATAAAACCGTCATGCTAACTTCCAATAACCGTTATATAACAGAGTTAATATTACTTCTCATGATCTGTGATGACTGTATCTCTGTTTTCTCTAACAAAGATATAATCAAATATCAATTTGAAGCATTTTATACTCTACTCTACTCTAATGAACGTATAGGGTTATAGTTTTGGTAAAATGAGTTGGCGACCATCAGGTTACGCGTTTGACATACTTCACTCTTTCAATTGTTACCATAAATGGCAATGCAATCATTAATTGTGACATTTTTACTGGATCAAAACGTTTCGTAATTATTCCGCTCTCCTTTTGGCAATTTAAATCTGTCTTAGATTAATTTAACAGGCGGTATTAATATATGATACTGACTGTTTCATTGAATTCTCCAAAGAAATTCCATTAGCATCATATGCGTTAATGCGAAGTTCGTTTGTAAATATCACAGTTTCTTCATTTTTGATGCATCAGCAATCAATCAAACATGACATTTGTAAAGTTTTATGAATAGTACTATTAACAGTACTACTAGCCGGGACTAACGCTGCTTAACTTCGGCGATAGGTTGAGAACAGGTGCATTTAGCCTATTATGATAATTGGCTGTTCAGAGTACCTGTCATGTGTTTACTTATAGTTTAGTTTGCTGTGTCGCATTTTCGTTGCGATTTTTGTCAAACCACGAACGTAAGTTACTCCCATCTGAAAACTGCTTGGAGCGTGCCTAAAGAAATTTCATTTCAAAAATTAGAATCTTAGATAAACATACCCTGCATCTGCAGGTAATACGGTGGTAATAATCACTGTCCTCCCCATACAGGCTGGAAAAGGTCCGGGTTCGAATCCTGTCAATGACGCAAGATACTTTTATGGGATTTTTACACTCCGTAACTAAGCAACGCACTAGTAAAACAAAACTTAAAATCTCAGCAATGAATTAGTAAAACAAAATCTCAGCAATGCATTAGCAACACAAAAGCCTAATTCATGCGATAATTAGTTTTATCATGAAGACTAAATAACACTATTAAAAAAAGTAGATCATTTTTGGAATTTAAAATTTATATGGGCTACAGTGTTGTTTAATCTCTAACTAGAATTAATTAATTCCCACGTATCTTTCTCCCAAGAAATTTATCATGAAAGTTATAATTATAAGCTAAATACTTGTATTTTCAATGGACTCTTGATGCTAAAATATTTTCAGATAGACACAAAAGGTATATCGCGCGAGCAGTAACGTGACGAATGCGTTTTTTCAGGTGGCTAAGTTAGTCAGTCTCAAGTGAGTTTCTCTACATGTCCCCCCCCCCTTTGGCTGACCATTTGGCTTTCGTACAATACCGACTCCTCAGGGTCTTAGTTGCTTTGGTCCTTAACACATCTAACTTAACCAAAATTATATGAGAGTTAAACTCATAATCAAAACCGCGCAATGAAATCACGAGACATAAGTCCATGATTAGTTTTTGAGTTCCTATCTTTCATTATACGCTATAACCAGGGCCGGCCCGAGGTAGAATAGCGCACCGATCGGGGAGGCATTCCTACGCCCCCTTCAAGATAGAAAAAAATTAAAAAGGTGTTTTTATTGAGTTGGTATTTTTATTTTTGCTAGAGAAAAGTTAAAAAAGACAAATGTAAACACAAAAAAGGCAACCAGAATATTTATGTTTTAATTGTCATATTAAAATATTAACAATAAAAAATTTACAAAAGAGTCAATTTTTTTATAAGGACATTTATCAAAATACTAGCAGCGAGTTGCAGTCACACTTGCCTTTAATTTCTATAATAATAATAGCTACTATAATTAAATTTCAGCCGCTCATGTGAAAGAAATGGGATGCACATAGGATTGTAGCCAATCACCTATATTTATACCGAATTTCAAATCCGTATCCCATCTGGAAGTGGAAGACAACTGACACTTGACAATACTTAGTAGATGCTTACAGAATAAACATAGATTTTATATTACATTACAACAAGTTACATCAAAGCTATTTAAAAATACAAAAGAAAAATTTAAGAAGAATTTTTTGTTATTAACACCAAATGTCATATTTTATCGAGTGCCAACCGAAACTCATTTAATGCATTCCTTTCCTTGATTTTATATCAGAAAATTTAATAATGACATCGGTAAAATCCAAATTTGCAGCCACATCATTTTCAATTGATAGTATTGCTAATGAATTTAATCTTGCTTGCGACACTGATGATCGCAAATATGTTTTAATTAACTTTAATTTGCTAAAACGAAGAAAAAGGGCCTCTGCATCTTTCCCTCTTCCACGAAACATATGCGCCCTCTCAAACTTTCTATACCCCATCATGCGCCCCTAAAGCGTCAGCGCCCCGGGCGACCGCCAGGCTCACCCGTAGCTTGGGCCGGCCCTTGCTGTAATTATTTAATAAACATCTTAAATATGAAAGAAAGAAAGATAGAAGAAAAAGGGAGGGGATCTAAACAGAAAAAGAAGGGAGAATGCCCCTCCTTTCTTTTTCGGAGGGCTGAGCGCCCAGTGCATTCCTCTTTTGCCTCAGAGGAATGCGTTGCCATGCTACAAATATTCCTAAAACCACATATGCCCAGATTTACAAATTCCCGGAAAGAGAAAGCATTTTTTTTTCTTTCTTTCTTTCTTTTCTAATGTAAGAAACTTGTGCTAACTTGCTCCAGGGAATGATTAGCCTCACTCCTCCCACAGTCAATTGTGTACCCTGGATTCGATACAGCCGATAAGCTAAAATGTATAAAGACGCATCGAACAAAAAAGGCTGCTTACCAGAAAAGTCAACACGGGTCTTGAACTACAACAATTCAGAGGTATGTGTTCAGGATTACTGCCGCCCAATTTCCCCCTCGATATCCCTTTAGGGTTAGACGCTTATCTGTGAACGAAATTTTCAATGTCATCACAGGCAGTCGAGCGAGGGTCAGCAGCACTCCGATTACTTTCCTGCTGACACGTTTCTTTAACGGTCTATTTTGGAGTCATTAAATTGTTTTTAAACATTGCACATGCATTATCTATTAATCCATTGATGTTAAAGTTTCCTCTCAACTTGTACAGTAATATTCGCATGCACATTTTGCAGTCACGAGAACCGGTTTTTCTGTCATTAAAAATATTCACTAAAACAAAACTTCCTGTTCGATTCAACTTCAAAACGCCGCGAAGCCCGAACAAATTTCATTGGTCGATGATAAAAGTCACGTGCAAGCGCAGGAACGTAAGCAACCTTCATGGCTACCTGTTTACTGCGAGTGTGGCTTCGTTGAGATGTTAGCCACTTGAACGTTACAATGACGCCTTGCTTATTGTCTTCATTCACGGTGGTTTGTTTCTGTCTGGTTTTCCTAATACAGTCAGGTAAGTTTTTTTTTCTCCCTTCTTTCAATATCGACTTTTTTTTTTTGCTGTTTAAACAGGAAGGCTGTGGTAACTTAAGTTTGATAACAGACAAAGCCACAAACGTATCGCTTTCCGATACGAGCAGGTTACTAGATTGGTAACTCAGGTGTGTCACCGACCAAAGTGGCCCAGCATGCTTTGGCTAAGCCTAATAAATGAATACTTTTTTAACTGTGGCCACAATCTGGGGACGATTTTCTTGCCAATGCTGTTCTAAAGGAAGGCGAAAAACGAGGATAAAAGTTAAATAATAGCTTGGGGTGTGGCTTAGTTCTTTTCGTAAACATTCGGTTATGACAAACGTGTATACCGCTTCTCGTGGTACGACAGGTCGCCGTTAGGGGTTACTCAGGTGTACAGCTAACCACAACCAACTGCAAAAAGAAGAATTTGATAACGGCCTGTTAATTCTGCCACTTCATCGTGACTTGCGTCTATAGATGTAAGTTTAATATGGCTGTAACATTAAAATCATTAACCAGCGAACCCAATGAGTATTTTAATAACTGAAGGTGATATAAGTTACTACAGTTTAAGGATGTGCAATTTCTTATTCTGTGATAAGTGATTACTCAGCATGCCTGAAGCGATTATTGTGTCACCACTCAGTAAGCAGAATTGTCAGTACCAACCAGGGTTTTTTTGCAAACAGGAATACACTGCAAAAGGTAAAAAATATATACAGTATTTCAAGTACGTCGTATTTCCTGTTTAGATATTAATACCTACTGTATTGTTTATGAATTGGCGTATAACATTTTTAAAAATAGTTTTTACTTAAGTACGACTAAGTGGCATATATTTTGCTATATCGGAATCTGGGAAGATGTTTTTCAATAAAATTGAGATGACCTGCTTACTCGCAATAAAGCGGTTTTTACAGTGGCGGAACTACCATACCGCCAAAGCAACTAAGGCCGCGAGGCGTCAGAATATTCTTCGGTCGGTTAGCTGGACTAACTCAGCCATGTTGTGAAAAAAGCTCATAATTTCCTCGAGTAATTGACGGGCTTTAAACTCAGGTCTTTGCCACCCGCTGTGGGAGGATAGTGATTATAGTGACTGTGGATAGTGAGGATAGTGACTGTGCTATTTGAGGGGGAAGGTTTGTAAGGGGATTCATCTTCTGTTAGTCAATCTTTCATTCACTTATTTTCCCATTCTTTCTGCATTTTCATACGATAAACTTACTATAGTTTAATTTTATAGTACGCCGTGGTTCAATTACAGTACAGTCGATGTTGTGGAAGTTTAAAGGCGCAAAGGCTGCTATAGCTAAATAGTGCCTTCCAGTTTAATATACGGAACATTAGAAATGGGCATACAAATTTAAATTTTTCAATTATCTGAAAACAATTATCAGGTTTGCTTGATCATATGAGACACTGAGTGATAAAGGTTCTTGTAGCTTTGTGAGGGATTTAAAGATTTAAGACCTGGCAAACGTATAATGTATACAACCTACTGGAATATCATCATCCCTGATGAGAAGTGAATTTGTTGGGTGGGTGTCACCAATACGTGCTATGGCAATCAAAAATTCGTTTTACTTAATATAATCAGAAACTTTATTTCTACAATCGCAGCTTATGACCGATTTCTTGGAGCGTATTTGGTCTGGTCAGATCTGTTTCCATTGCTGATGATATTTCTGGAATGGCAGATTTGTTGCTGTAAACGGAACCTATACTGTAGTTTGTACAGAGATGTTTGGGTGTCTGGCAGCTTGGTTTGCTCATGACAATTCCTATGACTCTTTTTTTTTTTTTTTTGTGCCTTTTTTTTTTTTTTTTTGTGCCTTTTTTTTTTTTTTGTTTTTGGGGGCTTCGTCTGAACTTCCCCTAACCATCCTGCATTTCATACAACAGTTTATTATTAAATTTTGAATAATTAATTTGATGCTATAAAATAATAAATTATTGAAGTTTCCTGCACACGCAGCAAAGCAAATTCAATGTTCGAACTTGATTACAAAGAAAAGTAAAAGTAATCTCGATTTAATTTGAACAAAATCAGTTGATAAAATTAAATGTTCATAAAATGTCTTATTGTTTCCATATCCTTCTGAACAATAAAATGACTTTAAAAATTATAGTATTATAAATGTGATACAGTTTAATGTCAGAGTACGTGATGGTTCAAAAATTTGTTGCTTAGTTTCTCAAGTTCAATAAGTTTTTTTTCTCAAAGTTCAAGTTCAGTTATCTAATATTTATGTAAATCACTGTGAATACTGGATTAGTATGATAAACCAATAATTTTATTTTGTATGACTGCAACTCAATGGTTTATTGATATTCGGCGGTTACTTTATTTTATTATTTTTTTATTATATCAATTTTTAAAAATTAAGTCTACTTTCTATCCCCACCAGATTTCGTGCATAAAAACATTAACGCATATACACTGGAAATCTAATGACTGCCTGCATTGTCTCAACAGGTCTCTAATAATTAAATACATTACTTATTAAGTTTATCCACTCTGACTTACATTCTGCTCCGATATTAGTCTAACATTTAAGGAAAGTTTAAAGTGGTTATTTTCAAGAAGCCTTTTTACTAACACGTGTTTTTCTGACAAAGCATTTTTAATGTTCCTGAAGCATTTAAGTTTACCAACAACTTTCAAAGAGAGGAGTGACTACAATTCTCCCCCACAACGGATGTTCTTTTCTAATGCCTCCTCTCCAGCTCTTAAATCATCGAATGCGTTTAATTTGGAAAAACTTATTGAAAATATCAAATTAAAATAACTGGTGGAAGCACGCAAGATAGTGAAATTCAGCATGCTACAACTGCCTAGTTAAAATAAACCCATTATCGAATAAACGATAATGGGTTTATTTTAAACCTCAGAGAGAAATCGCGCCTGGGTCTTTAACAAATTTGTACCTGCTATAAATTGCTAAAACTGAAAAGAAGCTGAATAGTTATGATTTTAATTAAAGCCTGTACTACTATAATGTAAGAAACAAATATAAATGATTTGTTGTCTCAAATTACCATAAAATCCTAAGCCTCAATAAGCGAATGAACTAAGAGAATTCTCTTCCTGTCGTCCTAAGTCAATGGATCAGTCATAGTACCTACAATAATGTCGCTCCCAATTGTTCATCTTACTCAATCTTCACGGTTTCGCCCTTTGTCAGGAAAACAACTGCAGGGTAAGTCTAATATCTCACTCTCTCTCAGAATAAACCCAAATACTGTATTAGTTCCCCTTTCCATCCGCTCAGAAGCATCATCTCTTGATCTCCTCTTCCGCTCTCTGTAGTGGTCTTTGTTCCCTTGGCATTAATCTTTAATGGTCTTTCTAACCCCTATAGATTTCTTTTATAATAGTGCTCTATTGTCGCTGCCTCAATAACGAGATCAGCTACAGACACCAAATCCCATGTGCAATTTTTCTTTGTTAATTTCTCCACGGGGCATGTATCAAATTATGATACTGAAAAAAGGGGAAGCTTATTGCTAATCCTAATAAGCATACGTATGTTAAAGTAATATACATACGTATATTATAATCCTAGTTTTTGTTAGTACAGTGAATTAACTTTTTCAGCTTTTGTCTCTCGCAGTTCGCAAAATCTTTAAATCATGTCTTAAGTTATCGACTTTAAGAATCACATGAGAAAAATTCTCACTTGATTTGTTCTCGATAACGTAATAAAGTAATTCCTATACTGGTGTAACCAGTTTTTGATATAAATTAAAACCATTATAAAATGTAGATCATTAGAAATCAGAACAGCATGAAAGTGAACGCGTGATGAGAGGGTATTTAACAGGAGTGTCCTTCGACATAAGAATTCCAAGGTCATCACCATATTCTACAAAGAATTTTTCATGCTTTTTAAACAGCAGTTATGATTAAACTGTTCTAAGAAAACAAACTTCGTTTTCACAATAAATCATCTCATAACTAAAAGTGATCTTCAAAGAACCGTAAACAGGCACCTAAAGATTTGTGTGATTAAAACCTCTCTACCGAGTGATAAAATATACATCCCAATAGCTAAATAAAATAAACACATGACAGGAAAGCAAAACCTCAAAACTGATATCCTGGAAATTAGAAAAAATATGCACACACATGCTCTTTTTCATAACCAGTTGTCCAAAGCAAATGAAATTTAAAAACACTAAATGTTAGGAAGCAGGATATGATGCTCTTTCCATGGATTCTTGTCCACTAACAAAGGCAGAAATGAGGGGGCGAGAGAGAGAGAGAATAAAAAATTATCACACGTATCACTTATATGCACTAGAACCCCCTCAAAAGAATATCTTATTACGACGATACTGACCTGATTGAAGTGTTTAAAGCTTTAAAATGTATTGAGTAAACTTAATAATGATAGAATTCTTACTCTTTCTCGGGAAACATATATAAGGGACATAAATTGAAAAATAATCGTTACAGGAATAGATGTACGAAATTTGCTTTCAGTCAGAGAATAACTGATTGTTGGAATAAACTTCCATCTAGAATTATGGAAGTGGGTAGTTTGAATAACTTTAAGGAGGAATTAGACAAATTGTAAGAAGGAATGAAGATGAGAAGTGTGTATTTTTTATTTATTTTTTTGCTGATATTGCATAAGCTTGCTTCTTTTCACCATTTGCCATTAATAAAAACATTTTGTTATCTGAAGGGTTAGAGGCTTAATATTCATCTTTGAGAACAGATCTTATCAATCGATATGGTTTTTCTATGATTGAGAGAGGGGATATAACAAGGATTGTATATGCAATTGACAGTAACTGAAAATTAAGCTTGAATTTATCTCGAATTTTAACCATCCATTTTATAGTATATATACAACACCAACAGATGTGCATATACAATAACTACGATTACACTCGTATACTATATATATATATATAAAACTTTTATAAATACTGGTTATATAAATACTGCGTGTTTATATAACCTATAAACACGCAGTATTTTGAGTAAATTGGGGATCCCCCTCCTTTTTTGGATCTGCCACTGCACATATTGTTCTTTATACAATACACTATTTCGAATTACGATCCAAGGCACGTCCTATGGCTAAGGTGTACAATAGATGCAGGCGATTGGATTGCAAGTGCGCGATAAATTCACAACAGTGTAACCGTTGTGAATAGGTTACCTAGCAGTTCGTCAAAATGCTTAAATAAATACATTGGAGTCTCTCGTATAAGAAAACTTCAGATTTCCAGCCAAATGCTTTTTTCGTATTCTTTAATATCTCTTTAGCACGGAAAGATATCTGAAGAAACTGTGGGAAGTGATGCCTCGGTTTTTGAAACCAACTAAAACTATATGGTTTTAATAACTACGATTATTATTTTAATTAATTTAAAACTCGACGAAACAAAATGATTTTGATTTTTAATTATCATTATTTCGTAACAGAAAAATAGACGAAACCCAGAATACAACTACAGATATGGATTTGAATATAATAAACATTACTACCGAAAAATAAATACAGTTAATATTTAATACAGACATCACATTGATAAATGTTAAATAACACGAATATTAAAATTCTTGAAGTAAAATTACTGCATTGAAAGCTGGCAATCATTTCATGATCATGCAATAGGAAAAACAGATTGATATCTAGTTTAAAAAAGTGATAATTGGGATCTATAGACCTAAAAGTATTGTGACGTCGATACATTATCAATTAATACTGCATACATTTTTCTTATATTTCTTTTGCGTGTGAAAAAGTATAGAAATTTCCATCTATACTTTTTATATCAATTTTAATTACAGTTCCAATACCAAAGATATCAATTTTAATTACAGTTCAAATCAGAAACATACCGTTATGACTCACAGGAACACCACCAGAAGGAAAATATAGACTGCCTCAACCAAGGAAATACCTTTTTGTACATATATTTCACGTTTTTGTCTAGCCCTTCTGATCAAACATTATCTTGTTTAGTTTGGGATACTACGGTATCCCATAATTTTCAAGTATGTAATTAAAGAATTCTGTAAATACTGTTCCTTTCAGGTTAAGCACACAAGTGGCTCCATGTAACCCCGGGCACATGTCCCTGTCTTAACCTTTGAATGTAATATTCACCACCCCCTTAGCTTACTGCTGTCTAGGGGGTGGCTCTAGAGCAGAGCAATAAACAGATAATAATAATACGTATATGGGATATACTCGTATATTAAGTCTCCTTATCAGTGTTATAAACAATTAAATTTATTAAGCGACTATTATAAGTACAGTAATATTACTAATTAGTTACTTAATATTAATATATTATTTCATTTTATGAAAATGTGGTAACTGTGTGAAAATAAATTCACGTAATTGCTGCTATTACTGTAGGTTAGAAACGACTGTTTTCCAAAGTTGGAAATGTTGAAAGTCACGGATAATATTTGCGAACATTGAAGCAGGTAGTTGTAATCGTTTTGATACATAATGCATACAACGGAAGTTTAAACAGGTTTATTTTCTTTCTTCTCTCCCTTCTCTGTTCATATAGGAATCATATGAACAGAGAGGAGTGGGGGAGAATATATCATAGAAATTTCACCAGCTTTAGAGGCGTTCATATTTTTTAAAGTATTTTTAGGTCTCCAGGAACCATTTCACTTTGTAATTCGTTTGTAATAAATTGTATTCTTAACCTCTTTAAAAACGCACTCACTTTTTAAACAAAATATCCATTCTACAATTAAAATAATATTTTCTAACCTTTTTTGTTATATATCTGTACTAATGAAATAACCGTGATATTTCGGTTGAATTTTAGGGAAAACAACAGAATTTTTTTACAAAGCCAAAGCTCACTTGAGGATGTAGTCAGCTCACTGTCAGTCATAAGTGTAAGTTATTTGCTCCAAGAAATTTGAATTTTTCCTTCCAACAAATCGACGTGGAATGTATGCAATTTATAGGTCTTTCTAAGTCCACCTTGAGACGCCATATACTGATGTCTCATGGCCTTAAGTGCTTGGTGCTTGCGATAACCAATCCGATACAAATTATGTTCGAAACTCATTCTATTATTTTGATTAAACTCCAAATCCAGCTTCCAATACTCCACATTTGGTCATTATTATTAAATTTTTTAAAATTAATCATGTCACAGATTGTTTTTTTTTTCACTACATAAAAGCAATTCGCAATTCGAGCTGAATGTATTTAGATAAACTGAGAGAAATTGTATGCATCTTGTCTATTAATGGTCGATTTTTTCTAGTACATCGAATAAAACCCAAGGGAAGTTAAATCAGGAAATGGAATCTTGTTTTCACCGGATATTCATGATAACTGGTTTATGTAAATAAAATAAATGATTCCACACTCTTTGTTCTCTTCATGGAAATTAGGGCTTAGCTCACCGAATTCAATCGAAACTTAAACTTAATACTCATTCTATTGTTTGTATGGAAGTGTGTACGGAAAATCTCCAAACTTCTCGGTCTAGCAATCAAAAGATATGGCAATCATCTACGGTGGGAATACCATCACGTAGTCTCACCGGTTGATGTTGAAAATTATCTTTCTCCTTCAGAAAAATGTCCTTGGTACAGCAGCTTAATCACACATTTAGGAGGATTTGAAGTTTAATTCCCGTTGCAAACCGGAAGAATTCTCTAGAATGGCTTTTTTTCTTTTTCTCTCTTTTTTTAAATTTTTTTTTTAATCTGGGGATACGGTTTAAGCCAAGCTAAAGTTTTCTTCTGAAAACTCGGTTTTCCCTTCACAACTAGAATACAGCCAACATCCTATTTAAAGAACAAGTATGATAAGCATCATTAGATTATGAAATCAGAAACAACAAAAGAAATGACAGTGGATGGATTCGAACTGATGTTATGAAAACCAAAACTTAAATCCTGCATTCTCTCTTTCTGAATTCGATTATGGAAATGAATTTTCGATTATGCCCATTACTAGCTGTGATCAATTTTATGAAGTTAGGGTGTTGTTGATGTTTTAACAATGGGATTCACTTTCTCGAATAAATTTTCCACTAGAGACTAGTTTCTTGTGAAGGAATTGGTAATTTTAGGAGGTTATTTATGAGAATGGGAAATAAAAAGAAACATCCTATAACATTTGAAATAAATATCTTCTACAGCTAGAGTTTCTGTAAAGACTTTTTTTTTTTTAGGGGGGGGGTGTTCACTATGAAATACAAGATCATAAACCATCCCGGTCAGGCTGGTTCATACTATACAAGTGTGTGTTCATAGGTCGATTTGCTGGCCGAAAAGCCATTCCCTTCTTTTAAGAATTCCTCTAGCTGAAAAAATTTGAGCCCAGACCTCTTTGGGCGAGTGACAAACGACAAACCTAATTTTAAAAAATATATAAAATTATTTTAACTGAACTGTAGTTTGATGCTCATATCCGTACATTATGTAATTGTCTGTATAACGTGTGTTCATGGTCCGATTTGCATGTTATGAGGGGTAAAAACGCTACTTCCTCTGCTCAGCTAAGATTGGCTAACTACAGCCTCAACTGAGGACTTGAGAATTTTATACAGACTTTGACGAAAGTTGAACCAACATCTCCCCACACGAGTTACTGATGGCAATGTATTGTGCCGACTAAGCTGTCCACAGAGGACACCTAATTTAATGAGAAAGTGAAGTGAATTCCTATTATACACGGTTGAACCTGTCCATGATCATGCAATCAAAAGGTATGACGAGCAGAGCGCGCTGTAAATATTACAATCATCATTGTCAAGGCGTAGGAGGAGACTTTTTAGAGTGATCCTATTCCAAACAATCGGGAAAGGTACTGCATTCTTTTAATTTTTGTCCCAAGCTGCAAGAATTACGATGCCACTGAAATGGGTGGAATATACTATATATATTTTTACCCTTCATACTAATGTTTTTTTTTTTTTTTTTTTTTTTTATTATAATAGTCAAAGGCTTTCTGACTGTAACAAAGGACACAATCATGGTGGTTTATATATACAGAGCGAGGCCACAAAAACTTAAACGGAATAAAACCGCTTAAATTACGGTATTAAAACAAAACAGATAGCAACAAGCAATCAAAATTCTGAATCACGGAGTAAATGAAAAAAAAAAAAAATATATATATATATATATATATTTTTTCTGTTTATACTCCGGCACGACCACCAGGTCAGTGGAGCTTCCAATAAATCATCAATACAAACATTAATCGTATTTAGCAGTCACGGGCTTTAACCCAGTATACTCAAAGAGCGCGTGATATTGTACTCTTTAACTTGACCACTCGGCTACGTTAGGCCAAAAAATAGATGCTCCTCCGTTTCGCGCTACAGAAACCTTGTTGTAATCTTTAAATTATAATAAAAATATTGCTCTACGTTTTTATTTAACTTTGAGTTAGTTGACAGTTAATTCTTAGACTGCAAATATACATAGGTGGTAGATGACTATCACCAACCGGTGAAATACCACCATTTTCCTTATTGGAGGCTTGAAGTGGTGAAACCCATGTTTAGTCTCTAGAGCAAAGTTTCCGGCATCCCCCCCCGCCCCATACTTCTCCTTCAACCCATGCACGGTACTAAGTACTATAGGTTTTGATACCTTTCGTGTTTGGGGTTTTCATAACAAAAATTAATTAAAAACCTGTGTATGTTTCCAACCCAGTTACTCTATGTCTACCAAAAAATTTTAATGCAGGGGAAGCAATATTTGTAATGTGATTGATAGCACATTACAAGTATGCCAAGAAAGATTAGTAGTCGGGGTAATCCCCAGTACAGATATATGATCTTGACTAAAATCAGTGTCATCGAAGATAAGCATAGGAGTAGAAAAATCCTTTTAGCGATTTATAAGACAGGACTGAGTTTTAGAAGGATTGAAATCAACTAAATTATCTTTTCCCGACTGGAGAATTATTTGGAGATCAGCATTTAAGGAATTGGTAGGGGATATTCAAAAAATTGAAGCTCTTTGTGCAGGGCAAGGTTTCTCAAACTGGAAGTGGAATGCAACATGTTCTATCAGCATCAAAATTATGGATAAGATTTCCAGCCAATGGAAGAAGATCATTAATATAAAAGAAAAGAGTGAGAGAAAGAACCGAAACTTGAGGAAAACCAGCATTAGTGGAGAAGTAGAAGACAGAAAGCCATCTACCATTACTTGCAGTGAGCGGTCAGAGAGAAAACTGGATACCCAATTACAAAAAACAGTTGCCAAACCATAAAATTGAAGCTTATTTAGAAGACCTTTATGCCAAACACTAGCAAAATTTCAAATGATCGTATTTGCCATAAATTTGAAATGTCAAGAGCAACTGCTTGAGTTTCACCAAACTTTTCCATTTTATCCATAGATGGTAACATAAGCCAGAATATCATCAGTGGATTGACACTGACGGAATCCATACGGCGATCATTCATCAGATGGAAGGTTTCTGGACAGTTTAAGAGTTGGCGGTTAATTGATTTCTCCATTACTTTAGAAAGAGTAGAAATAAGTGCAAGGGGATCATAACTGGATGGGAGGGATTTGTCACTCTTTTTAGGAACGGGCCTGATATGAGAATATGAGGACATATTCTTTATGATATGGAATAATTTCAACTTCTTAATAAATTATCCATCTTGCGCATTATCTTATTTACAAAACATAAACACAATATATCGAATAAAAAAAAAAGGAAAATTCGATTAATTTTTGTCAGAGGTTTTATCATTAAGACAGATGTTTAAGGTGCAGTATTAATAATAAAATCAAAAGCAATACATTCGTGAGTTGGTACAAACAGTACTGGAGTACAAAGGTATCTTGGGGTGTGA
Organism: Mastigoproctus giganteus; assembly: GCF_048544385.1. Lineage (NCBI taxonomy): Eukaryota > Metazoa > Arthropoda > Arachnida > Uropygi > Thelyphonidae > Mastigoproctus > Mastigoproctus giganteus. The sequence goes on from NC_143581.1 coordinate 193,574,988, forward strand.
GGAAAGCCTAGCAACAGCACATTCCTCGCATCAAATTATTGCCCTCATGGGTCTTCAATGTACCCACCATGTATGATGGGTCCACGATTTTCATAACTTGGTCCTTCCACCTGTAGAATTAAATGAAACGAACTTTTTCGACTAGACGCTCCTTTTGCAGCTATACGGTGTGTAGTTGTCGACAATATTTAAAGCACTACAGGATTTTTTTTTTTTTTTTTTTCAGTTATATTTAGAGGTGTGTGGCGAACTTTTCACCCACTGGAAGTCTACACTGAACAATATCTGACGCATGTTGAAACAATCCATATCGTTCAATTTTTATCTAAATTGCAGTTTTCCTTAATCATGCCTTTGAACGAGCGGATTTTGATTCGGTTTTGTAACGTTTCTTGAAGACCATATATCTAAACTGACTGACTAAAAAATTAGAAACCATTATTCAATATCTAGTAAGACCACTTTTTTCACGAATTACAGACCGTATACGTCGTGGCATGGATTCCACAAGGTGTCTGACGGAGTCTAGTTCCAGATTTGACCATTCTTTCATCAGAATATTTGTAAGCTGCTGTGTTGTGGATGGTAGAGATCTGCCAAGAAGAAATGCCTGTTCCAATGTATATCTGACATTATCAAATGGATTCCGATTTGGAGAATTAGAAAACCACAATAGATGTTGGAAATCTTGGGAATGTTCGTCAAACCATTCAGATACGTTTTGCACGGTGGATAGTTGTGTTGTCATCTTGAAAGAATCCATCGCAATCCGGTTAAAATGAATCACTGCAGGGTGAAGTCGGTTCGATATCGCAGAAAGATTCTTTCGAGGCAACGCCGTCCACACGACTTTATAACGGTATGAGCGGATCCAGTCAATACCAACAGAACGTAGCTCACACCATGATTCACCTCCGGCAGCTTGATTGTTGGACAAGTGACAGTCTACACGTATGGCTTCTTGGTGTTCACAACACACTTTCACCCACTGCGGCAAAAAAGTGTAAATTGAAACTCGTCAGACCACATGATCATTCTCCACAGTCCAGCCTTGGCGTTGGTGGCACCACTCCATTCAAACCATTCGATTTTTTACAGAAAGAAGTGGCTTTTGTATAGGCACACGACTACAAAATCCCAGATTCTTGAACTCGCGCCACATAGTTCGGTTGGAAGTAAGTCTTTTTTTTCGTAGATTGGATTTTTCAGTCATTTGCTGCACACTCAACCTTCTATCCGATGTAAATTTCGCTTTAAATTCCTGAGGTCTCGTGTTTGGGTTACCGATTTTCTGTCGCATTCTCCCCCCCCCCCTGAACATTCTCCTTTCGTTTTTCACTCATTCTATACTTTTGAGATGGTTGCTACCCACACACCACAACAGTGATTTCCCGATTTCTCAATTGTGGCCCTGCTAAACGTGCTCCACCAAAACACCTTTCTGAAAATCGAATAGATCACCTGTCTTTCTCATGACCGAATCGACTAAGAAGCTCCAGGAAAGTGATCATCAAGGAACTTGTGATCATACGTTTAATTATCTATTGACATCAATTACAAAATATTTCTAATCTTTCGGTGGGTGGGTGTATGCGCGCGCACCTTGGTTTATGATTATTACTTATTTTGTACATTTTTTCTATCTTTTCTATGCGATTAGTTATAATTTATTTGACCTCATATTATTACATTAATTTTTACTTAACTCACTGTACATTTAAAAAAAAAAGCCGTTATGATTTATAAATAATACAAAAATTGTTTACTTAACTTACTATTCTCTAAAAGTGTATTTTATTAATAAATATGATCGCTATTGTAAGGTGCTAAGGTACACGCAGGTACCCTGACGTTACAAAATCACGACACTATGTGCCTCATCAGACCACAAGATCATTCGAGCCCATGTGTCGTCTGGCTCCATACGAGCCAGATATCATAGAGCAAAGTCTATTCCTTGTTGCTGATCACTTTAGTTCTTGCACTACGTGAATCTTGTACGGGAACCAGCGTAAACTTATTCGAAGCACTTTACGTACAGTAGACCAAGGAAGGTTCAAGTCTCTTGACACATCTCTGGCAGGCATTACTGACTGGTAGTATTTCGCATTCTGACCACTGCAACCGCCACTACCTCCGTTCCGATACGTGGTCGTCTGGTCCCCTGCCTGGAATTACACCTAACTTCCCGGTCGGTCGCTTCAAATTTCTTTATTAGTTTTCGAAGCCCCACTGACAATGTCAAATTTCCTATACGCAAACTTTTAAGTTTCCGATATTCACGTAGTGCTGCATTAGCATTACTATTAATTATTGTGGTAGAACAGTTTTGCTAAAAGAGCACGTTCCTTTTTTGTAAGAGCCATAAGGGTTATTGACAGTGGCGTTGGCCTTTCTGCTTTTATCTAACAGGATGTCATTTGCTTAAGCAGCATGTCTTGAAGTAAATGACAACTTTCACATGTGTGCAGCGCCGTTTTCCCTGGTGGGGGAAATTTGAACTGATATTTTTTCTTCTACAAAGTGTTTCCCCATACCCTAAATGACATACCCACCGATTTTCACAGCGGTAACTAACCGTTTTGACACTAGGGTCACCTGAATAGGGAAACTTATTTTATAACCACCTGGTGTATATATATATATATATATATATATATATATACACATATATATATATACAGGGTGTTTCAGTTAAACGTTTCAGAACTTCTAAGAGGGGTAGGGTACATCCTGACAACTCGAAATCATATAGCAATGTGGGGTCGGAAATGCTTTCCTGAAGCGGTGTTGTACACAGAAGCACCATAAAGAAAAGAGACCGTAAGTGAGAAATCGTTTTAATAATACATGAAAAGAAGCAAAAGGTACATGGATTAAAGTAAGTGTTCGAAGTTTCTTCCACGGGCTACATTGCACGCCTCACATCTCCGACGCATGGACATCCGAACATTCTGGAATACTCCAGGCGAATTTCGAATTTCTTCGGCAGCTACTGCGATTCTTGCAACCAGCTCCTCGGCATTGTCAACAGGGGTGTCATAAACTAGCGATTTCATATGACCCCAGAAATAAAAATCAAGACATGATAGGTCGGGTGACCGAGCAGGCCAACGCACGGGACCACCACGTCCGATCCACTGTTGACCAAATGTGACATCCAGGTGGTTACGAACATCTCCGCTATAATGGGCAGGGGCTCCATCGTGTTGGAACCACATTGTCTGTTGCGTCGATGCAGAAACCTGTTCATCTCTCAAAAGTTGTGGCAATACTTGCTGCAGAAAGATCAAGTAGATAGGTCCGGTTAGACGACACGGTAACAGGTAAGGTCCGATGAGGTGATCTCCCATAATACCGGCCCATACATTGACCGAAAATCGAATCTGTGCTGCACGACGTCATATTGCATGCGGGTTCTCGACCGCCCAGATATGGTCGTTATGCGTGTTGAAAATTCCTTCCCTTGTGAAGGATGCCTCATCGGAAAACAACACTTCAGCAGGAAAAAGGGGATTTGTAGCACATTTTCCAAGGTACCACTGTGCGAAAGCAATACGAGGTTGAAGAAACTTCGAACACTTACTTTAATCCATGTACCTTTTGCTTCTGTTCATGTATTATTAAAACGATTTCTCACTTACGGTCTCTTTTCTTTATGGTGCTTCTGTGTACAACACCGCTTCAGGAAAGCATTTCCGACCCCACATTGATATATGATTTCGAGTTGTCAGGATGTACCCTACCCCTCTTAGAAGTTCTGAAACGTTTAACTGAAACACCCTGTATATATATATATATATTTTTTTTTTTTTTTTTTTACACTTGCAAACGCATCAGACACAACACAATACTATAGATAGGACTTCTTTCCCGGGATCCCGCATGTTTTTATTGTTTTTTTTTTTTTTAATTCTGGGAAAATTAATGAGCTGCCATCATCACTTATGTTATGCACATGGCATACACCTGGCTGTATGCGATGTATTTTATAAGAAAATAGTCGATTTTCTGCTTGATTTCAGGTTTCAGGTAGAAATCAAGTATAAAAAGAGTCGGATGACGATCATGAAAATGAGTTAGATGATTTGAATACAGCAACTGAAATTGAGGAGTTAGCTTTTGCTGATAAAATATATCTAATTGCCAATGTAGATGAAGAAAGCAACACCAAAAAAATGTACAGGCACTAATTGTAAAAATATTCAGGATATCCCCTCTCAAGAATGAAATTCTTCAAAACTACGTGAAAGCAGAACATGCTTGCGAAAGAAAGATACTAATTTTAGATTCGAAAACTCGCTGGGGCAGTTTATTTGGTATGACTGAGAGATTTTTAGAAACAAGAGCAGCAGTTTCTAAAGCATTAATTGATATTAAAGAAAAGCAAAGTTTAACTAATGAAGAATTTGACGTCTTACAAGATATTGTTTCAATCCTGCAGCCAGTAAAAATTGGTGCAGAGAAATTATGCAGCCGTGATGCAACTGTGCTAACTGCTGAAGGAGTATGTGCTTTCATTATTAATGAGCAGGGATTACCTTTGTTTTAGATATAGGAAGCTTCTTTTCCAACTCTCCTAGTCCAACTCACTAATAATTCTTGAGGATGGCGATATCTATTTTGTAAAGCAGGTGGGACATCTTCCCCACTGTCAGAACCGTAGTGTTCAGACCGTGCGGTCTCAACAATGAGCGCTCATGGCTGCTGTCTACAAACACCATACTTCTGGCAGCATGGAAACCATTACTTGGATTGGCATAAAATTAGATTTTGAGGTCTAAACTGTTTAATAAATATAGACCGATTATTTCTTTCGGTCCTATAGCTGGACTTTAGAGTTTGATTTAGGGTTCTAATAAAATTGGATATGGGGGGGGGGGATTATTCTCTACATTCCTTAAGTCGGACTAGAACAAACTCTAAAGTCCAGTTATAGGACCGAAAGAAATAATCAGTCTATATTTATTAAACAGTTTAGACCTCAAAATCTAATTTTATGCCAATCCAAGTAATGGTTTCCATGCTGCCAGAAGTATGGTGTTTGTAGACAGCAGCCATGAGCGCTCATTGTTGAGACCGCGCGGTCTGAACACTACGGTTCTGACAGTGGGGAAGATGTCCCACCTGCTTTACAAAATAGATATCGCCATCCTCAAGAATTATTAGTGAGTTGGACTAGGAGAGTTGGAAAAGAAGCTTCCTATATCTAAAACAAAGGTAATCCCTGTTGATTTATAATATAATAGAATATAGGAATTATTGAGCATTTAATAGCTCTCGATTATCAAAATTATTAACGAGTTACAACGACAAAAATCAGAATTTGCCAAGAAGATGAAAAAAACTGTTATAAAACGGATTAATGAGAGAAGAAATACGGCTTTCGTCGGCCTGCTTCAGTATTTAAATACTGAGTAAAATTATGTGAATTCTGCAGTGACTCCTGGCCTCCCATCATCACCAAACAAAGAATCATTATTTGAATTTTCTAAGATGACACTGATTAGACTTTTCAACGAAGACCAATCTATATCTAGCCCCAACTCTAAACAATCAGTAGATGAAGAAATTGCACAACCCATGAGTCAGTCCCATGACATTGAGAGACAAGTTAGAAGCAGCGATTCAATCTAAGACAAAACTTGTGCAATCTTCAACTTTTTCTCAGGATCACAAACAACGTTTAGGCCTGGTTTTGAAGAAAGAATTGCAATTATTCGAGGCAACTGAGGGCAGAGCTTCCAACATTATGCATTTAATTGATTCACTAAAAAACATTCCACCGACCTCTGTTGAATCAGAGAGAGCATTTTCTCCAGTCGGTTTATTTATCACAAAGTTGAGAACTAGCCTTAGTGATAGGGGTATTGATGCTTTGTGTTTTTTAAGGAGTTATTATCAAAATACATAAAAAAATTCATTTTTGATTGTAAATGTAAATTTTTTTTAAATAAAAAGGCTTAATTTTTTAAAAGAAAGTTAACTTTTTGTTATTTTTTCCCAAAGAAATTTATTTTAGTTGTAAATAAAGAAATATAATGTTCTTCTTGTCTTTGTTTCCTGTAAATTGATTAATTTTTAAATAATTTTACAGTATGATCTTTGCCGTATATAAACAGTCGATTTTTCTAAATTTATACACCCATTCCCGGGAATCAGTAAAATTTCCAGGGAAATCCCGGGAAGGAAAAAACTGTATATATGAGCTCCAATTATAGACGAACTTATAGACACAACAGCATTTTAATAAAATTGAGAAATATAATTTAAATAATAATAATAAATATATATATATATATATATTTTTTTTTTTTTTTTTTGACTAGTATGTGTGCAATTCTCCTTATCTTATGGAAGAATCACATTTTACATTGAGATATACGATTAATAAATAGTTATGTAAACAGTTGGGAGGAGGGAGCTTTTTCCCGTACACTGTTCATTACCATATTTATTTAAATATAAATATTATATTTTATAATAATCATCACAGTATTAAAGTACAAGCTAATAACCGTGGTTTAATACAGTGATGTTCTTGTATGTCCTCTATCTTGTGAACGCCTGAGAAATTGTACAGAAAATTGATTTATTATTTGTATTTCATGAAAGAAATTCCGTAGCTTGCACAAACATACCAACAACATTGGATTCGTCCAAAAATTTTTCTAAAATTATCTTTAATAAAAGGGGGAGGGGAACAGAATTTTTTTTAGGAGCTATTAGGAGATATTAAAGGATTAGGAGCTATCACTGTAATTTGAAGCGTCACAGTCGTAATTATTTTAAATAGAAATGATTTTACGTTATCATATAATGGCACTACTTGTGAATGACTATTCTAATAGGTCACGTATCTTTTGATCTCTGCGAAGCCCTCAATCGAGCAATTGATATGCTACTGTGTGAAAGATGATTTAATATACCAACTGTCCAAAAGTGCATGTCATCGATGGAAACAAAATGTTATCGTGTTTATTCTACACGGTTTTCTGACCCCCCACCCCCCTCCACAAAAAAAAAGTGCAGCTGCAGTCTCGTTTCCATTTCATAAATGCTTGAAAGTTTAAAGCTCTCAGACTTTTCCAACTAGAATCATCGTAACATTGCCTGCCGTCATACGTCCTCACCTTATCTCTAGATTCACAATGCGCTCCTTCTACGTGCCACGAAACGGAAAGGGCATTTACCGAAGTGCAGGTGTTGTTCCATAACCGACGAGCTGTTTAACTTCCGGTGGTGCGGCTTTGTTATAGGGCGTAGGCTGCAGGCATCAACCACAGTGGGAAAGGGGGGACTTAGCCGGAGAGGAGGGATGGAAGGGGGGGATAGATCGCTAGTCGAAACCGAATGCGTTGTACAAGTGTTAGGCGATCACGTAGACCGAATATCACTGAACAAGGGAGAGGATGAGGATGTATTACCAGGGTAATACCAAAATGGGGAAACGGGGAAAGAAAAAAAAAATATCTTACTGCAAAGCAGCGCCCATACATAGAGAACAACTGCAAACGATACTCGCTTAGCTCAGTTGAGTTATGGAATACTGTGTGTGTGGTTAATCTACGATAACAATTATTCATTCAGAAAGAGATAATCAGTTCGAAAGTGAAAATGTATGAGTAAAGAAAGCTAATAGCATATACGAAAGAAGAAATTCGGAAGTTCATAGCTGGCATTCTGATAACATAAAAGGTCAGTCCGTAGTATATATGTTAAGTAGGAGTACATAATCATTGGAAATGTGGGAAAAAATAATAATAACCAAATGAGCCAGTAGAAAAGTGTCATTGTATCATCTATGTGAAATTAACATCCACAGAGATGTGGAGTTAATACAGCAATATAAATCAATATATGTACCAGTTTATGCCTGCTTTTCTTGGTATGGTGTAGGACCGATGGTCTTTACGGATAATATTTTGCAGAAGAAATGAATATTAACATTCTTAGCAACGATACTGTTCTTAAGTAATCTCAAGGGGTAGAAGCTTACATTTTTCAACAGCATAATAAGTCCCTCGTCACAAATCTTGATGTGTGGTTTGGGAATATAATACTACACTGGTGGGCTCTCGACCTTACTGCAGTATAACAAGGGATGTATCAATATAAGGGGTAATTTAAGTTAACTATCATCAGAATCGCCAACCGGGCCCCCGCCCATATGCAAATCCTTCTCAACTTTATTGTTCATTAACTTGCAACAACTAGTTGATTAGTGACGAACAAAACATCTTATCGAGCCAACTTAAATATCAAAACAAAACAAAATAACTTCAGTATCGACCATTTGGCCTCGTGGTGGGGTCGAGCCATCATGCCCTTGCCACGAGTTACTGTCCCCACCACGAGGAGGTAGGTCATTACTATTTACGGCATTCTGGACCACCTTCAGAACACCGATTTAACAAAGTCGCATAACTGAGAAACTCTCTAGAATTAAACAAATCACATGAAGTTTTTTGAGTCAGAACTAGCGTAGCCCGCTCCAGACGAGCACGCAGATCCACAAAATGTGGACATTGCATCAGGATGTCAACACCAGTCTCCAGCTCACCACATGAGCACAGTCTTGGCTGGACCTCAGACCACGTCCAGCCAAGAGGCAATAGGTCGACAGCCAAAACTGAAACAAGGGCCTAAGCCTTTGATCCACAGCTCGAAAGGAGGGAAAGAAAGCATGCAAAAGTCTTCCTTTCTCAGAATTAGTCCACTGTTCTTGCCAGATTGTATCCAGTTCTTGACGGATCCGCCTCAGCTCAGATGACAAAAAATCTGAGTAACTGGAGTAAATCCCTGGCTTTGGAGTATAATTCCAAACTGACGTACTCTCGATCTTACTGCAGTGTATGGCACCTCCGTAACCAGGTGGGCAGGAGCAGCAGTGGGTAGCACACGCTTCTTGATTAGACCGGGGTTCGAGCCCGTGACCACCAAATACGGATGATGCGGAAAGGTCAAGAAATGACCACTGCATATCCCCGGAGCAATATGGCTTTAGTTGCTAATGCTCCTAAAAACCAACTAACAACAACAACATCCGCAGTGTAACAAGGGGTGTATCAGTGTAATGGATGAGGGATGCGGGATTAAAATCCCCGAAATCTGCTATTTCCACTGTATTTAATTCTCAGATCGAAATAATTTTCAAAATTATCAAGCCAAGCAAAGCGTTGTAAGGTTTTAGACTCATCAGCGACTTGCACCATATTGCGGCGTGTGTATTAGGTCTATACAAGTATGTGTTCACGGGCCGAATCGCATGTTTAGTGGGATGAAAAATCCGGAATAACTCACGGAGGGAGGGACCCAACTTCCTCTACCTGAAATCGGCTAACTAGTCTCGACTGAAGAGGAAGTCAGAAATTCCTTTCATAAACGGGACTCTAACCCAGACCTCTCCAAACCAGTGATAAATGACAAACCCACTGTACTGCCACGGACGACAAGCAAAGTGCAAAGCCAGAGTAAATAAATGTAGTGTCTGCCTTAACCCTCTCGATTTTCTTTATTCTTAATACTATTAAGAATGTGTTTTGAAGTATAAATATATAATGAAGGTATAAATATATATTTTTGTTTAAAAGAAATACATACAACAGTGAAACTTTGTCTGTATGTTTAATAAAACTTATTATAGTTTCACAATTTTAAAAGTACATTTAAAAAGAAAAAACAGCTTAGCGGAAGGGGAAAAAATTAAAAGTAAAAAATAAATAAATATTAATTAAAATTAGAGGAAATAAATAAAAGAATACAACTAGACGTGGCTGTCCACTGCACTAGAAATACTGAGAGAACTACATATATATAAAATTTATACAAATGTTAAACCAAAGTTCAAGAAATGGAGAAAAGGCATATGAATGAAAAATAACAATATGTAAAATAAATTTAACAAAAATGATTAATGTTATCGAATAAACGATATTAAACATTACATCAGACTGTGATATTAGAGAATATAGTATATCAAATATTTTAAGCTACATATTGGAAAACAGGTTAGTTAATACTGCATGGAAAGGTATATGTGCCCTAAGCAATACACAAAAGAGACATCCAATAATAATAATAGTATTATTATTATCGTTATTTATCATATTAGGATACATCGTATAGTACGTTATCACCATTCAATACATCCAAATAATAATGAAAGACAGCTACCTCTTTCTGATTGCCATCTACCAGTAATTGAAAGACCTAATAATATCAAAAAGGTTTGGGTTAGAAAGATGAGATAAAAATATATGATAAAAAGTAAAAATTTTATTAAAATTTAGAAGCGTACTGGCAGGTTAGGTTATGTATACAGTATATCGTAAATAATTAGAAAAGAACAATGCCAATATGGCTAGGTTAACTGCTGATCGAATAAATTTAGAATATTCCTCCGCGCTCCCCATGGACACCAAAATCAATTAACGGAAGATACCGCAATAAAATACCTATACCGACCATAACAGATTGATTAACCATAATAATCGCGGAAGTAAAATGTGAAAATAAAAAAAATAAATTAATTAACCACTGGAACTCATCTCATCAGGGGGCCACAAAGCCAACAGAAACGATGACTGATGGAATAATCACAGAATTTCGATACTTAAAGAAGTGCAATATCGTCACTTACAGTTGAATAGATCACTGCAATATTCCAACCCATCTGAGTAAAGTTGGTACTAAAGTACATTTAAATGTACTTTAGTACCAAGTATCTCTTATCATGAATAGAACAGACCATTGTGCTCACAGGACAGTGCGCCTTCACTACAGCTTGGATTATTCCCTCCATCGCTCTAAACAAACATATAAACAGATGAAGAGTTGAATGGCTAGACACCAGCTGATGTTAAAATACAGATTGCAGGCAACAGCTTCTTCATCAGAATTTTAAGACTGGAGGGGGGCTTCGGCAATAAACATAGACAGGGTAAGTCGGTGTATATAAAATATACACGGCCTTAAAGGACTCACTTATATTTTGGTAAACATTTTTAATCCTTTAAAAATAGAACGTACGGCTCATATAACATAATGAAATGGCAGTAGATGGAGCACCAAGGTACGGGATGACGCTATTTCTCCATTCCATGTCGCGTTTAATTATTTCAAATATTCGTTGTTTCTGTAAACATTATCGTTCGCATACATATTAGCCACTTTCGCTAGATTAACTACTGAAATATTAATTGCAATAGCCAATGAGGAAAACATTACACCCTACATTTGAAAATATAATTTACACTATGTTGTCATTAAATTTGACGTCATAGAACAAGGAAGAATACAGCAAAAAATTTAAATTGTGATTTGAGATAAAATTGGAGTGATTATTTGATATAATACTAATTCTGTTAAAAATAAGTTATTAATTTAATTATAATTACCATATTAATTCTGCATTTATTTGTTATGCATTTCTATAATAAATATAAGTGAAAATTGGCTTATTATCATTTGTACAATTCTGAAAATACAATATAAAATCAGACTGTTGTTATAATATTGTCATACATAATGTTGTGTTTCTTTAGTACCAACACATGTGTTTTGGACTGTTTGTTAAATCATTTTATAAGCCTTCTTTATATGCATACTACTTTCCAGTTGTTTCACTGCCTGGAATTCACTCTACACAGGATCTCCGATTTCACATTACAAAATCTGGACTTTGTTAAGGATCTGATGTCAAGAGACGGTATAATTTATGAAACAGCAGGACTTATTTTAGTCTTAACAAGTGGGACGAGTCACATATGATGAAAATGAGGAAGAGTAATAACTGATACAATCTTTAAGTTGACAGGAAATAGCCGTCATTAACTGGGAAATGTTTTTTTTTTTTTTTTAATGCAGTGATTTTTACAAACGGATGAACTACCCCTCCTGTTTGGTAAGAAGTTGAAAAATATTTCAAAATTCTATTAAGGATAGAATTTTGAAATATTCCCCACTTTTTTGCAATACTCTTTCTACGTACTAGTATTGCAAAAATTTTAAGAAACTTATAGCTCAAGAATTTATGAGTATTTCCAGTTATTTTTTCTCGTAAATAATGCTATAAGCACTGAAAAACTAAATTATCATGGCCATAATGACAAAAACCATTATTGAAACAAAGATAAAAAATTTCGTTACTTAAGTATAACCGTAGGCCGATTTTAATACCGATCTAAAAGCTTATAACGCAACCGCAAAAGATATATTTATCGATTTAACAAAACAATTTTCTTATTATTCATAATGGAACAAGTATTCAAAGATTCGCAATACTGAAGTGTAGTAATTTGAAAGTGGAAAATGTCATATGTTCTTTTTCTATAATATGAAAATTATTATACTCGTATCACTTGACAATCTGATATCAATCTTGTCAAATCATTAAGATTTTTTAAACTTCACGTTAATTTAATCTTTCCTGCTTTCTGTAAAATTCAATATTGAATCTCTTGCATATCGAATCCTGTTTACATCTTCACAAGGAGGTGGTACTCTGAAATTAAATTTAGCTTATAAATGCATTTTAGTTACATATCACAGGTTCAATTTGATATATGATTCCAATTATTTGCTCTATACAAGGTATAGTTCAAATAACAACCAAACAGAGCAATACATGCATGTTTTTCGGGATGAAATACCCAGAATACAACAACGGAGGGGACCCAATATCTCTACTGACATTAGATAACTAAAACCCAGCATTTAAAAGTGTTTCAAACTTTTAAACGAAATAAATTCCTCAAGCCTTTACAGTATGGTCTTTATCGTATATTATGGCTGTACCAGGGTGGATTCACCGACTGACTGCATATTATGATAGCTGAAAAACCCGCAATTATTCACGTGAGAAAACTATATGCCCTCTACCTGAGGCTGGCTAAGTATAAACCCCGAATGAAGAGATTTTTAAATATTCCTACAGTATCGGACGGAATATGAACACAGATGTGTCCACACACGCGACAAATGCAAACAAAAAACTATCATGAAGGACAAAACAATAAGTTTTAAGTGAATTTGAAAAAAATCAAAAAGTAATTACAATATACAGTAATTTCCGAACTAAAGCAAAAGTTAAAACTAATGATATTTTTTATGAGAGTGGACTGACTTATCTAAAAGAAATCTTATTTCATTTCAAGTATGTACATGACACTGCCAAGAAGTACGAAAAGCCTGAACGGCGTTTCGGTCCAGTCAGAGCCTTTGTGGAGACTATTTAATTTTCTGCCCATTTATTTTTATTACATTTTTGGACTTTTTTATTATAGGAGTGTTGGCCATTTGCATGTGACGTTTTGTATTTTAGCTCTGGTTAATTACTATGATGACGTCATGAAACATCTAGATGCAAGAGACAATTTCTATGTTGTACACCTACATTTTAGTAATGCTTTTGATTCGGTCTACCATGAAGGAGCTATTGAAAAAATTGGAGCGTGCCGTGATTACTGGAAATATCCATAAATAAGTCAGGGCAGGCTGAATGAAAGGAGACAGGGTGGCAGCCAATGGGCATTCTTCGGAGCGAGAATGGAGCGAGCAAGGGCCTTTAGGGAGTTCTGGAACTTTTTATACTGATGAGGGTATAAAAGGAAAGCTATCAAAGTTTGATACTAATTTAAAGGTGGATACGATGGTAAATAATCTGTAAGCCGTGCAAAATAAATTAGATCGGCTGCAGATATGATCTCGAAGGTGCAATTTAAGTTGAATCCTACTAAATGTAATGTCTGCATTTGGGAAAAAGAAACCTGGAAGTTACTTATAGACTACACGACAAGGAATTAAAGGTGATATGGGATGAGAAAGATTTAAGGGTTATGACTTATGATATAAGCAGATGTGAAGTTTTCCTTGCAGTATAGGCAGGAAGACTCAGGGTTCTATCAATGGGACCTTTGTCAGCTTTGCAGCTTCGTTATTCTTCTTTCTAAAAAAAAAAATGGTGAGACCTAGCTTGGAATTATTCAGGTCTGGAAATCTCACTTAAAAAAAAAAAAAAAAAAAAAAGACAACCCATACAGAGGGCTCAAAGATGGGCAACTGTATTAGAAGTGCTAACGATTGTCTCTATGAGTAGCAACTTAGATGTGACTACCGAGTCTGGAGATTGGTCACTTTCTAAGTAATATAGCATTGAGGAGTTTAAGGCCATTAAAGGAATAAACAAAATGAATGATGGTGGCATACAAGTACTTGTGCTCGAAGGTGAGACTACAACAAGGGGTAAAAATATTAAATTTTGGGAAGAACAGACAAATTCACATAAATGAGTTAAATTTTGAGGGTAGTCCCCCTGAGGAAGGGTTAAACATTTTAAACTGGGGTGACAAAGAAGTGACTTAAATTAACGAGTCTACTCGACGTAAAGAGAATAAATTAAAACTAAATGAAATACATGCCTTTATTTATATTTACACCCTTACAAGGGGAGTCAGAAATAAACACGCGCTTATTTTATTTGTAAATCTGTAACAAGGTGAACTTGCCATATCTGAAGTATCCATAAGGGTAATGTACCGAAGTTTTTCTTCGAGCACCCAATGCGTGACCTAAATGAAATCTTCAGCGGCTTTGGCTCAAATGAAGAGGTCTTAAAGAATACGTGCAGGATTTAACTTCAGCACAAAACAGTTCTCATACTGGTTTCTAGTTTGCAGCTGGCTTTCGTGGTTAAAGTGCACAGTTGTAGGTCAGTAACCCTCAAGAAAAGCACGCGCTAAAGCAAAGCAACACGAAAAGTTCGCTGTATCACGTCGCAGACGGTAAATACATGAACCGTCAGTTTGGAATGCCCTCACAAAGCTGACACTCATTTGTTCTACTTACACAATTTAATTCAGTTTAGTAAACTGATGACAGGAATGCAAATCGAACGACCCCAATGCACCAAACTCTTTATGTGGGAACTAATTTTCAGCATCTTATTGGTTTCCTCCATATCAAAATAATTAAAAAAAAAAAAAGTATTTCTTTATTCTCATTATAGATTTATGAATTGTCAAATGCAACGTTTTTCTTTGCCTTTTCAGGTGAGGCCATCAAATGTTGGGTATGCAGGTCCGATGCAGATCCCAGATGCGCAGATCCATTCGACAATACTTCTCTCCCAATTACGGATTGCAGCGTATATTCTCTGGATCACTTACCTGGAGTCACTCCTACTATGTGTCGGAAGATCAGGCAGAAAGGTAAGATACTGTTGTAGCGGCTTTCATGGTTAAAATGTGGACACAGTTTCCTATTAAAATAAATTAAATATGAATTTGGTTTAATACATCAAACTGAATCACTAGGGATTTATCGAAGCAGTTCCATTTTGAATTTGACTTGATACATTTCCTGAAATTTGTATCTCCCTTCAAATTATAAACTACAAAGTTACTCTAATGCACACTATCTTACCAAAAGTGTTAAGACTCCACGTTTGGAAAAACACGAGGTTTTAATGAAATCATTAATAAGAGGTTATCTCACCTATTGAGCCAAAACAGCATCGATTCGTCATAGTACGCTTTCGACTAGTTATTTTTAGCAAGCAGTAGCAGGAGCGTGTATCTATTCCTCCTCAGTTAAATCGCAAGTTCAACTATAGAAGAAAAATGTATTCACTGCATCATGATTCGGAGTACCACTTCATCACAGTGATGTTCGACCGGAGTCAGATCTAGATCTGGGCCAGGCATTCGAGTTGTTGGGTTCCTTTTCCTCAACTCAAACCAGGTTTTTATACTGCTCGCTGTATGGGATGGAGAATTAATCATGCTGGAATACAGAGGATCTATTTCCAGAGATCTGTTAGACTGTGGGCACCAAGGAATTGCCCAATATATCTATATGTATAATCTTTATTGTGTACAAAAGGATGTATACAACTTACCCTTCACGGCAGGAATGCCAGGGGCTTCACATTGGCTGGTGTACAAAGGCCTTGAGGACGGCGCCCACATCGAAGTTCGGGTTCATTCCCCAGGGCCAACAACATAATAAGTTTCAGTTAAATTATTCATAAAAATATCATACAGTATTTTTGATATTATATACAATATTATACAGACATCCTTTTTAAATTTATTATACTGCCACATTACTGTGCAGTTTGCCTGGTTGAGTTTAGGCCATCAAGGATCTCTCTCCGGTATTTGCGATCCTTGACAAATTTGTAGAGGTCGTCTTCGATTGCTTGGACTGTGATAAGCATCTGCTTGGGGGAAAGCGGTCTATTTTTTATGGTTGGCTATAAGTGTTGGAGCTGACCTCAGTCCGGGTTGAGGGATTCTCCAGCTGCACAGTTCCCATATGTTTGGCTCCGAGATTATTCCAGTGGTCATTTTGACAGTTAGGGTGAGGCGTCTTTCCATTATAAGATTTGGCAGTCGGGCCAAGTTCAGTGCGGTTGCCATCGCAGTTGTTCTTTGCTGGGGTGGACGATGATGTTTATGTGTGATCCAACGAAGGAACCAGTATTCTGAGGAGTACACACGCTTGATATTCGTGGGGGCTGCAGATGCCCATATTTCTGAGGCGTATAACACGACGGAGTATACAGAGGTGTATACGTACCGCCGAGTCACATCCAGATCCTTAACGTGGAGTAGTTGTTGTTTGGTAATCCACCGCATTTTGCAGAATTTTATTATGAGCTTGTCAATGTGGGGCTTGAAGGTCAGTTTTCAATCGAAAACTACTCCCAAGTCTGTATGTGTATTTACCACTGGAAGGAGAATGCCATCTAGAGAAGCTTGAACTTCAGTGGGTTGGTGCTTCAACGAAAAGACAATTTGGGCTGATTTTGCAGGATTAATAAGTAGTCCAAATTGATGGAGATAGGATTCTAAGTCATGTAGCTTTCGATTGATATTTTCATTAATTTTTGAGATATGTTCGCCCGCGATAATCTGGATGTATAGCTTAATATCGTCAGCATAGCAGATTATGTCTTCTTTCTCTAGAACAAATGGAATAATGACTGCAGTAAATAATGCTCCGGAGAGGACTCCGCCTTGCGGAACTCCTGCAGTGATTTTTCTTGAGATTATATCTTGATCCGCTGTAAGAACAATGATTCTATCCGATAGCAGGGTTGTGATAAACCCCAACAAGTCACCTTTTATATGAAAGTAATTTTCTAGGAGGTGAACGAGCGAGGGAATGCTGATTGAGTCGAAGGCAGCTTCCAGGTCAACATACGTAACGGCAAGTTCTGCTTTAGTTTCTAGTGCACTGAGAATGGTGCTGGTTATGGATGTTAAATTGGTGACTGTGGATCTTCCATGAATGGCATAGTGAATTTGTGGGGGTTTGTAAGATGATTTCTGGCGGTTGAACACTGCACTTGCTCTGGAGAAGTCAATCCGATCTTGTACAGCGCCTAACTCTTTCCATCTCTTATGCAGATTTTGTTTTTCTTGGAAGGTTTTGTTCAGTGGAGGTGCCCACCAAGCTCTTGAACGGGGAGTGATGCAGACAGTCCTTGTCGCTCCGTAGTTGGCAATGGTCCGGATCCACCTGGTCATGAGGTCCACAGCCAACTGGAGATCGCAATTATTGAGAGCTTCCCAAGGGATGGAGGATGCGGCTTCAAGACATCGTGGTGGATCAATGAATTTGGGGGATGTTATTTCTTTTTTTCTTTTTTGGGCCTTGAATATTGAAGTTAGGTGCGGCTAAGTACAGGAGTATGGCAATGGGTTCGTGATCGGATTGAAAGAGATTGTGAGGGTTGTCTTCGAGGTCGCATGGTGCTGAGGAGAATACCAAATCTAAGAGCTTGGGTCCTCTCGTGGGGTTGCAGTTGAGAAGGCTGATACCCAGTGAATCCATACTGCTAACGAGTGTCCTACTAAGATGTGCGAGAGTAGATGGAAGATTGAAATCTCCACAAACAATGTGCTTAGCAGAGGCGTGGAGGTGATTCACTAGCCAATGGATTACATCTTCAATGATATCACTGTTTGGGCCTGGTGGAATATATACTGTTGCTATGTCTATCAAGTAGGTGTTAAGCTTGAGGGACACCATGGCAGCTTCAAATGCAAGGGATTGGCTTATCACAGAATGTACCAATGAAAAGAGGGTGGTATTGTAGAGTATTGCGACTCTCCCTCCTCTACGATCCACTCTAGAGGAGCAGAGCATCTGGTAACCAGCCTGAGGTGCACAGGCAATGGAGTCCTGCCCATTCCCAAGCCACGTTTCACTGATACAGAGGACATCCAGGGTTTTCGAGAGTAGCTGTTCGACAGTGTCTAGCTTGTTACAAATACTTCTTGGATTTTGAAAGACAATTCGAATGGTGGTAGCCTTAGCAATCGGAGTTCGTACAGGTGGCAGGTCTCTTTTTTGGGACCGCATTGGTCTACTGTGCGTTGTGATATGTTCAGTGATATTAGAGAAAGGTTTGCAGCCTGGTTTAGTAGTTGGATTGATTGATATGTGGACATATTGTTTACTATAGTAGTTTTGTACTCAGCAGATTTATTTGAATTCTTCTGCGTTTCTTTGGCTTGGCAGCTTGGTAGTTTTAATTGCTATTGCATTTGTTGATGATTTTGGTGGTTTATCGCGGTTCTTGGCGTCTGGTCTAGGAAGGGTTTGACGAGAGTTCCAGGGGGCCATAGTCTTGGATCCAACACGAGGCTCATCATCTCTGGGTGGCAGGTAAGGATGAAAGATGCGTAAGTTGGGTACCTAGTTCTTCTCTGTCTCACATCAGTATTTATCTGTGAAGTTCTGCAAACATGGCCTTAATGCTGCCTGGTTTAGTAGTTGGTTTCAGTCGAGAAACAAAGATTTGCCAACGAGTCTGGACCGTTGTGATATTGTACGAATATGAGTGAATCGACTCGGTTTTTTGGCGCTACAACCACGAGAAGCAGTTAGGAGACTATCACTGCCCACGAGTTCGAGACTTCCTCTGAAATTAACTGTTGGCATATTCTCCACACACACTTGATCATCTGATCCTTAGACTGCAGCGTGATTAATCCTCTCTAAGACCTATCTCCACCGTTCCACGGTCCAACAATGATGAACCAGGCACCTCTACAAACGATGTGTGTGGAGTTCATTGATGTGAAACTTGCGACTAGTAACTCTGCTATAAAAATCTATGCCGTGACAATCCAGACGGCCCAGGTGCAAGAATTAATATTCGGACTATTCGGCTTTCCTGAAGGGACTGAGGGAAGGATATCCCTTTATTTGAATGGTGGTTTATATCTTGGGGGACGGTGCTTTGCCCCCCCCCCCCTTAAGGACCAGCCCAGCTATGCAGTTCCCTACGAACTGAGGATGCGCGTACGGCTATTCTGAGGCGCGAACGTAACATTTTGCAGGAACATAGCTCAAATTCGGTTCCAAGATTTTCTTCCAGGATCAACGATTCTTATCCGTCAATTTTTTTTTTTTTTTTTTTTTTAATAGTCTATCTGACGGTTTGCGCACACTTACATCGCTCTCATGTATCTTTTCAATACATTGGATGTGTGGTTGACTTTGTGAGGTTCAAAAATTAAATCTCTTCGAAATGTAAGATTTCAATGACACGACTCATTCTGGTTATGTGTGATATTCTTATTTTTGCTTGCACACTTTCCTCTTCCTCCTTTGCACACATCTGTGGTACTGTTCAATACACGGATAGGTGTCCGAATATTTCTGATTGGGCAGTATACTTCCAAACATTTTGAAAATATCTTCTTCTTAGGATTTATTCCGTTATTACAACGGTTCTCCTCAACGTAACATCGAAAAGTCATCCCTTTATTCTTTTTTTTTTTTTTTTTAATTTTCTTCTATCTTCTCAATCTCCATCCACCAGTCCTCTTCTATTCACAGCTGCTCTCACGCGCTCTATCCACGTCCTTCTTGGTCTTCCTTTTCCTTCTCCATGACTCCTCTGGACAATCTATCATCCTCCATTCTCTTCACATGGCCAAACCACTCCAATCTTTTCACCTCTGTTTTATCAATGATGGTTTTTTGGATGTTCATTGCATTCCTTATCATGACATTTCTAACTTTTTCAGTCCTAGACTTTCAATTTTTGTCTTTCAGTTAAGGTCCAAGTCTCACATCCATATAATAAAACACTTTGTAATATTGCATTATATATTTGACGTTTAGTTTTGTTAATAATATTTTTATTCCATAGCACAGAATTAAGCATTCCTATGACCTTTCTACCTTCACCCAGTCTTCTCTCAATTTCCTGCGCAGATGATCCGTCAGCCTGAATAATTGTACCCAGGTATTTAGATTGCTGTACACTTTTCAGCTGTATTCCATCTACTGCCTCTGCTACTTTATACTCCTTTGAAAAATATAGTTCCAAAAATAATGATGCAGATAATGATGCTGCTAAAATACATTATTACCGTTGAATATGAACATACATGTCGTGCCAAAATAATGGAAACACGAGAATACCAGGATCCTATGATATTGCAAAACAAGAGGGCGCCATATGCAGCTCCCTAGTCGTGGATATAAGAGACGGATATCTCGGGAGTCCGTTCTTACAAATGAGCATGCACGAACGAGCAAACCTCGTGACTTCACGAAGACGAAGTTACCCATCTGTCATGGTTCTCTTAATTTACTGAAATCAATCCCACAGAATATTTGTAGGGGGGTTTCTAGAGCGGCGCCTAAGACACAGGTTTCGGCCACCATCCAACCTTCGTTAATTGGTGACTTTTCTTGTAGATGAACGTACCAAATCACTGAACAGTTCCAGCTCTTGTGGATTCTGTACCACCATAATAGTGTCATCCTGGACACACATAGTGCCCAACATCATAACTGACTGACGTTTGGTAGGTGTTTATTCTTCTTCGATTATTCTGTCAACCATCTGTAGATAACTGTGCATATAATTTATTTATAATGCGAGAATTTAGAGGTGAGCCAAGTGTGTTTTTGCAACTGATTAAGTCACAGAAATATCTTGTTAGACCACGTATTTGGCTTTAATGATTAAATTTTCTGGTTTAAAAGGTTTTTTATTTATTTATTATTTATTTATTTTTTCTAGTTTATGGCCACTGGCGTTTTATCCGTTCATGTGCATTCCTTGGCTCTCCTGGAGAAGGTACAGGCGATGAAAACTTCTGTTTGATGAGGACTGGTACATTCAATGTATTCATGGAATACTGTACATGCAACAGTAAAGATGGTTGTAATAGTGCCAGTGAATTTCATTTCTCGCTTTTCTTACTGTTTCTTTCAATTGGAGTCACGTACTGTTTTTTTAGAAGATAAATCTACACCTTTTATATGTAGCGCCTAATATATGGAGAAAAACAGAATATCAAGAGCTCCTATGGCAGGACAACGCGCATAAATGACTGCAGGAAATAAAAACGTGCTGTTGTGGTCACAGTTAATTTGCTGTCAAGCACCATCTACAAAGAACTTCACTATTAGAAAGACAGCTAATACCAAGACTCTCTCCGTCCAGCTGTAGTGGGGTATGGTGGTACCACTTATTGGTCACTTTGTGAAGTATTACATGCAATTTTATATATAATTATAAAAATTACTTGATAAAAATCCCGGTCGTAATATTCTTTTTAAAAATGAAGTTTATATAAATTATGCAATTTCTTATTATAGATCACAATATTTGTTATTTTGAATCTCGCATTTATAATCTGTGCTTTCTATTACTAGAAGGATAAAAGGGAAGTGGTTTTTATATTATGTTCGAATATAAGAATGTATGTATTTATATGTGGGATATATACGAATGTGTACTAGTGAGGAGTAGATTTGGGTAATATTTCTTTAGAGACTCTGTACTAACAATACAAATTATGGAGGAAAAACGATCTGTTAAAAATTTTCCTCCAAATTGAGTATGGAATTTTAGTGAAACTCATTTTTTTTTTTTTTTTTAATTCTCAAATGAAACGTTTATAGAACTGGTAACTGAAGTTAGTGAACAGTGCCGAATGTAAATATTTTTGAAGAAAAAGAACATTTGAATCTCTTATTAAAAAAATCGTTTAAGATTATGGTAGCTGTTGTCAGTTCTAGAATCGGTTGATCTGATTCTAGCTGGTTTTCTCAAACGTCCTGCCATTTGTTTTGTAGTAAGAGCTAACCAAGGCCATATATTTTGTTGTAATGCTCAATTTTGAATTTCATTGGATTTTCATATTTTAGAACTTTTGGCATGATAAATATGATTTTTTTATGTAATTAAAAATATAATTAATTACTTTTAAATATAATTTTAGTTGAATTTAGATGTCATGTTTTAAAGAGCGTTTTTAAATGAGCGATGGACGTTTTTGTCTACTGATTATTAATATAATACCGTGCAAACACAATGTTCAGATTTTTTTATTCATCTGCTGTTATCAGAATCTGACAGATCATAAAAAATGCGAAGAAGTTAAAAGTAACAGCGCAATGAATAAAGATATACTAATGTTCAAAATATTATAGTATTCATGATTTATATGACTGACACTTGTCTCTGAAAGTAGTTAGCAGAAAATCAAGTTTTCATTTCATTTACTACGAAATGCCTCAAAGATCGCAAAGTTGATGAACACTTTGATCACTTCGGAACCTATTTGCTGATTTTCAAGACAAATCGAATTTCACAAAAAATAAACAAAAATTTCGACTTACAAAAGAAAAAAACAGAAGTGTTTTTCAAACTCATCATGCTATTTTCAGCTTTTGATGTAGCATTTTTATATAATACTCCCTCAACGTGCCCACTGAGTGAGACGGCAGGTATTCGGTAAGGAAGTGGGGGAAGAGAGCGTAACTGATCCAATCACTGGATGAAAAGCACACGGAATTCGATACAGACGACGCTCCCCCTAAACGCGTGTTAAATTGTTATAACATAGTTATCACAAAAGGTAAGGGGACCAAAACCGGTTACATGTGCTTTCCGCTCACGCCCCTTTGGTGTTTTGAGGGTACAGTGTTAGCAGACGAAATATTTTGGGTCCTTTCCACCGATTCTACTGTTTGTTTCGCTTCTCAGCTGGGTAGATTATTTAAGGGAACCGCAATCCATCTGAAACCCCTGTACCAACCGCCAATTCATTTATTTCATTAGTGTTGCTCAATTAATTCATTCCCAGAAGATGACAACTACGAAGAAACCCTGTTCCAATTAATCAATTTATTTAGGTTTTTGTAATAGTATTGTGGTTTGGTTTTCCGTTTGCACTGCTGTTCAAAATGTGTTACGAAATTGAAATAATGGAAAATGTGAAACAGAAAATCTCAACTAGTGCAATGAATAACACTGAAGAAAGAAGAATGAAAACTATTACTTGATGTCTGCATGAAAAAGGCAGATATGAAAGCGATTACTATTCACTAAATATGGAAAAATAATTAACCAACGTTGAGAGTTTATGAACGAAAAGTATAAGACTTTCTCATCCATTACTGATATTTTAAAAGACAAATTAAAATATTTATACAATATTGGTCTCGACTGGTTACCGATATTCCAGAATAGTCGTCTATAAAATCCAGTAGCTGCAATCAAGAGAATTTATTGTGCTTATCCCTTAGCAACAATTTTTGGTTTCAGCTTTCATTTACAAAGGCATTTAGAGAAAGGTTCAGGTAAGGGCTTCGGATAAACAGAGGGTCAATGCACATAAGATTATGCACTGCGCTGGAGTACATTCTAGTTGAAAGAAATGCATTTGCACAATGGACGGTCCACCTTTAAAAGAGAAAATTTGACTTTTTAATAATTACTTCATGCAGCGATGAATAGAGTTTGGTCTTCTTCCCCGAGATACGTGTCACTTTTTCGAAGCGGCACTCCACACACAGCGAAGTAGAGACGTAAATATATCAGCGGTTTGGATAAAAGATTAACTTATTTCTAAAATTAATTAATGTACTTCAGTTTATTTACACGCCTCAGAACAGCATAATACTAGGGGGGTAACAATTAATGAAACGCAAGACCTCAGAAAACGTTTAAGAAGTCTAGCATATGTACGAAAGCTTGCCAACTATTACCTACATGTATTTATCATTTCCATAATATAACAAAATCTGACACAAAACTAAACACTAAAAAAAAAAAAAAAAAATCAATTTTTTTAAAACACGCCAGTATTCTGTAAGCGGACACTAGGATATTAACAAAAGTAGAGGGGGGGGGGGGGAGAAATAGGGTTTAGATTTTTAAAAATGTAAAAAAAATTAAAAATCAGTAAATGATTTTTAATTTTTAAAGAATTAACTGTTCCGGATAGCAAAGCTCCCATAACCGGAACATGCAAAATTTTTACTTGCTAAAACTGGGGAGAAAGTATACAACACCTGTCCAAATAAAATGCTAAAAACTTTTTTTCTTTTTTTTTTTAGAAGTTTTTGAAATAGTTGAAGCCAAACTTGATGCAAGTCTTTTAAAACACTGAGATCAATTTTTATTTCGAAAATACCAAAATATCAATGTACAGAACCTTATTCTATACACGTTAAATGTATTAAGATACTGAAAGAAAAGAAAATTACAGCTCCATAGTAGAAATTGTCAGACAGCATTCTTCGTTTTCTGATTTCTTCAGTTAGCCAGGGGAGGGGATGTCTTACCACGCACAATTGATAACTGTAAGTATATACTATTGTTTCATACTGAAAACCACGAGTAAATTCAAATTAGTCTGTCTCTTCTAGCATTGTTCATTGACCTAACCGAATTACATTTCTGAGAATATTGTTACCAAATTAACTATTAGCCTACTGTATTTTACATAAAGGTGCATTCCCTTGTATAAGTTATATAAGGATTGTTGAGAGGAAACGCAGAATTCTAAAATAAACAGTTCAGACATGCACTTGTTCAAAAAGTCATTGGTCTTCATCTTCCACAAAACCAGACACATCCTTGGCTGCTGGCGAAATTAATATGAGATGATCTCTTTCAACTCACTGTTAGCGAAAGCCTTTTTGCGCCGTCTTCTGAGAACCGAAGATGTGTTAGTCGCACTGCGGTAGATGAAGGCTGTAGAGTGGCTGATGCAGTACTTTTCATATGTACTGCTCTTTCAGCTAAGTGAGAGGGTTTGTACTGTGTGCAAGCAACATTGACATGTGTTAAACCACTTAGCCTTTATGGTCTAACTATCATAAGGCGATAAATGTTTATCGGATGTTCACTTTCGGCACTCAAAATTTGAAAAACCGCAGACTATATATAAATTTGAGCGTCTTTGTGTTGTTCATGGCATGCAAACTGCAGTACCCATTCTCACCTTGTGCTGAATACGTGACATATTTAGTCCTAGAGGGCGTTTAGCTGTTCTATGGGTGTAGCTATTCGTTCTGGAGATATCCCAACCCATTTGTTCCAAATGTGTTTCATTTGAACGACGCTTACATTACACTACACACGAACAAAAGTTCTTTAAATTTAAACCAGATATATACATCTCATAAAATGCAGCCACTGTATGCAGGCTTCATCCTTTATAGTGTATATACAGTGGCTGTGTCAATGGTGTTGTTTATCCAAACTGACCAGGAATTAACTAATTTGGATATTCAATGTGTACATTTGTATCAAAATGTGGTGATAAGGTAATAAATTTTAAATAAGATTCATTTTTATGTCCGAAATTGTTCATTTCCCTGCTCCAAATTTAGCCACCAAAATTCCATTAATAAATCTTTTCAAATTTTCATGACAGTTTTGATAACCCCTGAAATCTTGTGGACTTTTTTGAGACACAGTGGACGATACTATAAAGTTCGGTTTGGCAGAAAACTGCATCACATGGAAGCTTATTTTAATGCAACTGCATTTAATATATACAACAATTTTAAAAATTGACGATTAACGCAAACAGCATTCCGAACATTAACAAACTTTTCCATGCATAAGCAAAAACTGCAAATCCGATTTACTAACTGTCCAGTATTTCAAAAACAATTGCATCACTGTTCTTAAAAGAGCAGGACTCTTTTTAAGTTCTTATACTACTAAATGCAACCAAATATAGTTCTCATTAGCTGAGAGTTAAAGTTGCTTTGATGTTAAAATATTTTAACTGAAGTATGTGTATTAAAGTGCAAATGGGCAGTACTAAAATTCGAGCTCCTTGAATGGTTCGAATAATCGACGATCTACTGCACTTGTGTACTACATAATGTAGTACACAAGTACAGTTGTCTTCAAATTGCAGAAGACACTTAACTACAAATATTTTTTGTTGTGTGGTATGGAGTTATTAACCGGGAGAAAATTTTACTATTTTGTAAACCAAATAAACAGCACAAATGTGTAAAGTTACTACTAACGTTGTTTTACTTCTTGAGTGTATTTCCTGCAACGTGCAGGCGCAAATTATCTGAAGTGAACCATTTTACTGTGTAACAAATCGGACTGTTTGGGGTAGAATATGATCCGGTTACTAAGATAAATTTTCAACTGTCCTTGACATGAAATGTTTTTTTTTAACGCCTGTAAAGTATTGATTAGAGTTAAATAAAGCGATTTTATATACTCTTGTGTATTTATTTGTGAAAAACACTATATTAACAGCATATTAGGGTAAAACTGTTTCTTTTAAGTCATTGATGAATGAAAGAAATGACAACAGTGAATCTCGAGATATTCGACTTGTGAGGGATCCATCTCTTGCGGGTACACTTAAAGACTGTTAGTCCTCCTCCCCCGATATATTCAAATAAACACGAGTTTAACCTCTACACAACATTACAAGGAAATAATAAAACATACATTCTATTTTCAAACATACAGATGAATGTTTTGTCATTACTTTATTCATTTTAAAATAAAATCTCAATTTTCTAATGTTAAATTAAACTCCAAACCATCAGCTTAACGCCAACAGTGTTCTGCAAAGAAGTCATCCCATTATTCCCTGCATTCCAAAAATTCCAACACAATGTGACAAGCTTACAGTCTAGGAATTCCAACACAAGACCTTTCTGGTGTCACCCCACCAGTAGATAACAACTCGGGTGGCCGCGTGCGTCCAATAATAGTAGAGGACGCCCACTTTCTGAGAAACTCCTTAACTTCATCCTATTGTTAGAATGAAGTTAAAATCCAAAAGATCGTTGTCTGCTTTAAATCTCGGTTTGGGGCATCCGAAGATAGGTGTGCTGGTTTACTAGACCATTAAAAAAACACCTTATTTGCTCGTGTCCTTGAACAAACCGTTTACTCAATTTTTTTTTTTAAAACATTAAAAAGAAAAAACATATATTAATTTATTTTCTAACTAGCAACAAGATTTCGATTTTTACTGTCTTGCAATTTTCAATTTTATATTAACGATTATAAAATATCGTAACCGCATACTTTTAGTACTTATGTTTAGCAGAACAGACACAAAATACCTTACTATATAATATCGGTGTAGATACACCATAGTTAACCCATAAATTTGAACTACGTAAGTAGTGTAAAAGGCATCGTTTTAATTTTATCTCATATTGTGGGTGCCTTCACAACGAGATAGCGGGCATTGCACAACTTCGCAACTGTGATGGCATGTTACATTACCAGAGTACCTGCCCGCCCACTGATGGTGAAGCCCAATAGCTTCGAAACGATCATCTGGGTGGTGGTATCCTCTGAAAAATAAATAACAGTAACCTTCTCTACTAGAGAAGCGTTATTTATTTGAAGTAGTGCAATACCAGCGATCTCGTTAGTTCGATGACTGCTGATAAACAATAGAATATTATGTAAAGTTATAACCTGAAGGCATCACGCAGAAGCAGCAGTTTTTCTCTTTGAACTTCAAAAGAAGTTCAAAGAGAAAAATTGGCTTACGTTTCCATATATTCAAAGTTTTTAAAGACTTCATATAAGATTCACAGTTTCATCATAACTTTTATGGCAAAACAATGTTTAACGCAGAAATCTAATGATCGAGTTCGATAAAGTAAAGAGTTACACAATCAGAGAATTTACACTTGTTGGATCAAAAGTAGGAAATGGCACTATCAAATGCTTCTTGAATATAATGAATTGAGTAAACTCTCCTGTTGGCAAAAAATTGCGGAACAAGCAAGGATTTAACGACAGGAGTTTCTTTTGCATTGAAATGAATTTCTTGTGAGAAAAGTTTAGTAATTTTAGCAATTTTCCTCATTAGAATACGTATTTGTTTATTTACATGCTCCATCGTACCGAGCAGAACTAAGAAGAGCAAAAAGTTAAGTAATGTACATAGTACATTACTTCAGGCGCATTCTATTTTTATTTCTTAAATTAACTCTATTTTTTCTCTCTGTGATTAACAGAAGTGAAAAGTAAATAATTACTTATCTAATTACTAATTAATGACATAATAATATATAAAAGTAATTGTTTTCACCTCACCGCACATACCTGAAAAAGTAGCATTCACTCAAAGTTTTGTACTTGACTTATTTCACCAGGATTTTTAATAAAAATTTAAACGCAACAAATATTTCACGGATCTTCTGTTATTTAATGAAATAAACAAATAGCAACACGTATCTCAGATCGTAGTATGCAATAACATTTTTATAATGTACTTTACTTATTTCCTCCTGGATTCTAATAGCTTAAAGTTAACACACATTTCACATTTATACTTATAGTAATAAACTTATAGTAAATTATAGTAATACTTCATTATTTATACATTTAGAAAACCGATAACAAAAAACGAGTTCACCACAAAAACAGATACATTTTTTTTTTTTTTCATTCTCTGAAATACACTGGTGTGCAAAATTTAAGGGCCAGTCAGATTTTCACCTGTAGCTTCTCATAGGAGCGGCCTGGATATGGGAAAAGCATACCAAAGGAACCTCATGAGGTACAGAAATGATGAAGGAAACAACACCGACACAACAACGGAAACAAAACGGTACAGAGGGACTTTATTCAAAAATGGCAACATAGATGCCACGATACAGATGCATCACTGCCAAAGATGGAAGAGGTGGTCCTCAGTAGGAGATATAGCCATGCAGGCTTTGCACCGCGTGTCCATACTTAAAACAATGTTGTTGATAGGTTCTTGATGTGACATCGTCCTTTCCTCTGTCAGCGCCATCTTCAGCTGGCGAACATTTTCTGGTGGGCGTGGATGTGCCGCTACGCGTCTCCCCAGAGCGTCCCATATGTGTTCGATGGGATCTAGATCGATGGAACGGACAGGCCAATCCATACGAACAATGTCCTCACTTTCCAAAAGCATATCAACAGCTGCAGTGCTGGGGGCGTGGCGTTATCATCCATAAACACGAACTCGGGGCCAATGGCACCTCGGAACAGACGCACATGGGGAAGGATTATCTCAGAACAGCAGTATGCACCGGTTACAATACCGCCTTCCAGTAACTGGAGCTGTGTACGTCCATCCAAGATAACGCCTCCCCAGACGAAAACACCTCGACCGCCATATCGATCCCTTTTAGTGATGTTTGCGGGGTGATCACTGCTGAGACTGAATCTACTCTCATCAATAAAGAGTACTTTAAGTAAAGATTTTGTGGTTGTAGCCTTTAGAAATAGTGTTGGTCCTTAAGTTTTGCACACCAGTGTAGTAAAACGCCCATTAGAAATGCTTGTTTACTTCAAGAATAATAATGCAGTTTGTAAAGTTAACGTTAGAAATAGGTTTTGTTTGAATTTAGGAATATAATGTAATTTTCCCTATGGGTTCAGACTTCTGGGACACCTTTATTCAGATCACTCCCACGCAGGTACCGTGCAATAGTGTCTAGGGGTGCATTTACCTCCCCCCAATTCTTTTGTTAAACTACATTATACCTATTTAAGAAATAGTTACGGTCCCCTCCCCGTCTTCTGTTTCGATATCCGGGTGCGTCGTATCCAATCATCCTCAATGATCTCCATTTATGCATGGTCACAGATACAGTGAATTTATCCATATCACAGAGTTTCATTTATTCGAAATTATGCAAAATCCTTCATTCTAAAATTAACTCCAATAATTTATTCCGTCTCTGTTACCTCTACCAACGTTAATGCAGGTAGACATGTTACCTTCTACAATGTGGTCTATCGCTCCAACATGTTGCTATAGAGTTCCATCATCCACGATGTACAGTAAATCAATTATCATAATACTGAAATCTTCATGCTGCTTTATATTTCTCTTTTTAAAATCTAATCAAAATGTTTCTGCATCTTTTCTCTATTCTTCCCTCTGTCTGCCCTCTGGCTCCCTTAAAATTACTTTTTATCGTTGATTTTTAACTTTTT
This sequence comes from Mastigoproctus giganteus, assembly GCF_048544385.1. Taxonomy (NCBI): domain Eukaryota; kingdom Metazoa; phylum Arthropoda; class Arachnida; order Uropygi; family Thelyphonidae; genus Mastigoproctus; species Mastigoproctus giganteus. Next base: position 193,605,247 of record NC_143581.1, read on the forward strand.
GCATTACTTTATTTCTTCTCTCATCATATTGTGTTCTATTCTCTCATCATGTTACTTTGAAGTTTTTGATAAAAAAAAAAATAAAAATAATTTATTATGAAATAAATAAAATGAACTGAAAAAATAGCATCGTTGCAAAAGCGCTGTAGAAAGATTTTAATAATTCATCAAACCTATTTTCCCTACATAGCCCATTAAAAATGCAAATACTGTATTTCTGAACATATAACAGAAGATGTCTACCACGCTTTAAGAAATCCCTTTAGAAGTCGCAATTCCCTGGTTCATAAATGCTGTTCTAGTGTTATCAAAGTTTGGTTTTCTGTGTAGTTACTGGAATCCTGGGCAGGACTTCAGTAGGATATATGTGGTTAAAAAAGAAAAGAAAGGAAGAAAGAAGTAAATTTGATGCTTGTACTGTACGGTTTTTAGTAGACATACAGGACACTTAACATTTAAACTCTATTTCATACGAAAAAAATCACAATAAATAGTTTGGTCCTTTAATTTTAGAAATCATGCACGCACAATACTCTGGACATTCTGCTAACGGAGCATGATTTATTCTTGCTGGAAATTTCAGTTACCAAAGTAACAAAGTTAACTACCACTTAATGATATTCGAAACAATAACAATAATAATAAACTGAATTAGCAAAACAATCATTTATATTCAATATTCCTGTAAAAAAACTGGAGGATTACCAAATGATACCCGTTAATAATGGTTCATTCTGGCAGTTGACAAAAATGGAACACTACTGTAACAGGTGGCATCACTCACGATCTGTGGAGTTACCATAACAACGGCGCTTGGTATTTTATAATTTAGATTTCATTGGTCACCAGGTAGAACAGACGTCTAATTTCCACCTGTCAGAGCAGAAGATAAAGCTGTTGATGTAATAACATTTTTGTTCGTCTGATGCTAGACATGGGCCAGCGGCAAAAGTTTGGATATTTATTGCATTTTTATATATTTTCGTTACTTCTACTGAAAGGTAAGTACTGTATATGGTGTGAGCTTAAAAGGTGAAATTAAAAGTGCGCTTTATTATAATTCTTACTAAACAAAGATATAACACTAATTGTATAAGAAATATCAGAATATTCTGCTTATTTTGGGTGTTACAAAAACGACTATGAAAATATTCAAAAAATATGAAAATATTGATTTATAACAATAAAATCGGTGATTCTTTACTGAAAATCTGCATTATTTCTAATTCTCCATTAGGTAATTTATTTAATTTAACTAAAGCTCTTCCTATTGCTTGATTTTATAAGAATTCTATTTTTTTTTTTTTTTTAATCTTTATGTATATTATTTTTTTAGTATCTTTATATTATCCATTATTTAAATATTAGCACGAGAACCAAGGCAGGGGAAAGGAAAAGTACGAATCATCTTCATCTAAAAGAGAAACTTTGATCACTGTTATAACTAGTGATGAGCAAAATCCACAAGTTATAATCGATTCATTCGATTATAACAAATCAGACAATTTATTCGATTACGCCCATACCAACGAGTGCTAGATGAGCATAATCGAGGGGTTATGATTGATTCAATCGATTATGGTTAATAGCAGATTTGTTTAATACATGTTTGGTATTAAACTATTTCTCACGTACTTCTCGTAATTAGTGTCCAGTTCATTTCATCGTGATAATCTTCTGTCTGGTTCGCTTTATTTGTATAATAGCAGCCACCACAAATCCACAAATTCCATCCTGCCTCCTGCACAGCATATAATTAAGAGGGCACCTTTGTATTGAATGATTAGTAGGAACCTATTCTCAATTGGTGAACTAACATTCTCAATTTGCCCTGTTTTTCTTACTGGGTGAGAGCTGTTAAGCCACGTTTCATCTGTGTAAACAACTGGCCACCCATTTTCTCTGTATTGAAGATTTCTTATTAGCACTCGTGGGCAGTTGATACAATATTAGCTAATATTTCTTGGCTATTATAATATTAGCTGATATTTCTTGGCTATTATAATATTAGCTAATATTTCTTATTAGCACTCGTGGGCAGTTGATGCAATCACTGTCCTCCCCACACCTATGGTAAAAGACCCTGAGTTCGAATCTCCCGTCATTGACGCGAGAAATTTTTATGGGACTTTTTGCACACGTGGCTGAATTAGTTGGTCTTTGGCGAGGGTAGCATGGTTTTACTCTCGGAAACTTGGGTATTTTGTCCAGCAAACAGCAAATCAACCAAAGAACACACGCAATTTACAGACATTATTATATAAGGCGCAATATGACCTAAGTTGCTGATGTGCCAACAACAAGTTCTTATATATTTTATTCGCTAGCTTATAATATCACTATTTTTAGTTTTCTTTCAATTTTTGAAAAATTTCCCTTATTGATGGAAATGCTTGATTTATCACATGAAACGACTTTATAGTTCTTAGTATTACGCATTTATCAAAATCTTCGATTTCATTTACAGGACGAATATGACTACGCTGTTTAGGAGATGTAAGGCTCACCGGTTTCATCGAACTTCCGCTTCCCATCTCTAATCCGATACAGGCTTTGTCTAAACCAGCGGTTCCCAACTTTTTTTGACTCGCGAACCCCTTTCAATGTAATATTTTTTATCGCGAATCCCTTTCAACACAATATTTTTAAAGCGAACCACTAAGCCTGTATTCTCTGAAATCGTATAATATTTCTGAATTTTTATTATAAAATATTTACAGTACTACGTTTTTATAAGCAACATTGCATAATAATAAAGATTGCTATTAAGTATTATTTATACAGGTAGTTCTCGACTTTACGAGTTAATTCGTTCCTAGCGCGCGCTCGTAAAGCGAAAACTCGTAAAGCGGAAATTTATTTCCCGTAGACATAATGTTAAAAATAGGGGTTATGTTATCAACAATGAAATTAGTTAGCTAGTTAGTTTATGTTTAAACAATGATTGATTTATCTAAAGAAATGAAAACGTAGCCTGTAAAATCAAGCAAATTATAATAATAGAGAAATTATTTATGACTTACAAATGTTAAAGAATGTTTATTTTTCACCATCGTCATCGACTAAATGCACACTCGTTGATCACTCATTATTGGCTCGGCACTCGTTGGTTTGTTGCACAAGGAGTCGACTTTTTCAGAAATGCTTCAAGAGGCATTTATTTCCAAGATAATCTTCTCTTTTCTTTATAAATTTCAATAGCATGCATAAGCATTTTTTAACGGAACGCATAAATTGCAACTAATACGATTTGCGCGGAGTAACAAGTTTACGAAGCTTAAAAAAAAAGGAATGAAGATTCTGAAAATTTATTTGTTTTTTATACGATTGAAGTTTCAGTAAAGGGCAAACACATTTCACCATAATAACGTATAAACCCACACAATTCCAGCTATCGGTATTTTAACAAATGCAATAACATCGAGTTTACTACCCGCTTATAATTTCCTGCAGTAACAGAAAAGCCCAATAAACCGGAAAGTGCAAATTGTTTTATAGTCGTGACTTCCAGAAATGTGCTTTAAAAAAATATCACAAAGCCGTTCAAAATTGGTTCTTATAACAGAACATATGATAACTATGAAAGTGTAGTGCGTTTAATGATTTGAATTGGTAACTAATACAATTTACACTATAAAAAGGACCTTTTAGGGAGTTATATAGCAAAAATTTGAACTTCCGAGGTCGTGAAATGAATTACCAAAAAACGTGTTGTTGGGTTCACGTTACGATATTCTCGCGATACGATGGTAACGGATTAATATCGTATCGGGGTACACTGTATTCTATAGCTACGCGCGTGGTTTGAAATGCGGTATTTATGAATGTTTAACATTAATTTTTTGCAATTAATATTTTCGATTTTGTTGATACTTGAAGGAAAAAAAACTCGTAAAGCGAGAACTGCTTGTACTTTGTAAAGCAGTTATTAATCAGTCCAAACTAAATTTCGTACAACTTAAGGGTAGAAAACTTGCTTCTTGTCCAAATGGTAGCTGAGCATTCTGGTCTCTTGCCAAAGCTATTGGCCGCAATTTTTTGCCCACCTCTGTCAAAACCAGATGGTTCTGTTGCCACATCAGTCAATTTCATAGTTTTGATAATCTGGTAAACCACCTCAAACCGTTCCCAGTACACTCCATTCAATGCCTCCTGTGGTTTCCGTTAAAAGGATGTCAGAAAGATTTTGATGAATCTGATGCTAAGAAAACTCCAGATCCTGACGGTATTTCTCCAGTTGTTCTCAAAATCTGTGCCCCGAAACTTATTCCTGTTTTGTGTCGTTTCGTTTCACTTTCTTATTCCAAAGGTGTTTTTCTTTCTGCACGGAAATTTGCTCATATCCAACGAGTTCCTAAAAAGGGTCACAAATCCCTTCCATCCAATTATCGTCCCATTGGGATTACTTCTACTTTTTCCAAAGTAATGGAGAAATAAATTAACTGCCAACTCTTAAACTATCTGTAATCTTTCATCTCATCAACGATCGCTAGTATGGATTCCGTTAGTGTCGTTCCACTGGTGATTCTCTAGCTCATGTTGTCCATCTATGGACTAATTCAATGGAAAAGTTTGGTGAGACTCAAGCCATTGCTCCTGACATTTCAAAGGCTTTTGGTCGTTTTGGCATACAGGACTTCTAAATAAGCTTCCATCCTATGGTTTACCAGATGTTCTTTGTAATTGGGTATCCAGTTTTCTCTCTCACTTCTCACAGCGTGTGATGGTAGACGGCTCTCTGTCTTCTAACTTCTCCACTAATGCTGGTGTTCCCCAAGGTTCATTTATTTCTGTTCGGTTATATATTAATGACCTTCTTCCATTGACCGAAATGCTATCCATAGTTTTGCTGATGATAGCAGATTGCTTTCCGCCTTCCAGTTTGAGAAACCTTGCCCTGCTCAAACAGCTTCAACTTTTCAAGATCCACTGCCAAATCTTTAGTATTAGTAAGGCCGCATGGTGCAAGAAAGCCTATGGCTTATGCTGCACCAGCCAAAAAAAAAAAAAAAACTCGAATATAATAATGATAAAAAAAGAAAAAAATAATAAATAATAATAATAATTAATAAAAGAAAGGGAAATTAAACCTATCATCCTATGCGCTTCCCTCACCCGAAGGTACTATCCAGATGACCTTTGAATTTTCCCAAACTGTCAGCCTCTACCACCCATGTAGGTAACTTATTCCAGTAATTTATAACTCGTTGGCTAAAATAAAACTTCCTGCAGTCCAATCTAAACATTTCTCCCCATAACTAGAATTTATATCCCCTAGTTCTAGCATCATTTATAATCTTGAAAATTTCGACCTCATTCATTTTACTGATGCCTCTCAGAGCCTTAAACACCTCAATCAAATCTCCTCTAAGGTGTCTAGTTTCCAAACTCTGCAACCCACATATTCGAAGTCTTTCTTCATAAGGACGCCCTTTTGCCGATCTCACCAGGCGAGTTACTCGTCTTTGCACCCTTTCAAGAAGCTCGATGTCTTTCTTTAGGTGCGGTCTCCATACTTGAACACAGTATTCGAAGTGTGGTCTAACAAAAGCCTTATATAATGCGATCATCACGTCCCTATCTCTACTTGCAAAAGTTCGATAAATCATCGATAGGACACCATGGGCCTTCCTTGCAACCTGTTTACAATGCTCAGAGAATTTCATGTCTGACCGTATCGTAACACCCAAGTTCCTTTCCTCCAGTACTGGGTTTAGTTGAACTCCACCAAGTGAATAAGTTATTTTGGGATTACTGTTTCCCAGGTGTAATACCTTACACTTTGTTGGATTAAAGCATAGCTGCCATTTTTCTGACCATTCCTGAAGTCTATCTAGGTCTCTCTGAAGAAGCTCAGCTTGACAGTAATCATTAACTACTCTACCAATTTTAACATCATCTGCAAATTTAGACATCACGCCCTATATCCCTTCATCGATGTCGTTTATGAAAATTAAAAACAACAGTGGTCGTAATACTGATCCTTGGGGAACCCCCACTTCTTACATCAACCCAATCTGAGGAATAGCCATTTATCAAAACCCTCTGCCTCCTGCCCTGAAGCCATCCTGCTATCCGTCTAAGGATTTTCCCAGTAATTCCAACCTGTTCCAGCTTATAAAGCAACCGCTCATGTGGGACTGAGTCAAAAGCTTTGCTGAAATCTAAATAAACAATGTCGAAATTATTCCCTAAATCCAGCTCGTGAGTGACCCTTTCAAAATAGCTAACCAGATTTGTTAAACATGATTTTCCCTTTACAAAACCATGCTGAGTATCCTTGAGAATTTCAATTCTATCCAAATGATCCTGAATTCCACCCTTCATCATTGCCTCCATGATTTTCCCTGCCACTGAAGTCAGACTGGCAGGTCGATAATTTCCCACTTCACTCTTAGAGCCACCCTTATGTATGGGAGATACATTGGCACTTTTCCAATCCAACGCAATCTCCCCAGAGTCTAGTGATGCTCGCATAATTAGCCTCAATGGTTCAATGCACTCACTTGCCGCCTCCCTTAAGATTATGGGGTATATTCCATCAACTCCGGGAGCCTTACTGGCCTGTAGGCGCGAAAGTTTTTTCATTAAATATTCTTGCGAAATTTCAATATCATTAATTACATATTTTTCAACTTCGCTCCGACAATTTCCCATTGCCACAAAAGGTTTTTCATTTGTAAATACCAGGTGGGAAGGAGCAGCAGTGCGTAGCACACGCTTCTTGATTAGACCGGGGTTCGAGCCCGTCACCACCAAATACGGAGGATGCGGAAAGGTCAGGGAATGACCACCCCATATCCCGGAGCAATATGGCCTTAGTTGCTAATGCTCCTAAAAACCAAACAACATTTGTAAATATCGATGCAAAATAACTGTTGAGTTCATCTCCAACGGCAGCTTTAAATGTTGATCTCTGTGTAATTCTCCAGTGGAGCAAAGATAACTTAATTTCAATCCTTCTAAAACTCAGTCCTATCTTATATCTCGCAAAAGGGATTCTTCTGCTCCTATGCTTATCCTCGATGACGCTCCGATTTCTAAGCAAGATCCTGGGGATTAACCTGACTTCTAATCTCTCTTGGCATAAAGCACATTGCAAATATTGCTCGTAGCTAGGTGTGCAGGAGCAGCAGTGCGCGTAGCGCACGCTTCTTGATTAGACAGGGTTTCGAGCCCATGAGCCACCAAATACGGAGAATGCGTATTTGGTGGCTCATGTCAGACTGGAGTCAGAGAAGGTCAGGGAATGACCACCGTATATCCCGTGAGCAATATGGCCTTAGTTGCTAATGCTCCTAAAAACCAAATAACAACAATAACAACAGCAAATATTGCTTCCTATGCATCTAAAAAACTGGGTGTTTTCTTTCGCTCTCGGCGTTACTTTTCTACCAAACAGTTGTTGACTCTGTAGAAATTCCGGCCTACCATGGAACATTGTTCCCACAACTGGGACGGTACCCCAAAACATCTGTCAGGCTTCTGGATTCCATTCAAAGAGGGCAGTTGGGTTAATTAATGTCTCATCTGTAACAGTCTCTGCACTCTCTGTCTCATAAACGTTCTTTTCCTGTTGCATGCCTTTTCTACAGATACTACCATGGGCACTGTTCTTCTGAATTGGCTTCTATAATTCCCGCTCTCTCTTTCGAAGCAGTCCGAACTTGTACTGCAACCAGTCAATATCCTTTTACTGTCCTAGTGCAATCCCACAGAACCAACTTTTCTTCTTCCTCATTTATTCATTCAACTACTGTTTTCTGGAATAATCTTCCTTCATACGTATTTCCTGAAAATTGCAATATACAAAAGTTCAAGTTTAATGTCAAAAAGTTTTTCTTTCATCTTTTCAAACTTAAACCTGTGCACGGTACTAAGTACTATAGGTTCTAAAAAAAAAGTACCTATACTTAACAATGATCCTTGAGAATGAAAAAAATTTAGTGTGGAAAAAATATTTATTTAAAAATGGTTGTTTATACATGGGTATAAACAACCTCTATCATTTCTACTACCCATGTAGCATGCATACATCGTTTGATTATATCTCATATTGTGAATACCTTCACAACGAGTTGCCGAGGTATTACATTGCTTTGAATAAGTAACGCTTCACCAGTGGAGAAGACTAATGTTACTTATTCTCGGCGGATACCATCATTCAGACAGCACCGTTTGAAAAATGGCATGGGATAAGACACTCTGTTATCCACATTCTGTCCCTATTAGACTTAGCTAAACAAAAAAGGTGTAGTAAAGTGATTGTAGTAGTAGGAGAGGAAGAAGAAGAAATGGCTTCGAAAGAGGAAACGGACAGTTACTCCTCATACTCACACCACTCAAAAACTCATCGAACAGTAGAGAAGACTTGTTACCTATTTTCTGAAACTCCGTAATTATCAAGCTCTCCAGACGGCACCGTTTCGAAGCTTGTTGTCTTCTCCTCGGTGGGTGGGCAGGTACCCTGATGTTGCAATAGTGACAACCCAGTTATGAAGTATAACTCCACAATATGAGAGATGCTTGCGGTGTACTTGGTTTAATCTAAAAACTATTTCTTGACTAAATATCTAAGAGTATGAAAAAGGTTGTTTATGCATGGGCAATACGAGATATAATCAAACGATGCATGTATACTGCCTGGGTAGTAGAAATGATGAAAGTACATTACCCATGCATAAACAACTTTTATGCATGGGCAATGTCAAAGAGAAGACTGGCAAGTGGCTATCCAATATAGATGACAATCCATAAGATGGGAGCTTGTTTAGAAGACCTTTATGCCAAACACGATAAAAAGCCTTGGAAACATCAAGAGCAATTCCCGAGTTTCACGAAATTTTTCCAAAGATGAGTAACATAAACCAATTTGACAAGAATATTATCTTTGACAGTATTTATTGGTCACGAGGGCTTGAGCCACGGTCAACTGAAACGTGCATTCTCGCGTTAACCACTCGGTCATGTATCGAGACCAACTGTCTCGATACATGACCGAGTGTCACTTTGAACATTATCATATTAATTTAAGATTATTATAGAAAATTTTATTACACTATTCAACCGAATACTTTCTCACACATTAAAAAGAAAGTGTGTGATGACTTGTTACCCACTCTGCTTTAGTCTAAGTTATGGTTCCGGTTGTACTCATACCTACACAGAATATTAGGGTGATATTTAAGAACTTCGAAAACTGGTAAAGTGATCTACTCTATAAACTCAATGTTACCGCCCACGCATAATTTAACTGAAACAACACAAATGTGGCCAATTGTATTATGATTTTTTTACTGGGCTGCTTAACTTATTTCGACATTGGACCAATAACGTGCTGGGTTTGTGAAAACAGATATGGGTTCTCTTTTTCTATGACACGCATCTTCTAGAAAACCCAACTTGCGCAACGATCGATTTTTTTTTTTTTTTTTTTTTTTGTACGAGTAGAGTGGAACAGTTGGAAGAGTTCAAACTCTTTACAGCACATAAAATGTGGAGAAAAAAATTTGTATTATCGGTACTGTATTCTAATTTCAGCGATTTTCAGACGCCCATGGAATCGATCCTACTTCATCAACTCTAAGAATCTCAGAGAAAATAGTCAAATAATAATCGGGCTTTGTCTATTTTTGATATTAGGTCCTCCGAGTCAATTTGACACGTTGCATCGCCGTCTGCCATTCCTTTGGAGAGGTGGTTGGATTCTTTTCGATAACTGCAGGAATTTCTAAAATCGCGTTCAATCCAGTGGACAGTTAGCCGATCTCTGCGAAGGGGATAGTCCCACCCCCAGGGACTTATGCTGAGTTTTTCAGCAGGCACAACATGCAGATTTCCGAACAAAAGCTTCTACAAACCAACTATTAGGCGGAGATCAGCAACAAGCTCGGGCGCCATATAATAATTAATTTAATATTTTTGGTAGCAACGAGGGTGGATGAACAGCAGAGTCCAATTTTTGAAAATAACCTGGCTAATGATTAGAATGAACAAATTAGATAATGCACGCAGTACGTTGTAATTAAGGTGTGTTCGATTTTTATTTTTTTTAATTTTTAACTGAATTTTTTATTTTTCTTTGATTAACAGAAATGAAATGCGGACAACTACCGTAATTAACTAGTTACCAGTTAACTGCTAATTAATTAAATGGTAGTCTAATAATATAACGTAATATTCATTCAACGTTTTAAACGAATAATGATTATCATGTACTAGAGTAGGTCATGGAGTTTTGTCAATGATATATAGGAATTTTGCTTGCAGAGACAAGAAGGTGATTATCCCTTTGTATAAGGCAATGGTCAGGCCTCACCGTGAGTACTGCGTACAGGTCTGGAGGCCTCATTTTAGGAAGGATGTAGAGTTGCTAGAACGAGTACAAAGAAGGGCAACAAGATTGGTGAGAAGAACAAAAGGTTGTTCTTACCAAGAAAGGCATAAGTTCTGCAAGTTGCAGAATCTGGAGACTAGACATCTGCGAAGTGATCTGATTGAGGTGGTATAAGGCCTTGAATGGTTTGAGCAGGTTCAATGCTGATGGGATTCTTCCGCTTGCTCAGATTACGAACCTGAGGGGGCACAGATTCAAATTGAGGAAAGACAGTTGCAGAATAGATGTGTGGAAGTTTGCCTTTAGCCAGCGGGTAGTTGATTGCTGGAACAGACTTCCATCTGTTGTTGTTGTGGAAGTTGATAGCTTAAATAAATTTAAGGCTGAACTAAACAAACATTTGGAGTGACCTGATGGGTGAAATGGGAAGGATTTTTTTTTTTTTTTTTTTTTTTTTGGCTGATGCTGTATAAGCTTGCTTTCTTGCATGCATCATATGCCTCTACTAATGCTAACGCTAATCCAAACTATTACATTAGGATCACCTGAATGTTAATTAAATAAAATAAATTTTCTGTTTATACTCCTTGACGACCAAACGGTCAGAGGAGTTCACAAGATGGAATACAAGAAACTTCATATACGGTATACTCATGTGCATTGTGTCTGTAAATTGCGTGTGTTCTCTGCTCGATTTGCCTGTTTTGCTGAACGCAACACCCCAGTTTTTGGGGGAAAAAAACCTTGCTATCTACGCCTGAGACCCACTAACTCAGCCACGGAGTGAAAAAAGCCTATAAAAGTTCCTCACGTCATCGACGGGGTGACGATACCACTGTACTTACCCCCCCCCCCCGCAGATTAAACTTAATATATAGAACGGGGGAGAGGGCATAAGCAGAAGTGTATTAAGGGCAAAATATAACATTGGATCGTCAACATGGTTGTTTTTTTTATGTGCAGTTAATAAAATTGCATTCTTAATCTCTATATCTTATTTGGCCTCAGTATTTCTGCATTAAATACATTAAAAATAAAACTTTCTAGATAACGGAAAAATCGAAATAACGGCACCTTGAACCCCGAAGGTGCCGTTATTCTGAAAGTCTAGTGTACTGATTATAATGGCACAGTCAGGAAACTAAACGCATCTTCTTGTCAACAACTCAGCAGAGTACAGAGTGGGAATCATTTCATCTTTTGCTGCACTGTCCTCACTGAAGGAAACATTACGTGAGCATGAAGTTCAGAGAAGTCCCAGGAGTTGTTCGACAATGCACGATGAGTGGGACATAAGCAGAGCGGTTATCCCGCCAAGGCCGACATTGAGAGGCGTCCAGCACTTGGAACAGAGCGCAGAGGGTCATTGGTGTTATCCACGAAAAGAGAGAAGTGGCGAGCAAAGAATCAGCTGAATTGCTAAGGAGGTCCGATCAACCATTTTGGATACTGAGAAGCCTTCGAAAGACCTTCCTTTTGTAGCAGAGGTCGAGTTCTGAGAGAAAAAACCATGTTACTCTCGCTTGAGACCGACTAACCAGTTTTAGCCAGCGAGTTATAAATTACTGGAATAAGTTACCTATATGCGTGGTTGAGGCTGACAGTTTGGAGAAATTCAAAGGTCAGCTGGATAGTTACCTACGGGAGGAGGGAAATGCAAAGATTGTCTTTCTCTCTTTCTTTTATTATTTATTAAGTATTTATTTAATTTAATTTTTTTTATTATTATTATTTTATTCTTTTTGCTGGTGCAGCTTAGGCTTCCTTGCACTATATGGCCATTACTAATACTAACTCAGCCATGTAGTAGTATAAAAGATATAAAAGTCACAGTCAAGGAAAGAGATCAGTGGTTTTCGACTTTTTTTTTTTTAATAACGGCAATCATAAGTAATTTATTTTATTTTCTGGTACCCCACTAAATTTTCTGCCTGTTAGATCCGATTCTCTCTCTCTCTCTCTCTCTCTCTCTCTCTATATATATATATATATATATATATATCCAATATTTTAAATTAAATAAAATAAAATATAAGCCAGTAGTATGGCAAAAACTGTAGAGCGAAAATTAACATAAAATAACCCAAATAAACAAACGAACGAAAAGAAAGAATAGATATAAATAGTAGCCCAGAAACCCTTGTATAATTTCGAACTTTAAATCCAATTAACAAAAACTATGCAAAATTTAGGATAATGCCAATTACATATTAATTTAGCGGTACCCCCCCCCCCCCCCCCGAGAGGTACCAGTTCCGAAAGAGGTGAAATATCACCTAAAGAGGGTTAAAGGAACTACCAAACGATAACAAAATCAAAATAAAATAGACTGACCATCATGCCCCATATCGACAGAGAACCACGAGGCCAATAATGGTCATGGAATCGCTGCATTTCAATCGCTATACAAATCGTCGCCATGGTGAAAAGATCGAAGTACCAATTCACCCTCCCTCCTCCGATCGTTCCACCAATGCAAAGGATTTGCAAGGCGGTGGTCCTTATGCAGCGAAAAATAAATTATAGAACAGACAGCACTCTAAAGCAGAGCCACACCACTGACATACTGTAAGCTGAATCAGCTTATATAGAAGAAACAAAAGGAAAATAGATGGCGGAACAGGCGTTGCTAAATTAGCATATCGTCCATTACTATTGAATTATATTAAATGTTGACGAAAATTAAATTATAATAAAATGAATAAATAATTAAGCATTCATTAGAGGCAGCAACTTGCAATTCCTCCATATGAAGCCTAAATATATACTATCATTGAATTATATTAACATAAGTTAAATTATAATAAAGTGAATAAATAAATAAATAAATAAGCATTCATTAGAGGCAGCGACATGCAATTCCTCCATATGAAGCTGAAATACATCCAATATTTTAAATTAAATAAAATAAAACATAAGCCAGTTTGGTACTTCGATCTTTTCACCATGGCGACGATTTGTATAGCGATTGAAATGCAGCGATTCCATGACCATTATTGGCCTCGTGGTCCTCTGTCGATATGGGGCATGATGGTCAGTCTATTTTATTTTAATTTATTTTAATTTATTTTGATTTTGTTATCGTTTAGTAGTTCCTTTAACCCTCTTTAGGTGATATTTCACGTCTTTCGGAACTGGTACCTCTCGGGGGGGGGGGGGGTACCGCTAAATTAATATGTAATTGGCATTATCCTAAATTTTGCATAGTTTTTGTTAATTGGATTTAAAGTTCGAAATTATACAAGGGTTTCTGGGCTACTATTTATATCTATTCTTTCTTTTCGTTCGTTTGTTTATTTGGGTTATTTTATGTTAATTTTCGCTCTACAGTTTTTGCCATACTACTGGCTTATGTTTTATTTTATTTAATTTAAAATATTGGATGTATTTCAGCTTCATATGGAGGAATTGCATGTCGCTGCCTCTAATGAATGCTTAATTATTTATTTATTCACTTTATTATAATTTAACTTATGTTAATATAATTCAATGATAGTATATATATATATAGATAGATATAGAGAGAGAAAAATATAAAAATATAACTATAAACAAAAATTGCAATTCATAATACAAATTACATATACTGTACTTATATAATAATTTTATTCTTCATATAGAGGTACTAAATAAACATTAATTATAGATCAGTACAAAATTAAAAAGATACCGTACGATGGATACCGTGACCTTTTTTATAATGAAATAAATATATAAATTTAAAAAAAATAAGCATAAGCAACTTAAACCCAAATTACGTGGCACCCCTGGAATGTAGTTGCGGCACGCTAAAGTGCCGTAGCACCCCGGTTGAAAGCCTGGACTGGATCAACGGGAATATCTGATGTGAGAGAGAGAGAGAGAGAGAGAGAGAGCCTGTAGAGACGTAGTATTAAAATCGAATTTTCACGGAGAGAGCTTTCGGGAATCCTCCAAAAGCATATACAGTACCTCAAAATTTAGGTGGTTCGGATACTTTCCCCGTGAATATTTTTAATGTAAGATATATCATAATGTGAAGAGAGCACTTCTCTTCACATTACGACTTATGGAAGACGAGCAGTGCCTATTTCTTTTGTCATTGAGGTGGTCGCAATATGGCGGGGAATGCGAAGCTTCCAGAAAACGCATGGATTTTCCCTGAGGAGCCAATTCTCTCCAGCGAAAATCCTTTTGACTGTTGCTAGAGCACCTGAGCCCCATATCTCTGCAATATACAGAATAGGTAGACACAAGGCGTGATATAATTTCTGCCAATCGCCGGATAGCAGCTGCGTTTTTGCTTTCCGGCGAAGCCGAGCTGATTTCGTGATTAGAAGTCTAAGTGTCGACGGAAGGGCGGTTTAGAGTCAACCAAGATTCCAAGATCACAATGCTTCGACACATTTTGATGACTATACTTTGGAAAGTGGGACGAGAGCAGCAGCGAATTGCTTCCATGAAAATATAACATGCTTTGATTTATTTGAATTTACTGACAGGTTCACGAAATTGGCCAGCTTTTTATTAATACTGAATCTGAACTTAAACATTCTCTGTGGGCAGATTAAAATGATTACCTTGACTTGTTGGCATAGTCTCAGTCCCCCCCCCCCCACATCTTTGTCAACCCATCCATGGTACTAAGTACTATAGGTTCTGATGCCTTTTGGGGTTTTCATAAAAGAAAAAAAAAAGGGTGAGGAAGTGAAGTCTGTTGGTGATGAGTGGGACTATGTTTTCAGCATGGTATTATTACTGTAGTATTATTACTGTAGTACGATGAGTGGGACATAAGCAGAGCGGTTATCCCGCCAAGGCCGACATTGAGAGGCGTCCAGCACTTGGAACAGAGCGCAGAGGGTCATTGGTGTTATCCACGAAAAGAGAGAAGTGGCGAGCAAAGAATCAGCTGGATTGCTAAGGAGGTCCGATCAACCATTTTGGATACTGAGAAGCCTTCGAAAGACCTTCCTTTTGTAGCAGAGGTCGAGTGAACTGTGAACCTTTACTGTGAACCTTTTAGAATTGCTTGAGGCAGCCAAAGAAGGTCGCCATGAATTTAAAAATGTGATTCAAGAAGCTCCAGTAATGTTTTTTTTTTTAAAAAAAAGCTCTGAAGATCTGCAGTGTGGTGGCGTTCAGGTTAGAGAAAATTTATCTCCTTTGCATGTTGCACTGGACCGAATGAAGCTGGTCCTGCAGAATCGGGTGGTTGGTTGGTGGAACAGACTTCCATCCCTTGTGGTGGAGGTTGATAGCCTAAATAAGTTTAAGGCTCAGCTGGACAGGTATTTTGAACGAACAGAGGGGTGAAGTGGAAGTGGTTTTTTTTTTTTTTTGGCTGATGCTGCATAAGCTTGCTTTCTTGCATCAAATGCCTCTACTAATGCTAATGCTAATGCTAATCTGGGTTGCAGCACTGGAATGAGTGCTTTTCCAATAACTTGGAAAAGCACTCATTAGGAGCATTAGCAACTAAGGCTATATTGTTCCGGGGATATGCGGTGGTCATTCCCTGACCTTTCCGCATCCTCCGTATTTGGTGGTCACAGGCTCGAACCCCGGTCTATCAATCATACGACTGTAATATGGAAGACAAGGGTCGATGATGAAGACGCTCAGAGACGATAAAAGAAACCGGGGTACCCCACCAGCCCCAGTAGTGGCCTTTAGTGGTATTCACTAATAAGGTATTCGAGGCTAATAAACCGATCAGCTTTTTAGTCTTGATTAGCTGTTCTTTGGTTATCTTCACTGTGTCTAAAATCTGATAGGCAGAGAAGAGATGGTGAAGTGCTGGATGGTTTCCAGAGTGACTACATTGGAAAACCTACTGATGGATCCAAGCACGCATCCAGGTAGGTTTATATAATCATTTAAATCAGAATCTTGTGGGTGATAAATACAGCTCATTGCTTGAATGTGCCGTTTAACACGGATGATTTAAAGCGATTAAACATTGTTCTGGCGCGTGGAGTGAATTTAAGTCCCAAAGCAACTAAGGCTATGAGGCGTGGCGTCAGTATATTGTATCTGTAAATTGACTGTATTCTGCGGTTGATTTTTCTGTTTTGCTGGAAGAAAAACCCGGGTTCAGGGATAATAAACCATGCAATTGTCGCTTGAGACCGACTAACTCAGCCACGTTATGATTAAAGCCCATAACAATTCATCGCATCATTCATGGGATTCGAAACCAGCCTTTTTCCATCCAGTGTGGAGAAGACGTTGATTATATCCACTGTGTTATTCGAGAGGGCTTCTGAGCATATGAAAGCTATTTCATATGCTCAGAAGCTTTTATTATTATTATTATTATCATTAGCCATAGGGTGCAAGGAAGCCTGAGGCTTTTGCTGCACCAGCCAAAAAAAAAAAAAAAAAAAAAAAAAAATTTCCTGAAACCGTTTTGTTTCTCAGTGAAAGTACCTCCAGAATTAATGAACAGCAGTTCTTCAAGAGGGTGTTCTTCGAGGGTTTCTAATATTTTACTTATTTCCTTATGGATTTTTTATAAAAATTGAAATGCAACACGTATTTCGCGGATCTCATAAAGATTTAATAAAATAAACACGTACCTCAGAATTTAATACGCTGTAAAATTTTTCGTGATATTCTGTACTTATTTCCTCTTGATTTTAAAACTATTGAAATATACGGGAAGTATTTCATGTTTCAGCCGGGATTAATATAATAAGCAAATGGTAAAATACTCATTCGTTCTTCCAACAAGCACACAACGACAAACAAATTAATAGCCAGTAATTCAGCTACAATATACAGTATATCGATACACTATACGATATGTATGAAAAAAGAATTATGATTTAATTCTCAGATTAGCACTGAGAGTGCTAACTATAAAATTAGATGAAAAAGGAATTCAACAGGCGCTTTACGCCTAAGAAAAAATGTTTCTGTAGAACTCTATTTTAGCTATACAGCTCATTAGTTATGGAATAAGCCTTGTTGATTTATTATTATAGTTATTATTATAATTATTTCTTTATTTACTTATTGATGTACTTAATATTAATCTGTTTCTGATAACTTTCGAAATTAACTACTACATAGTATATCTCTGAGGAGGCTTCCATCCTGCAGTGGGTTGATAATGGCTGAACTGTACTTTTAGTACAGACATCTCTAAATATAGTATTAAACAAATCCAACAGATGGCGCCACAATGCAAACATCAAAAATCAAGAGCAACGTAATATCAGTTAGAAGTCTAGTTTTTTTTGCTTTATATAAGATGAAAAAAAAAACCGGAATTTTCCATGCAAGCCTAGCCAAAGACTGCTCACTCGGCTACTCAGTGAAAAAAAAAAAGCTTATAAAAGTTATTCTAACCAAATGGAATAGAACCTAGTCCTGAACAAACGCCGTGACAGATTAACAGAAAAGGGTTGAACAGTGAGGGGGCGGGAATTCAAACGTGGTGCCAACAGGCAATAAATCGTTTCGAGATTAGAAATTTTTTTTTTCATCTACAAAGAAACATCTTATGCCTTTATTAAAACCTAGCTGTTAGCGAAGCAATGTAAGATATATCGTTAATAACTTTGCATTAGTTTGCATATGTGATGATAAAAACATAAAAAATAAGGTGACTACTGATGATTCTTGAGATCAGTAGTATAGCATCACGAACTTGGGCCTTGGCACAACGTTTACTGATCCAAAAAGTCTTTTAATATTTTCCTTTTGAATCCTCAGAAGCTGGCTTCTGAGGTCCTACTTCGATGCGGTTTCGCTGCCAACTTTATTCCGGACCAACTTTTTCAGGCGAGTAAGCATAAGTGTGTAAAGCGCCTACTGTTTATCTGTCTGTCTGTCCGTACGCATATAATAATTCGATTCCTAGTGATGGATTTTCATAATATTTTATTATTTTTGTCCCTTTCAGAACGATCTGTCGAGCCTTCCCAAATTCCATTAAAATTGGATCATGAATTATTATTCATGGTCCAATTTTATTTATTTTCCAGGAATTATTATTTATTTTCCAGGAATTATTATTTATTTTATTTTTTAATTTCATGTATATCACATAGACCATTCACACACTGCATTGCAGCTGAAGCACTAGATATTATGTTTACTGCGGTGCGCTGATTGGAGGAATGATTGAGCAAAATGGCAGATGCACAGAAGCGAAATGCTCTCGATTCGCGCATAAAAGTTGTTGATCTATGCTTTCTATCTCTCTGTTTTTTAATCATGAATCATTATCTGTTAACGCACTTGAAATATAATGCACTGAGTACATTAACCAACTTGTTTTAAACAATTAAAACGTGGTTTAACCGTGACCATGAAAAATATCGGATCACGCTAACACCACTGCACCTGAAAAGGGACTATTTTGAACACTACTTTTATGCAAGCAGGAGAACTGAATGCTTTACCAGACCTATGCATATACTGTATATATATTCTTATGCAGGTGGTCTCCGTAGCCGAGTGGTCAAGAGGGAGAGTGCAATAATACATGCGCTGTTTGAGTAGACCGGGATTCCATCCCCTGACTGCTAAATACAGACCGCACTGGACCAGCGTGGCACATGTATGGTCCATTCCCTCAACATGATTTGTTGAGGACGAAGTTTCATTTACTGTTCCAGAAGATCTCTAACGTGCACTTTCCAAATACCTTTTTATGATACTCACCTTAAACCATAATTATATTGACCAACAAAAAAAAAAATAAATAAATCGTATCACCGGAGCAAAAGCTACAGATTCTAAAAGGAAATTGATCCGCTGATTCCAAAAATAGCAAAATAATGCCTCTATCACGTCTCCATTAATAAGGTATAATTTTATTAACTTAATGAACGACCAATTTCAAATAACATACAATATTACATATGCTATCTTAAAATCGAGTCTTATTTCTTTAAAAATACTTTAATCACACATATAATGCACTACTAGCATTCTATTCCCATAGAAATGTCTGCCACGCAGAGATTTTTTTATAATCCATTTTGCATTCCCTCTTAAAATACCAGTAGTAATCTACCATCATCATTTCGCCAATCTCTGGTTTCATGGAATGAAGAAAGAGATTTTGTATCTTGATAACATTTCAGTAAATTGACGCCTGAGATTCATAACGTAATTTTTTCCAAGAAATCCATGCACTATATTTAAATCTATATAATATCGGTGTAGATACACCATAGATAACTCTTAAGAAGCTACGATAGTAGTGTGGAAGGCATCATTTTCTCTGAATCTCATATTATGCTCTTCCTTCGCAACGAGTTGCCATGGTATTGCACTACCTCGAATAAGTAACGCTTCACTAATAGAGAAGATTATTGTTACTTATTCTCAGTGAGTACCACCACCCAGACGGCACCGTTTCAAAGCTATTGGCCTATCATCGGTGGGTGGGTGGGCAGGTACCCTGGTATTGCAGACATGACAACCCAGTTATGAAGATAATCACACAATATGAGAGATGCCAAAAGGTTTATATGATAGGCCATTAGCTTTGAAACGGTGCCGTCTGGGTGGTGGTACTCACTGAGAATAAGTAACAATAGTCTTCTCTATTAGTGAAGCGTTACTTATTCGAGGTTCAGCATCGCCAAGCTGTTAGTTCAGTATCCTGTAGCTTTATTTGAAATACATCACCTTTGAGGAGATTTTTAATTTGAAGTCCAATGAAAATTTCTTCTTTCAGTTTTGCATACGTTAAATTGGGAGACACTTCCCTTACCAGAATCCACTTCTTATTTCAGACAGGTAAACATGTTTTATATTACTTCAATCTGGTGCTCTCGTTGGTAGCACAGTTGGTATAATCACAGTTCTTCCTAAATCGGATGAACAAAGACTTGAATTCGAATTCTGTTAATGAGGCCAGGAATTTTTATGGGCCTTTTTCATAACGTGGCTAAGTTAGTCGGTCTCAGGCGAGGATGGCATGGATTTTTTCCCTGAAACTGGGATTTTTCGTCCAGCAAAACAGCAAATCAATCACGGAACACGTGCAATTTACAGACATATTATATAAGGTGCAATATGGCCTAAGCTGCTGATATACTTAAAAAAACTCTACCAGTACATACACACAAACATACTTCTTCCTAGTAAAAATTCCTTCCTCTTTTCCACTGCTGTACAGTATAAAGATTTTCTGTAACACGCTGTCACAAACACAGAAAACAATTAGGATCACCACAGATATTCCAAGCAAGTCATGGTAGTTTACTGCATCAGGATCTTCGACATACTTTCATACATTTCCTTCAAGCCAACGGTATGAAGTAGAGGAACTGATGTGAATGCTTTTCTACTGTGCAGCAAAACTGCTTTTAAACTTAATTTTGATGCATCAATAAGTATCAGCCATGCACTGGGACTGTGTTCAATGCCCAGTTCGTTGAGAAGACCACTATATCTTTACATAAACGCATATAGTCTTCCATAAAGAAATATTTCATCTGGAAGACGAAATACTTCAAATTTTTTAAAAATTTTGAAATATCTCGAATATTCCAAATATTTTTCGAATAAGAGCCGAAGCTCAAAATACTAGATTAGAATACAATGTCCCTGTTAGGCTGGGGTTAAATGTGTGTTAAGCACCAAAACAATTAAGGCTTAGACCCAAGTATTGTTTAAGGCTCAGATCTAAATGGACGTCAGATGAACTAATGAGACACGTGGCAGAGAAAAAGAAGAATGCATATAAATTATCAGATGATACAGAGCCCATGGTACATCTAAACTAGTGTGCTGTCAAGTCACAAAGGAGGTTAAGCAAGACAAGGCAGATTATGTGAAATCTTTAGCAAAGGATACAAAGAACAACAGCAAGGAATTTTTAGTTATATAAACACTAGAAGGTTTAGTTATATAAACACTAGAATATAAACTCATTTATTTTATTTTGCGGCACCCCTACTCAATTTTATAATTACATTTCATAATTTGTATTATGAAATGTAATTGTAAAAATTATATTTCATAATACAAATTATATATACTAATATAATAATTTTATTCTTTATATAGAGGTACTAAGTAAACATCAATTATAGATCACCACAAAATTAAAAAGATACCGTACACCTTTTTATAATGAAATAAACATATAAATCGAAAAATAATAATAAGTTTAAGTAACTTAAACCCAAATTACGTGGCACCCCTGGAATGGTGTTGCGGCACCCCGGTTGAAAACCACTGTGATGTCATGATTTCACTGTTAACGATCCTGCTCAGGATCATTAACAGCTCATGTCGCTGACAAAGTGAACAGTAATTTTGCATCTGCATTCACACATGAGGAATTGTTTAGGGAAGTGGATGCTAGAAGTTTATCAAACTCTTAACAGGGAGCTAAATGATTTTGGAATACTATAAGGAAATTTGGAATAACTGAGAGGAAAGTGGAAGAGAAATTGTCGAAGTTCAACATGAAAAATTCACTTGGGGTGAAGGGGATCTATCCAGTTACTTTAAGGAAGGCAGTAAAGGAGGTAAGCAAACCCTTATCCATAATTATGAGAGCATCTTTAGATTAAGAGGAGGTCCCTGTGAACTGAAGATGTGCAAAATTATCACCAATTCACAAAGGATATCAAAGGGTGGCATGAGTAATTACAGACGTGTTAAGCTTAACTTCTGTTTCAGCAAAAATAATAGTCACTGGTTAAACAAGTAATGCAGAGCCATCTAGACAGGAATGCAGTTATACTTCGGTCAGAGCATGGGTTCTTAAAGGCGTGATCTTGTCTGACCGATTTGAATACTATGAGGCAATGACAAAGGAACTGGATGCAAAAAAATAATTTTAATAACATACATGTGGATTTCAGGAAAGCTTCTGATACTGTTGCGCATAAAAGACTGCTGTACAAATTTGAGCATTATGCCATTAAGGGCAAGTTCCTGCTATGGATAAACGGATAGTTGAGCGGGAGAACACAGAAAGTGGTTATCAAGGACACTGCTATTCGTGAGCTAATGTTATTAGTGGAGTCCCACAGGGTTCAGCTTGGCCCATCGACGTTTTCTGTATTTATTAATGATATTGATGAAGGTATACCAGGCTTAATGTCTAATTTTGCATATGATACAACGGTTGGCATGGTGGTTAATGAGAGAAAGAAGGCAACTGTTGCAACAAGATCTAGAAAAATTAGGCAGATGGGCTGTAAAACGGCAACTGAAGTTTAACAATATCAAATGCAAGATACTGCATATGGATAGCCCAGTGGCGTATCCAGGTATCATCGTAAAGGGGGCATGGCAACTAGGTCCAGATATCATCGTAAGGGGGGGGGGAGCATGGCGACCAGGTTTTTCAGTTTTTTTTTTTTTTTTTTTTTTTAGATTTAAAATTCTTTAATTTAAAATTTTTGGTTAAGGAGAACATATGCCCCTTCTGCCCACCCCTGAATACGCCCCTGTAGGATAACCGTAATCGCAGAGTACATTACGTACCAACTGTGCGGTACTACTGGGGGTAGTGGAAAACGAAAAGGACTCGGCGGTAATTGTGCAGTCAGATTTAACATTCTCTGAGCAGTGCAGACGGGATGCTAGGACAACTCATGGAGTTTTGTCAATGATATACAGGAATTTTGCTAGCAGGGATTAGGCAATGGACAGACCATATCTTGAATACTGCATACAGTTCTGGAGGCCTCATTTTGGGAAGGATATTGGCTACTGGAACGGATACAGAGAACGGTAATGAGATTGGTAAGGAGAACAAAGGGGGTGCTCTTACCAAGAAAGGTTCTGTTCTGTAAATTACAACGTCTGGAGACTAGGCACATGCGAGGTGATTTGATTAAGGTGTTTAAGGCTTTGAATGGCTTGAGCAAACTGAATGCTAATGGAGTCTTCCTCATGCTCAGACACATGTGGGTTATAAATTTAAATTAAGGAAAGGTGTTTGCAGAATAGATGTGAGGAAGTTTGCTTTCAGTCAATGGGTAGTTGATTGCTGGAACAAGTTCCCATCCGTTGTTGTGGAAGTGTATAGTTTGAATAAATACAAATAAGAACTAGACAAACTATTGGAGGGGATGGATAGGTGAATTGGATGTTTTTTTTTTTTTTGGCTGATGACGTATAAGCTTGCTTTCTTGTATCGTTTTTCTACTACTAATACTACTTCGTAACTGCGTGTATTCTGTGGTAGATTTGCTGTTTCTGCTGGATGAAAAATCGGAGCTTCCGGGGGAGGGTACTGCGCAACAGTCGCTTGGGAGCGAATAACTCAGCCACGTTAACAAATTCCTTGCCTCACTGACGGGACTGGAACTCAGGCCTTTTCTGCCCGGTGAGAGCGGACCTTGATTACAAGCAATGTGTTGTTGACGAGAACAGCAAGGTTCGTGTAAGACGATTTAGTCAAACTTATGGATTCCGTAGCTTTTTAAGAAAAAAAAAAAAAAAATGAGAGCAAGGGTTTATATATCGAAAATAACCGTTCAAAGATTAAACGAATTATCAATTAAACTTTCTTCGTGTATAATATTTATAACCAGGTACAGCTATTCGCTGTTATCAGTGTAGTTCGGAAGAGGATTCGAAGGGCCGCGATACCTGTGGAGCATACCAAAAATTTGATGATATTCGCCATGCACCCGTGGATTGTGCAGGAGAAGACGCTGTTACCCCTGGAACTTTCTGCTTTAAAAGCGTCCAGCAGAGCCCTCGTGGATTCATCTGTAAGTAATTTGCGTGTAAAATCATTTCCTATTTGGTTTGTGCTTGCTATTCATCTTTGCACTAAAAATATCTCGGTGTGTGCTATTTAAGTAAATACAAAGGGTACTAGGAAAGTTTTGCAATATGACGCAACAATGAATCACAGGAAGCTGCTTGTTGCTGCATGTTGAGACATGTTCATACGTGCATAGTAGCCACTGCGCCAAGTTGATGGGCTCAGTTATTCATTAGTAGTGAGAGTGTAAAGTGCTTGCGATGGCATCGTGGTCACGAAATGAGATAAGGACAGTTTTGCGGTATAATTTCGTGCGTGGTTTAACCATAGACCAGTGCTTAGAAGAAATGACTCTTGCACTAGATGATGATTGTCCACATCGTACAACGATATTCAGGTGGTACAGAGAATTCCAAAGGGGAAATTTCACTCTGGAGGATTCTGAGAGGCCGGGAAGGCCACGAACGTCAGTTACGGAGGAAAACGTTACTGCTGTGAGGAAAATGCTTGACGAAAACAGGCGAGTGACCTACCAACAGATAGAGGATACTTTGGGCCTAAATGCACCAGCAATTCGTTCGATTCTGCAAAATCATTTGCACGTGAAGAAACTTTGTTCTCTCTGGTGCCGCATCAACTGACTGAAGAGCAGATGACACGACGTGTGACTTGGTGCCGGGAGATGTTAAAAAAGTTTGATAAGGGACAATCTCGGTATGTGAACAACATCGTGACAGGTGACGAGACTTGGCTGTACTATTACGATCTGCCGACCAAGGCTCAAAACAAAGTTTGGGTCTTTGATGATGACGACACACCCGTAATTGTCAGAAAATCCCGATCTGTAAAGAAGAAAATGATAGCTGTATTTTTCAAATCGAGTGGAATTGTGGAACGTGTCGTTTTGGACACGCAGAAGACAGTCACAGCTAAGTGGTATACTGAACAATGCCTGCCTAAAGTCATTGGATCTATGAAGAACCTGCGGCCAAAGTCAAGAATGGACACCTGGTACCTCCATCACGATAATGCTCCAGCTCACCGCGCCAAAGCCTGCACCGAATATTTGACCACGACAGGACTGAAACTTCTTGAGCACCCTTCCCTACAGTCCAGACCTTGCTCCCTGCGACTTTGCACTGTTCCCGCATGTGAAAATGAAGCTAAAAGGGAGGCGGTTTTCCAGTGATGAGGACCTTCTACGGGCTTGGGACAACGAGTGTGCTTTACTCCCTAGTGAAACTTGGCAGAACTGGTTTAAAGATTGGTTTTGGAGGATGGAGAGGTGTATTGAATGTAGAGGAAATTACTTTGAAAAAATTAAATAAACAAAGCTGTATTGCAAAACTTTCCTAGTACCCTTTGTATGTTTCGTTAATTCATTTACATTTTCAATTTTTATTTCAGTTCCAATTATTCTCATTCTAATTTCTAATTAAGAAAAAGCAGATTACGAGAAGTCTCCGGCAAAGATTTTCTTAAATGTTTGAATTCCTTTGCCGAAGGAAAAGAAATACAATATTCAACGTCTACCATTCTCCATGATTTCCCCAGCCTCCTTCTGTACACTAAAGCTGTTGGATTAATTTTTATACTTTTATGTTCATTATACTGTAATTTTTTATTTGTTTTAGAACTGAACTTTATGTAAATTTAAAACTGTATGTATCATAAATAAATATATATATATATATATATATTTATGGATTTTTTATTATATGCTTTCCTTTCGAAAGGAAGACATAGGTGTACCATTGAATGTTGGATTCATAATAAATTAATATTATTTTATATCAATTTTTATTATTATTTTATATTATTTTAAATCGCTATTAATAATCATATCGATTTATTACGAATTTTAATTATAATATATTTAACATTTCAATTAATTTTATAACTATAACTATATTTATATTTATAACTATATTTATATTAATATTATTATATTTAGTCTCCTACATAATATTAATAAATTAACATTATGTATAGAGGGAAAAGTAGTGCATGTTTTAAGTACGAGTATACCTTATAGAAAAGGAAGAAAGCAATCCTTTAGCCATAATTGTGAGAGTATCTTATGTGTGGTCCTCGTGGCTTAGAAATAATGTGCGAATCTATCCCCTCACAAAGGGGGGATCAAAAGGTGAGAATTAGTAATTACAGACCTGTTAACTTAACTTCTGTTTCAGGAAAAATAATGGAGTCAATGGTATTTACACAGAAATACAATTATACTTCTGTCACAGCATGCATTTGCTAAGGGTCAATCTTGTCTGACCAATCTAATTAGATACTACGATGCAGTAAAGGAGCTGGATGCAAAAAAATAATTTCAATATCATATACTTGGATTCGATTCCCGTCGATGACTAGGAATTTTTATGTACCATTTTCACAACATGGCTGAGATAGTCGGTCTCAGGCAAGGGCAAAATGGTTTATTCTCCCGAAACTCGGGTTTTTAGTCCAGCAATCAGCAAATCGACCACAGAACAAACGCAATTTACAGCCAGAGTATATACGGTGCAATACTGGCTAAGTTGCTCAGTGTCCTAAAAACCGAACTATAACAACTTCGATTTCAGGAAAACTTTTGATACTGTTGTACATAAAAGACTGCTGTACAAAATGGAACAGTGCAGCATTAAGGAAAAGTTACTGCTATGGATGAAGAGATGATTGAGTGGAAGAAAATAGATAGTGGTTATTAATGGACAATTAATTGTTGTTTGTTTCTTTCGAGATTTATTAGGCGTATCGGCAACTATGGCCATAGTGCGCCAGACAATTAATAACCACAATCTTAATTATTAAAAGACTTCTCTTCACGGAATAATATTAGTAGAATTCCCCAAGGTTGGGTTCGGTGCCGGGACGACTGTTGTTTTCTATATTCATTACTCATATTGATGAAGGTATATCAGGCTTAATGTCTAGGTTTTCAGATGACACAAAGGTTGGCAGAGTGGTTAATCGCAGTAATAAGGGTATGCTGCTGAAACAAGGTATAGACAAATTAGGCAGATCGTTTGAGAAGTGATAATCGAAGTTTAATATTGACATGTGCAAGGTACTTCACATGTGTAGCAGTAATCCCAAATTAACGTACTAGCTGTGTAGTACCACACTCAGGACAGAGTTGAATGAAAAAGACCTGGAAGTAATTGTGCAGTCAGATATGACGTTCTCTGAGCAGTGCAGACAGACTACCTGGACAGTTCACAGGGTTTTGTCAATGATATAGACGAATTTTTCCAGCAGGGATAAGAAAATAATTTTCCCATTGAATAAGGCAATGGTTAGACTACATCTTCAGTACTGTATAGGTCTGGGAGCCTCATTTTACAAAGGACTTGGATCTGTTAATAAAGGATGTGGATCTGTTGGAAAGGGTGCAGAGTAGAGTAATATGATTGGTGAGGGAACAAAAGGGTGCTCTTATCAGGAAAGGCTTTAGTTTTGCAAATTGCAGCGTCTGGAGACCAGGCACCTGCGAGATCTGATTGAGGTGTGTAAGGTCTTGAATGGATTGAGTAAGTTCAATGCTGATGGAATCCTTCATCTTGCTGAGACTACACAAATGAGGGGGCATAAATTCAAACTGAGGAAGGATGGTCGGACGTGCAGAATGTCTTCTACCAGAGGGTGGTTGATTATCATCAGCTTGCTTTTTTGCATCATTTGCCACTACTACTAAATGAATTAGAAATTATATATACATTTTTTTTTTTTTTTTTATATTTATTACATAAAGCGGTCCCAGCCAACCAATGGCAACCCTGTTGTCAGTTACACATAATTTAGCAGTACTCTTATATACTCCCTCTCCTGTTTGCCCAAGTACAGGGAGGGAAAAAACCTGCCATGACCAAAAAAGATTGATATGAATAAATTGAAAAATAATCAAATTACATAAAAAATAAAATATACATATAATTAAATTTCAGACAAAGTCCAAATTTCATTGGCAAGATCTGCATCTGTTCACAGTCTGTTAGAAAGCCAGCAGCGCTAGGAGCTGCCGAGAAGAGAAATACCAGCTCCAGGAGCAGAAATTCCAGCACAAGGAGCTGCCGAGCACAGAAATGCCAGCACAAGAAGCTGGAGTTTCAGTGGATATAGCAGACTCAAGCCTCTACGATTTCACAGAATTCTAGGTAATTCGGCATACACCATACCGCATTACAAATCCAAGGCTTCCAGATGCAGAAGAGTCTTCCGCCTAAGAAATATTGCAGTTGCAAAGGCTTGGAAAGCCAAGAAGTTCTCCTGTTTATCAACTAGAATTGTCTCGCAGCCTTCTGCCATAAGATTGAGATTACTAACCAGAGATACCAATTCAATTCGTAGATCGCAGTACTCCTCACAAGTGTGCATAATGTTTCCATGATTCTCTTTCGCCACAATGGCAACTAGATCTTTCATTAATTCCTAAATCATGCAACTTTGCATTAATCGAACCATGACCAGTTAATAAGAACATAGCTTGTAAGTTTGGGGCAAACGATTTGAATTTTATCGAGGCTGCATTTCTTAAATCTGGGAAAAAATTTTGTGTAATCTGCCCTTTATCACAAACACTCCAACGCTCTTGCTAGACTTTTACCAAAGCATCCCAGATTCTTGTCCTTTCCTTCCTGGGATCTGCCAAAATGTCAACCTGTATATTCAGAAAAGAACAGGGAATGCCACGGCGGATGAAATAAGCCAATGCACAATACAACAAATGCAGATCAATAGGCAATTTTCCAGTCACGATCTGCAAAGCTGGGGTCGACACAGTTCTGCATGCCATGCACATCCTAAGGAGCATTACTCTTTGAATGGAACTGAGCTTTCTAGTAAATACTTTTCCACTTACACGTTCAAACCAAATTGGTGCACCATACATTACCATGGGGATAAATACACATTCATATAGCAAGTTCAGCGCCTTACCTTTTATTCCCCAGCCAACTTTAGTGATCCGAGTAATCATCCCAATAAATTTCCTCACCTTTTCTGATAGATAAGTAACATGAGTTGAAAGTCAAAGATCCGTCAAATATAATGCCTAGATATTTTAATTGCCTTGCCGATTTAGGTTCGACCCATTCATTCTAACAACCGGGGGTCTTCTACTCGAAAACTGATCCTTAAAGACCATTGTCCTTGTTTTGGTTCCTGATACAGTCAGTTTATGTAACCTACACCAGTTATTAAGTTCAAACAAAACCTGCTATGACTTGGTGTCTAGTTGCATCCGTGTATTTCCTTCAATAAGCAACACAAGATCATTGGCATATGCTACCATCTCTGTATGCTCGAAGTCCCTACGCAACCAGTCCTCCAAAACTAGGCTCCACATTAGCGGTCCAAAAACCGATCCTTGTGGCATCCCCTGGTCACCTCTCGTACAATAGAATCAACAGACGACTTAACAGTCAGTCACTGTACGGTGCGTGAAGTAGTCCTTTACCACCCTAAAGATCTTAGTTGAACAGCCTGCAAGTCTGAACATCATAAGAATGCTGCTCCATTGATTGGAGTCAAAAGCTCCCTCAAAGTCAATAAAGATTCCAAGGACATACTTACTTTTCGAGCCTAATATATAGTTTCGCAATGCCCGAAGCGCATCTTCTGTTCCACGACCTGGAGTAAAACCATATTGTCTGCCAGACCAGCCTAAGTTTTTTCCAGCATAGTCAGTAATCCGTCTCGCCAGCATCCTTTCAAACACCTTTCCTAATCCAAGGAGGAGGGCAATAGGTTGATAAGATCGTGGATTATTCTTTGGCCTAGATGGTCCCTTCAGTATCAGCTTTAATAGGGCATCCTTCCATGGTAATGAAAAGGCCCTGTCACGCAGGTAGCTATTAAAAGCTTCAAGAAGGATCCCTGGTATCAGTCGATGAGCCCGTTTAATGACCTCTCCTTCAATGAGGTCTATCCCTGGGCATTTATTGTTCCTTATGCGTTGTACTGCATCACAGAGTTCAATCAGGCTAAAGGGATCCTCGTAATGTACCCCCAGAGTAAGCATGATTAAGACTTTTCATCGACATCTTTCCTCATCGTCTTGCTCAGAGATAGTATCTCCAATCAGATGATCCAAAATCGCAGACATACTTTCTCGCCAACTCGTACTTTCCTGGTCAACACCTCCAATAGAGTATGCTGTAGCTCCATTATATATTTTAGTCTTGCCAGCTTATATACAATTCCCCATGGGTTCTCATTGCCCACTATTCTAACCAACGTTCTCCAGGCAGTTAATTTTGATTTAGATATTATACGCACGTATGCACTCCGTATCCTCTGATACTCTACTTTAAGTACATTACTTCCTCCTACCCATAGTTACGCTTACTTCTTCATTCTCTCCAGACATCTGACTGAATCCCCCAATACCCAGATTCCCAAGTCGGACGTGAATATATTCGTCAAACCTATTCCACTTTACATTTTCGATAGCAAATCGTCGTAACTGTTCCTGAGACGGACATAGTTTTGTTATGTCCCTGACAGAAAATACAATGGCCCGATGATCAGAGCAGACCCAGTCTGCTCTTAATCGCCAATCGTCCACGATACCAGCTACCCTTACGTTACAGATTGTCAAGTCAATATTTGATTCTCAATTAACAGTGAAGAAAGTACTATCTGAACTTGGCAGATTTTGTATAAACAATCCACAACAAGCCAAGAATTCATCTAGTTGACGACCACGATCATTTGCAATTCTATCGAACCACGATGCTGATCCTACGTTAGAATCCATCGCAAATATTACTGAATTACTACCCAAGCGATTTTGAACCAGTTCCATGTACCTGATGTAGAAATTAATGTCTGTTGAGTGATGACAATACATACAACATAAATAGAATGATGCAAGATCTGACTCTACCCCTATGCACACCATCTGTGAAGAGCACAACGAATTTATAACAGTAATAACTATGTCCTTATTAAACACTACAATTGCAGCTCTTAAGTCTGGTTCATCTGCACAGAGTAACACGTGCTGAAAGTGGATATCCTGTAGGCCGACCTTTCACTAAGTACGGTTCCTGTATGCAGGCTATATCAATATTATCTCTGCTGCACACTAGTCTAACTTCATCAGCCACCGATTTTGATCTCTGAGCATTAGTCTGTAGTATACGTAGGTTACCATTCGATTTTGCATTGTACTGATTAAGAATTCAGTGATTATCAATATCTGCCATTAACGTTATATACAAGTAAATATATATTCGTATGTAAAACGATGTACGGAGTGTGGCTAGAAAGTTGTAGGAATGACGTTTTAAGTAAATTAAAAGTGAACTTAACCAATTATTTGTTTTTGACCCCTTCGAAGTACAGTAGTTCCCTTAGACAGCTCTATATGAATTCACTGGGCTTCCTGTAGACTCATCGGGGAAGTATCTCTTTGACTTGATTTAAACGAAGGAGAATTTGCCTCACCGACAGATAACGCAATGAAAGTAGGCACATTGCCAGCGAGGCAATTTCTCACAGAAAAAAGGAACCTTCAGATGGAACCTGACGGATAAGTTTTTCCCACTCCCACATTTTGGATTCATACAAGTTTTGTTACTGTGGATAAACGAGTAATATATCATTTCTTTCTCTTTTTAGGGGACGGACGATGGAGAACAGTAATACGCAGATGTGCCTCAATGTCCGAGCATGGAAAGGATTGGGGATGTGACTGGGGCTATAGGGAAAATGGTGTCTACTGGGAGGAATGTTACTGCAGTGAAGATAAATGCAATGGTGCCTCGTATATCAGAACTTCATCTGCCCACTATTCTCTTCTAATCATGAATACTCTGTTAGCCATTATCAACAATGTGAACTAGAATAGAATTGCAGCTGAAAAAAAAAAAACTGGTAATCTTTGCGCAATGAGTACCACTGTATAAATTCTTTATAAATCGTTATAAATTCCAACGTAAAAGGAGACTTTGAAGTACTAAAAAAAAATTGTCTAAATTTTAAGATCGACTTATACACCGAGTATAAAATCTTAACCTTGAATGAATTAAAAGTATGTGCTTATGCTTAGAAACACGTGAATATTTCCAATACATTTTCAATTTATTAGATAAGTGTTTTTACACAAATATATGCCTGCCCTTTATAACCCAAGGATTTATTCATCTTTCTTGTCAGACGGAAAAAATTCATGGGATTCATCGGGAGTTACGTTTTCGAGTTATCGAAAGGTAAACTTCTGTGATATTTTTCAATTTATTATAGTATATCGAGACATTCTTTACAGAGAAACCAACTGCATACTCAAAGCCATATATACATAAGTACCAAAAAATATATATATGTATAGTAGTATTACGCCATCGCCTACGCCTATTTCGGTTTCGTGATTTTTTTCTTAGGAAATACGGTATATACTAAGCAGTCACTTTATTGGGTACACCCACATCGGTATGAGTATCTCCAGAATTGCAGCTTTCCCGCGTGCGACTGTATCTCGAATGTATCGAAACTGATCTAATAGCCAAATAACGTACAGAAAAGGGAGATGCTGCGGTTGGAAAGAGCTCGTTGATGTGAAAAGATAACGGAAGCGAGAGTAAGTCAAATAACAACCCAGTACAACAGCGGTAATCAAAGCGTAATTTCAGAACACAACTCGTACCTTGTCAGGGATGCGAGTATCGCAGCAGGCACGAACGGGGTTCCACTCGTACCTTCTGTCAGCAATAAACAAGAGGGTACGGTTACAGCGGGCTTAGGAACACCAACACCGAACAGAGGAAGAGTGGAAAAACGTTGTTTGGTCTGACGAATCTCGGTTCCTGCTATGTTTCACGCTGACGGCAGGAGCAGAATATGAGGAAAACAGCATGAGTTCATGGACTCATCCTGTCAGGTGTCAACAATGCTGGAAGTTGTAATGATGTGAGAAGTACTCTTGGTTTATTGGACTTCCTTGATACTAATGGAGTAAAATGTGGATACTACAGTTTATCTGGAAACTGCTTCCGACAGGGCACATCCCTACATGGTTGAAGAGTAAAATGGCATCTGCGAAAGCGTTCTGCCATATCACAAGGCAAGAATTGTGCAGAACTGGTTCCAAGAACATGAGAGTGAATTCAGCCTACTGCGGCCTTTTCAGTCATCAGATCTCAATCCACTTAAGCACATGTGGATGAACTACAACCTCTCTGGTTGCCTCTTCGGAACAGATACGCAACCATTCAATTTACAACTGTGAGAAGCAGTTCAATGAACACGAATTAGTATCCTTGTGGCACGCTTTCAATATCTCGTTGAGGCCATGCCACGACGAACCAGGATGTTCTGAGGACTAAAGCGGACCGCTCGCTATTAGGTAGAGGTACCTAAAAAAAGTGGTGACTCGGTTTTTCCCCTACCACTTTCTTTACAATTTACTATGCAGCATAATAAAATACAGCAGTGTAAACGTTTAAAGGAAAGAGCAGAAATAAATTAAAAGTAGACAGCGATTCTTAACCAAGACTTTGTAAAAAAAAAAAAAAAGTGTTGGCTTATAGGGATAATATGATTAAGCACGAATTTTCAAACAAAAAATAGAAAAAGACTGATGTTCAGAATATACACTAATTCGACAGATTTTATTTAAATAGCTTTAATGCTTGCAGAAGGTTCTATTTATGATCATTGCAATAACAAGATTGTTGTTTTGATTTTCTGCCTAGACAACTGAGGCCATGAGGTGCCAGTGTATTGTTTGTAAAGTGAGTGTATTATAATTTAGCTTGGCATTTTTTCCAGATGAAATACTCGAGTTTCTGGAAGGGGAGGAAACTGTGCAACGTCTTTCGAGACCAACTAACTCGGCTACAGTGTCGGAGGGAGGGGGATAACTATTAAAGTTCCGCCGGTCTAGACAGGTTTCACCAGCGGAGAAGGCGCAATAACAAGAGAAGATGATGCACTATTGCCGCAGATGCTGATATGCCTAATAAATTCCCAAACAAACAAACAAGAGAAGATCTAGCCTTCATATTTAGGACAAATTGCTATTTACAGCACATAGGAAAATTTACAGACAACGCAGAAGCAGAACATCTAAGAAAACATGCTATTCGAATAAAATTAGTTATTATTATTATTACAGTATTATCAATTTATTACCCCAGGAAACTGTGGGCCACCCCGAAACGGCAATGTGCCAGTAGGGTGTGAAATTTACATACTAAGGTGCGAGGAACCACACGTACAATGTACAAGAGTACGTGCGTGACGACCTGACATATTTACAGAGATGAACTTACAAGAGCTCGAAATAAAAACAAAGTTTGTAATAAACAGCAAGATAAATGCAACAGGCAAGAAATCCAGGTGTAGGCGAACGTCACAGATTCAATAGCTGGTAACAGTTCTTAAGTATTTCCTTTCTGTAGAGCTGGTCCTCACAGAACTTATCAGGGTGGATGCCTAATTTAGTGTAGATCTGGAGGCAATTGGCCGGGAACATATCCCTAAGGGAATCAATGTTTGTAAAGTTAAGTCGCAAAGGGAGGCAGGAGTCGGGGTGGTCTCCTCTTGTCTTCTTTGGCCCAGAGATTAATGGAGATATAGACGTAGCATCAATTCGACCTGTGATAAGCCGAGCTAGCGTGAATGCATTTCTTTTCGTGATGAGAAGTCTCATCAGATAGTAAAATGGTGGCCCACCATTTTACAAGCAACCAATATTTCAGACTGAGGTACTTTTTTAGGTAGGAGGCAGAAGCAGATGAAAAAATTTCAGATGCGTACAGAGGGATAGGGGTAATGCATCTCAGGATGTACCAACAAAGCAGCGCGGGCTGAAGCACACCAACGAGCTCCTGACGCACTGCCCAAAGTTCCGCGTACGTCTTCTGTCTCATCCTGACAAAGTGAGGCTGGAAGGCGAGTCCAACATCCCAGGTGAGGTCTAGGAAGTTACCCTTTCACCGCTAACGAAGATTTGAACATCGCTTTTGACTCTTTTTTTTTTTTTGGTTATCGGTAATTGAGCAGATTTGGAAGGGTTCAGATGCAGCCAATTGTGGCTAGATAGTTCTCTAGTTTCATTATCTGTGTAGAGGCTTCTTTTTTTTTTTTTTTTTTTATGTAAACCCCAAACACGAGAGGTATTGGAACTACCGTGCTTGGGTTGGAGGTTGAGAAGACGAAAGAAGATATTTGTTGACATTGGACTTGAACTTCTGTAGACTAATTTTCAGGAAATACGTATGAAGGAAAGTTGTTCCAGAAAACGGCAGTTGAATGAATAAACGAGGAAGATGAAAAGTTAGTTCTGTGAGTTTCCAGTTGGACAGTAAATGGATGTTGGCTGGTGGCGGCACGTTTTCAGAATGTTTTGAATGAGAGAGCGGGAATTATAGAAGCCAATTCAGAAGAACAGTGCCAACAGTGCCCATGGAAGTATTTCACCCGCCACCCCCACTCCTCTCTCTGGTGAGGCACTGGGCATGCCACACTGTCATCAGGGGCCATCTTCCCTATTGGCCCCTTTCTTCTGTTTCCTACCCTCCAGTCTTCTGCCTTCTTCCCTTACTTTTCTCTTGCACAACGTTCTTTTTTTTTTATTTAGTTTATATATATATATATATATATATATATATATATGTGTGTGTGTGTGTGTGTGTGTGTGTGTGTGTGTGTGTGTGTGTGTGTGTGTATATATTTTTATATATACAGACACACGCATGCCCCACAGGTCTAAATCTAAAAACATCAAAATTACTGCCCGACCTATTTGGCCCTAGAACAAGTTATCAGCGAACAACCTACGCTCTGTTAAAATTACATTTTTTTTTTTTTTATTTATTAATACACACAATTTACATACATTCATTTCATATATATACAAAACTTATATAGGTTTATATACAATTATATATACATTTCCATCATCCAGGTGTATGTGTGTATTTATGTAGGTTACTGGCGGTTTCCAGGGTTCCCCCTATGTCCGCCGTCTATTAAGCGGTAGTTATTGCCAGCAGAATTGTAATGATTCATCTAAGGAGAACGACTTGAATTTTTGAATTGACTATTTTGAGTTTAATTTAGGTTTAGCCGCGTTTTGCTTTGGGATTACTATTTACACCCGCGCGTGCGAGGAGTTTAAGTTTAGCGTTAGTTTAGTATAGGGTGACATGAATGCACTAGGGAAGAATTAAGTTTATCGCTAGTTTAAGTTTTGGAAGTTTGGAAGGCGCGAGATAGAGTAGTATGGCGTATTAGACTAATTTAGTTTAGGATTCTTAATGCTGATGGCACTTAGATCTTTGATGTTCATTTTAGTGTGTGTGGAGTGTTGTATATGTTGTTGTGGCTGGCATCTGGCATTTAGCAGCAGGGGGCTGAAGGCAAGTAGAGCCTCAACCCCCGCTCCCGTCCCTAGCCGCGAGGAGGCAGCCAGGTTCTACTATCTTGTTTAGAATCAGTTATCAATAACACATTTTGTGTTAACTCAGCTTCAATCTATATAGTTGTGCACCCGGATCCGCAGGGCCCAATACTGACCTAGATCACGGGACACACCCATAGTATTTTAAATTCAACATTGGCTCTACATGGTTTGGAGTGTGCCCAGTTCCCGCAGGGCCCAATCCTGTCCTGGAACGACCACACCCTTAAATTTTTTGGAATTACTGAAGTAACATGGTTTGGAGTGCGCCCAATTCCCGCAGGGCCCAATCCTGACCTGGAGTTGAAGCGCACTCAATTAATACGTTGATTTCGTTGATTTACATTGATTCCAATACAGTCTGTAGCAGTGTTTATTCTTGTGTTCCTAGTTTCCTGTGGCTTGTATTCTCTTTCTACGGGAGAATACCTTTTCCGCGAAGGTGGCCAGCGCTGAGAAGGACTCGGGGCTGTCGAGTAGCATTGGCAGGTCATTGGGGTTGTAAACGTTTGTTACAATTTGGAGTTGTGTTCTAAGGTCCACATAGTAATTGCAGTCAAAGATGATATGGGACACCGTCTCAAGCTCCCCGCAAGCACAGTTGGGGGATTCAACCAGGTTGAAAGTGAAGAGCTTGGCATTTATGCTGCCATGTCCTGTTAGTAGAAACATTGTATAGAGTCCCGGGTTGATCCAGGGCTTGCTTGTTTTATTGATTTCTATAACTTCTGGCAAGTATGTAAATGTTATTCTGCCAAGGGGAGAATCGGTCCAGTCCCTTTGCCAGTCAGCTAAGTACAATTGTCTGAGCCGGTTGTTATCTTCTTTAGTTGGTAGGGCAGCATCTATGCTGTATTGTGCTATGCTCTTGGGAATGGGCTGTTTTCTTTGGTATTGCAGGAAGGTGTCAATCACATCGTATATTACTGGACGTTTCCCACAGATGACACTTAGGGCAGCGGTAGAGATGGTCCGGCAAGCCCTGGAGGTGGCCAGGAGGAAGAAGCGTTGGGCTCGCAGAAGTATTTTGCGGACTTGTCCTCTGCTCAGGCTCGGTGCCCAAGCTCCTGCAGCGTAGCAAACAGTGGGGAGGAAGAGGGTATTATAATATAGTCTTAGCGTTGATGGCTTTATCTTCCATGATTTCCTGGTTATTTTCATTAGGTTTCCTGTTAAGATTTTGGTTTTCCTTAGCAAGAACTTAGCATGAGGAATGAAACTGAGCTTGTTATCCAGCATTACCCCCAAGTATTTGTATGTTTCAACCAGTTTGATTGTTGTGTTCCTAGGTTTGATCTTTGGTGGCCTACGTGGGTCAAGGTGGCCCTTTAAGAGCATCTGGCAAGTTTTCTCTGTTGAGATTGTTAGCTTATGGGTTATGCACCACTGGTCCAGATCTTCCAGGACATCCGTGGCTAGTGTTTCCAATTCCCGCCTGGAGTTTCCGTTTATAAGCAAGATTAGGTCGTCTGCAAAGGCTACCTTTGTGATTTGTGGTTGACCGGTGGCGAGCCACCCGTCAAGGACCAAGCTCCAGCAAAGGGGGCCAAGAACTGATCCTGGGGGCAGCCTCGAGTGACCAGTCTGGTTACTGAGCAGGATCCATTGTAGACCACGAGGCTACGGTCTGTGAAATAGTCGGACATTAATCGGTAGATTGGGGCGGAGACCCCGGCCCTCCGCAACCTCTCCAGGACACTTTGCCACCAAACGGTGTCAAAGGCCCCTTTGAAGTCCACGAAGAGACCGAGGACGTAGGTATATTCCGAGGATGAGATAGACTCCAGGACATGGTTTATAGCATCAACCGCTGATTTGCCTGCAGTGAAGCCAAACTGGGAGTTGGAATTGAGGCTCTTTGAGTTGTATAATGTGCGTATTCTAGCTGCAAGTAGTTTTTCTAGCACCTTTCCCAGGACGGGGAGAAGGGCTATTGGGCGGTATGATGACGCTTGGTTGGATGGTTTGTCCGGTCCTTTCAGCAGTAATTTCAAGTTTGCCTGCTTCCATGCCTTGGGGAAGGAACCGTGGTTTAGACAAGAATTGAACAACTGTATCAGGGTGTTTGGGGAGATGGACCAAATTCGTTTGACTACTGTGACCTCCAGGAGATCCAGTCCAGGGCATTTTCCTGATTTTAGCGTGCTGACTGCATGGTCTATATCTATGTGGGAGAAGGGGTCCTCATAGCTTGTGGCCGAGTAGGTTAGATGGTCCAGCCGAAGCGTTGTTTGGGTGGTACCCTCCGCGGTGGGACAGTCTTGCTGTATGATTCCATCGAGCAGGTTGTTGATTGAATCTTCCCATGTAAGTGACTCCTGATTGTTTTGATTCAGGGTGGATTGAGTGATCTCCTCTGGGTGGATCTTATCAAAGATGAGCCTGTAAACTAGGCCCCAAGGGTCTGTACTCATGGATTTTTCAACAAGTTTTCCCCACGCTTTGTGTTTTTCCTTGTAAATTCCATTAAAATAGAGCTTCCGTGCACTGCGGTAGTTTTCATTTAGTCTGTCTATTTCAGCTGGCGATCTCTGGGTCCTTCTTGCACGGCTAAGTTGCTTCCGTGCCTTCCTCAGGGCTTTCCGAAGGTCCGTGAGTTCCATTGTCCACCAGGGCACGTAGTTTGGTTTGCGGGACTTCTTCCGAAAGGAGGAGTCGCAGATTGCGGTGCACTGCGTCATGAAGTCTGTGAAGAGTAGGTCAGGAGGTGGCAGGTTTGCCAGGTCTTTGTCATTGTTAAGGAATGCAGTTTTGGCCAGGTTGTCAAATTTTTCCCAGTCTGAGTTCCTTATTTTGTATCTGGGAAGATCATAGGATTTCCTCCTGAGTGCATGGTGTATGAATTACAACCGTTGCTCAAGAAACAGCGATCATCTCATTCTCAAATCTGGTCCTAGCCACTGAAATCCCAGGAAAGTAGGTGGCAGGACCCGCCAGAGTACTCTAGCTACAGTGGTACGCTCGGTCAGCCTCCCCGTGGCATGGTGTGGTAACGTCGGGTCCCACTAGGGGCTCGGCGGCTAATAGACCGGAGGAACAAAGGGCACAACACAATATACAGCACATGACCCCCACACACTTCAAATCTCTGGCCCCGATACAATGTACACCCGCGGAGATGGGAGAAATCCCAGGAGCCGTTAGACACTAACATACCTTATACCTTATCTGTAGAAGAGGCATGCAGCAGAAACAGTACGCCTATGAGACAGCGAGTGGAGAGACTTTGTTAAAGATGAATCATTAATTAGCCTAACTGTCCTCTTCTGAATGGAATCTAGAAGCCTGAGAGAGGTTTTGGGTTCACCACCCCAGATGTGGGGAAAATATTCCATGGCAGGGCAGATTTGCGATTTATACAGAGTGAGCAGCTGTTTGGAAGAAAAGTAACGCCGAGAGCGAAAGAGAAAACCAAGTTTTTTAGATGCAGAGGAAGCAATATTTGCAATTTGCTTGTGCCAAGAGAGATTAGAAGTCAGGGTAATCCCCAAAAGAGATATATCGTTTTGCCGAAGAATCGGAGTGTCACTAAAGATAAGCATAAGAGAAGAAGAATCCTTTTTGCGAGATATAAGACAAGACTGAGTTTTAGAAGGGTTGAAATCAACTAAGTTGTCTTTGCCCCACTGGAGAATTCGGCATTTAAGGAATTGGTAGCAGATTTTCGAGAAGTTGAAGCTGATTGAGCAGGACAAGGTTTCTCAAAATGGAAAGTGGAATGCAATGTGCTATCATCGGCAAAACTATGGATAGGATTTCCAGTCAATGGAAGAAGGTCATTAATATACAAGAGGAAAAGAATGGGGGAAAGAACTGAACCCTGGGGGTCACCGGCATTAGTGGAGAAGTTAGAAGACAGAGAGCCATCTACCATCACCCTCAGTGAGCGATTAGAGAGAAAACTGGATAACCAATTACTAAAAACAGTTGGGAAACCATAAGATGGAATCTTGTTTAGAAGACCTTTATGCCAAACACGATCGAAAGCCTTTGAGATGTCAAGAGCAACTACTTGTGTTTCACCGAACCTTTCCATTGAATTAGTCCATAAATGGGTAACATAGGCCAGAAAATCACCAGTGGATCGACACTGACGGAATCCATACTGGCGATCGTTGATCAGACGGAAGGTTTCTAGGGAGAGATTTGTCACCCTTTTTTTAGGAACTGGCTGGATATGAGTAAATTTCCAAGCAGAAGGAAAAACACCTTTGGAATAAGAAAGTGAAAAAAGGTGGCAAAGAATAGGAGTACGTTCAGGAGCACAGGTTTTGATAACAAGTGGAGAAATACCATCGGGACCTCCAGCTTTCTTAGCATCAAGATTCGTCAAAATCCTTCTGACATACTTTTGACGGAAGACTACAAGAAGCGTTGAATGGAGCATGTTGGGAATGGTGGGAGGTGTTTTACCAAGATCATTAATACATGAGTTGGAAGAAAAATGGGATGCTAGCAGGTCAGCTTTATCCTTGGCTGAAGTGACAACAGAACCATCTGGTTTGGACAGAGGTGGGAGCAGAGATGGGCAAAAGTTGCGGCCAATAGCATTGGCAAGAGTCCAGAATTCTCGGCTACCATTAGGGCAAGAAGCAAGTTTTCTACTCTTAGCCTGCTCAAACTCTAGTTTGGACTGATTAATAACTGCTTTACAATTGTTGCGAGCTTTGGTGTACGCAGAAAATGAAACTGAAGAATTAGAAACAAGCCAATTACGATATGCAACATTCTTCTCTTGAACAGCTTTAGCACATTTATTGGAAAACCAAGGTTTAGATAAAGGACGAGATTTTAAAGTGGAGTGTGGAATAAAGGATTCCATTCCTGCAAGAATAATTTCACTGACACGATCTGAGTAAACATTGACATTAGAAGTTTTGAAACAGTAATCCGACCAAGGAAAAGAAGAAAAGAAGTCTCGCAAGTCATCCCATTTTGCATTCTTGTAATGCCAAACAACACGAGGTTGGGAATAGCCATGAGATAAAGGTTCTATTGGAGAAAAGACAATCACCAAGTTGTGATCTGAAGTGCCTAAAGAACCTCTCACTTCGACCGTGTACTTAAAAGGGTTGTTTGTGAGAAAAAGGTCAAGCATATTGGCTGTGTGATTAGGATTGTCCGGTATTCTTGTAGGTAAATGAACAATCTGTGCAAGGTCATTAGTAATTGCAAAAGCCTCAGCATCTCGACCTGCTGGGTCGGTGTGACTAGAAAATGGAAGCCAGCTGGAGTTGTGAACATTAAAATCACCAAGGAAAATTACCTCATTATTAGGAAAGTTGGACTGCAGAAAGTCAAGTTGCAAAGAGAGGAAGTCAAAGAGCTCCAAGTGATTGGTGGAGTTGGGAGAACGGTAGAGACAACATATGAATTTGACAAAATGAGGTAGAGAGATTTTAAGCCAGAGAACATCAAAAAGAGGAGATTCCAAATTATCAAGTCTCTGACAGGGAATATCTCAACGGACATATGCACAAGTACCACCTTTGAGGCGAAAGGAATGATACAGCGAATAATTTGGGCATCTGAGATGAGCAGTAGTTGAATCAACGGATAACTGAGATTCTGTCAGAAAAAGTACATGGGGTTTGGCAGACTACAAGTGGAAATGGCATGTTGGTTAATATCAAAAAGCTTATGAGGATGATTTGAACTCACGTAGAACTTAGGTCGTCGGCATAAGAAACAAAGTTAACATGCTAGGAAAGGTTCCAAAACAGCTGCGAAAAGGATACTTGAAAGCACACTCCCCTGCGGGATGTCTCTTGTGACGTCGAAAGTTACCTGGATGTCGTTGACGGTAACAGACGGATGTCTGGGAAGTAGAAGTGACTTCAAGATTTGTAGCAGGGTATCTGCCAGACGAGACGACCGAAGTAGTGCTTAAGTATGGTAAACAGAGCTGGAAGGTATATTCTGTCATATGCCGATTTAATGTCCAGGAAGATGATGTCAACAAACAAACAAACATAAGAAGATCTAGCCTTCATATTCAGAAAAAAATGCTATTTACAGTATATAGGGGGCGCCTCCGTAGCCAGGTGGGCAGGAGCAGCAGTGCGTAGCACACGCTTCTTGATTAGCCTGGGGTACGACCCCGTGGCCACCAAATACGGAGGATGCAGCAAGGTCAGGGAATGGCCACCGCATATCCCCGGAGCAATATGGCCTTAGTTGCTAATGCTCCTAAAAACCGAATAACAACAACAGTACTTAGGAAAATTTACAGACAACGCAGAAGCAGAACATCTAAGAAAACA
The DNA here is from genome assembly GCF_048544385.1 of Mastigoproctus giganteus. Classification (NCBI taxonomy): domain Eukaryota; kingdom Metazoa; phylum Arthropoda; class Arachnida; order Uropygi; family Thelyphonidae; genus Mastigoproctus; species Mastigoproctus giganteus. Next base: position 193,647,942 of record NC_143581.1, read on the forward strand.
TGCTATTCGAATAAACGAATAGTTGGGGAGGGGATTCTTCCATTACTCCGTTTATCCTTCCTCTTACTTTTGGTAGAAGTCTATTTGAATATGTATTACAGAATGTCTTTTTGCATAACAAAAATAATTTTAATGAAAGGTAATGTTTCAAAACAAACACACGTTCATCTCGGGAAAAGTGCGTGTGTAAGTTCTGTAAAAATCAATGCTGTACTACTCCTCAAATACCGCTGTTGTCACAATGAAACTGCCGCCTTAATATCTGCTATCGCGGTAGCACAGTTGATAGATAATTACCATCCTACTCACACCGGGTGGAAAACACCTACGTTCGAATACCGTCAATGACGCAAGGAATTTTTTATGGACCTTTTCACAAGTGGCTGAGTTAGTCGGTATCAGGACGAGTAGCACGGTTTTTTCCTTCGGGAAACTCGGGTTTTATGTCCAGGAAACAGGTAAATCGATCACAAAACACACGCAATTTACAGGCATAATACATACGGCGCAACATGGTCTAAGTCGCTGCTAATGTGCCTAAAACCCTATTGCCACTACTACCTAAATATTTCACTCCATGTCCAATGGCATCACGTGCACTGTTGCTATAGTTACATCTGTATATAAAGCCGAGCAATGGGTTGTGCGAGATACCCGCTACTTCTATCAATAGAAGTTTTACAGTGACCACAGAATGTAACGACAATAGACTCACAATCACCCTTATTCTAGGCGCCTCCGTAGCCAGGTGGGAAGGAGAAACAGTGCGTAGCACACGCTTCTTGATTAGACCGGGGTTCGAGCCCGTCACCACCAAATACGGAGGATGCGGAGAGGTCAGGGAATGACCACCGCATATTCCCAGAGCAATATGGCCTTAGTTGCTAATGCTCCTAAAAACCAAACAACAACCCTCATTCTGCTGCAGTAAGTAAACACCTCTAGTAAACTGCCGTAAGATACACAGTAAAACTAGAACTCAAATTTCTTTGTCTCAGAATTTTATGGGAGTGAAGTCATGGTAATAAATTAAAATTATTATGCTGACTCTACCTCACTAGAAAGCCACTTCAGTCTATACTTAGAAAAGATACTAAGTATGGAAAAGCCAGGTGTTTCGAGCGAATTCTTTTATAGCCCTTTCTCTGTGTAGCCGCATTAGTTATAATTTCCTTGTCTTGATACATGGTAATAAAGCAATCCTGAGATTTACCTCTTTCGTATTTAGTATTTTGTTCAGTACAAAATAGAATTTGTTTCCAGACACGTAAATTAAATGTGACAATTTTAACTATTTTTTTTAAATATTTAAACTCAAAATATACAAGCTGAACAGCTGCGTAAACTTTGAAGCATGTTATGATCAATTAAAATGTGAGACCAATCAAGGTGTCTATACTTCCTCCTCCAAATCATGAAATATTAGTTTATCATATGGTCACTGTAAGCGAGTTAACCCGATCTTAATTTTAGGCGATTTTAATCTTCCTATGTCAAACCTGAAGTAGCATATTTCGCGATTTCAACCAAAAATAAGGAAATGTGCAGTGAACACAAATTATCTAAACCAAAGCCACGATAATCAAGTAACAAAACCTTTCTTTCTAAATAGGCCTTGTTTGGCTAAAACATTCATAATTACAGTATGGTTGTACTTCAACCTATAAACAGGAAAATAAAATAAAATATTTAATCGCATAAGTAAAAAGAACCATACGCAATCTAAAAATACTATATAAAGTGTAAAATATTCAATCTTTCGAGAAAACACGATGTCAACCAACAGGCCTTGTATTTTATCACAAATACACAATCGTGAGCTGTTGTGATATCCCATATCGATGTGACATTTTTAATCGAGAAAAAAACGGCTCGGTCGACTAGCCTTCGGCCAGTATTCGTCGCGTCGAAGTATCTCTACGATATTATCTAAGATAATATCTCTAAGACAGAGTAGATGCCAACGCTTCTACGTTTCTTTATGGCAACATTACCCAAAACATTTATAGATTCGAGCCATTTATGTTTATCCTGTAATCTGCATATCTATAATCCTGGAATTTTCGGATCAATTTAGCTAGAAATGTTGTACCATTTCAGATTTTTCACAATTAGCAAGTTGGATGGCAGTTAGATGCTCTTTCGATCTTTTAGTCAATGGGATCTTGTCTGACGATGAGATTCCGTTGAGAGTAATTCACGCTAGTGGACAAAATCTTCGCGAACTAAAATCCATACTTAAATTCTATGTCATACGTAAACTCATATGAATAAGAAATAGCGCTAAAGCAATGATCTTAAGCAGCAGCTTGACTTCGTGTGTAAATTTGAGGACAAACAAAACTAAGTTACTTCTTCTACAACTTAATCCTAATCAATATGGACAATTAAAATATGAAAACTTAATCAAATCATCTGTTCAATATTATTAAGAAACGCACAGATCAGATCAAATACCAGTTTCATCCTCAATTTTATCTCCATAATTCTTTAATTAATCAAGTTTGCTGTCGAAATTTATTAATAAATGTCGACAGCAAAATTTCTTCCCCAATAATTGTTGAAAGCACTATATTCGATAATACCAGTGGGGAAAAAAATCTTCTCTCCCACTTTAAACCAATTCCTACAGTTCTTAAATTCTTAAACCACTCCAAAAACAATGCTTCCGCGTCCATAACATCGAATTAAAACGAGCATGTACTCTCACAAATCCGATCATTCTAGTCCAGCAGAGCAGAAACAGTTGTTTTTTGTTGATGTTCCTTAACAAAAGCAATGTTTATTTTGAAGCTCGACCTACCCACTCCTAAATCTGTATTAAAATGAAATAAAAATGTAGCATTTCTAAAGAACGTTTTCTACAAAACGACAACTTCCTTGAAATTCAGCCTGTCTCCGCTGGCGTTACTAATAGAAACACGAGTGTTGACATTTCCCAAGGATGGGTTGGGAAAACCCTTCATTAGGTTGTTTCCAGTTAGTGCAACTGATCCCATGAGGCATCAATGTGTGTGCGTGTAAACTTTCTTCTAGAAAAGGCAGGTTTTTTTTCTGCTTGGGAGATGATAAATCCCAGTAAATTAAGAAAAGCCTGCAGACAAGCTAATTCTGCAGCGCTTGAAAATACTAGGCTTGTAATAAGAGAATGGCCATGCGAATAACGTTTTTAGTTGGATATTCACGAACACATGATTTTAGAGATCTTATAGAATGTTTTTGCGAATATTTTAGTTCAATTCATTTAGTTTTATTTCTGAAAGGAATGATGCCTTGGCAGAAAACTGCAGTGCGCTTGAAATTCAATTTACTACAATTTCTGAATATGCCTTGAGAGATTTAGGAGTACCACCTTGTCTTTACCTGTGTTTTTACTGTTAGTAAGATTAGTAACGCCATATTGCTCCTATTCATACAACGTCACATGGAGCAGTATCAAAACTTTAGGCGAAATCTAAGTGTCAAAATTATTCTTTGCATCCAGTCCTTTTGTGAATACCATTTAGAATCACATTGGTCAGAAATAATCTCCCCTTGTTCTGTTGTGTGCGACAAGACCATAGCATTAATTACACAATATAAAATCCTCTTTACCACAAAACTACGTGGTTAATGCAATGATTTTATCGCTCACAACGGAACAAACTTTTGCCTTCACATCGAGTTGCTCTGGTATCGCACTATTTTCAAACAAATTTCTTAGTTACTAGTGCAGTTGGCAGATTAACCATCTGGCAACATTACAGCGCCATTACATCTGCAATTTAGCCATTGTCTCATCCGTTAAAAAAACAGCAGATTAACCTTTCGTCGATGTAATATATTTGAAAGTAGTGCAATTTGTTATTTGGTTTTTTTTTTTTTTTTTTTTTTTTTAGGAGCATTAGCAACTAAGGCCATATTGCTCCGGGGATATGCGGTGGTCATTTCCTGACCTTTCCGCATCCTCCGTATTTAGTGGTGACGGGCTCGAACCCCGGTCTAATCAAGAAGCGTGTGCTACGTACTGCTGCTCCTGCCCACCTGGCTATGGAGGTGCCAGTAGTGCAATACCAAGACAACTCATTGTGACGGCAACATTCATTTTGTTATAAGCACGACGACCATTACATTAACTAAGCAGTTTAAATTCTGCTGGCTGCAAGAAGCAGGCCATGACATTCCTCCAAACTCCATATATTTTAGAATTATTTTATTTGTAACTGAATTATTATTATAATTAATTAATTAATTCAGCTGTAATTTCATTTTTATTATTAATTAAATTCATAATTTCATATTTGATTATTAATTAAATTCATAATTTCATTCATTTAATTCTGGTATATCCTTAATTTCAATGTTCTTTATACTGAAGCCATTTTTGTCCCGGATTTGAAAGGAAACAAATATCCTTAATTTAAACTTGGGTCCCGTTGTTTGTTTGGCCCAATTCATACAACGGTCATATGGAACAGTATCAAAACCTTCGCGAAATCTAAGTGTCAAAATTATTCTTTGTATCCAGTTGCTTTGTGAATACCACTTAGATTCACACAAGTCAGGAATAACTTCCCCTTGTTCTATTGTGAGCGATAACACCATAGCATTAACTATATACAATAGTATAAAATCCTTTTGGCCACAAAAACACACGAAGGGACAAGGTAGTTCTCTCAATTATAATATTTTCTACGTACAGCGTTTATAATTTTATTCATAAAGCATTTATTAAATATATTTTCTTAAATTAAACTATTAAGAATAAATACATATGGTTTTCTTTTGAATCTTATTGTTTATTTTCGTAAATCTCTACTGACCGCAATGAATGTTGTTGTTGTAGGGTTTTAGGGGCATCAGCAACTTAGTAATATTGCGCAGTATATGTCGTTAAATTACTTGTGTTCTGTGGTCAATTTGTGTTCGCGGGACGAAAAACCATGCTACCTTCGAGTGAGACCAACTTAGCCACGTTGTGGAAAAGGCACATAAAAATTTCTCACATCACCGAGGGGATTCGAACTCAGGTCTTTTCCACCCGGTGTAGAACACGGCGATTCTATCCACTGTGCTACCCACGAGGACATAATAAATGGGAGAAACATTTGGAAAAAAAAAAAAAACATGGTGGCTCTTTCTCTTATGGCCACTCTCTTATTATTGAAACATTTATTTGTAAAAATCATCTTTCAGTTCATTCGAAATTCGAATAATAGAGACATTTAGATTGGTTAAATTTAGTTGGATATAAAATTTGAATCAATATATCTTATACAAGGCCAACTCATGGTAGATGGCGCCAGAAAAAAATAAATAAATCATAAAAATTTCCTCTTTGAAAGAGAGATAAATCATGTGAAAAGCAGATGATAAGTGAATAAAATCGAAGGTATATAAAAAATTACTGTGCTAATAGTATTATTGAACTATTACTCTGTTATATCCTAAATCGACCAACGCGACTAGCTCTCTTAGTAACAGAAGCTAATACGCTGGCCGTTTTAGCATAACAAAAATACAACAAAATAATAACAGTTTAATGATACTACAAACAGTATGCATAAAAACTACACTGATACTTTCTGAAACAAGCCACAGATATTATAAATAATACCTTTATCATCATGTGTTCTGCCAAGGCAGGTCCAAGCACAGAACTCAACAACTATAACTTCATATCTCCCTATCCACCTCCACTTCACTCCCGATATCCACCATCCCCTCTCAATTCATCAATCATAGCTTTCTGAATTCTTTCTGGACCATTTCCCCTTAAATTTTCCCTCCAACACATCTTTCATCAATCCTTCAACTTGCAAAACATGTCTAATCCAATTTCTCATCCGTCCTCTGATTATTTCAGTCACATCTCTTCTCACCCACCCTTCTCAATATGATATGCATACAGTACATGAAAAATTGACATGACATGACTAAAAGCCAATTTTGAATTTGAACAAAATCATTCAAACCAATCTCTCAACTAACAGTAATAAAGAATCATTCGGAACGTCCTCAGCGAGAAAATAATCGTTACTGATCGAGATGATGACGAAGTAAATTTATTAACTACAATCATTTCAAATAACAATAACAAAAAAATCTATTAACTACCAATCATTTTAAAGAACAATAATAAAAAATCTATTAACTACCAATCATATCAAATAACAGTCATAAAGAATCGAACACCAGTCAATCGAATTATATGAGTATAATCGAATAACTTGCCATAATCGATTGATCATTATAACCTCTCTATTACTAGTCAACAGTACTCTATTTCTGAATTCACACACCAAAGATATGATATTTAATAAATGCAGGACTTTCCCAGATCCAGACCACATGCTATTGTCAATCAGATAAAACTAACAAACACTATAGATGTTCTTGTTTATACTCCGGCACGACCACCAGGTCAGTGGAGTTTACCATAAATCATTAAATACAAACATAATTATATTTAGCAATCACAAAACCACAGTCCACTCAAAAAGAGCGCGTGCTATTGTACTCTCGTTCTTGACCACTCGGCTACGTCAGGCCTAAACCACTTAAACAATATTTCCAACAATTCTGCTCGAAATTATTTCAGAAAAATTGAATCTTACCATCACGACCTTGATAGAATCAAAAAATATTCCAAAACTTAATTCATTTCGAGTGATTAATTTTATTACATTAAATATCACATGTTTTCGGTTATTTAGTTCTTACTGAATTCCGTTTCTTCGCAGTAAACTGACTTATAGTAAATTCGGCATATATATAAAGTAAAAGGAACAAATCTGGACACCTTCTGTTGAGAACTTCATGTAATGTGACCTCTTTCCTTTCTTGGAACTTTACTATCGATCTTGAACATTAATGCTTTTGGATTTCGGCCAAATTCTCACGATTTTGTGGAGAAACTAAACGCCTTTAAAATAGTCTTAAGTACAAAGTGTAATTAGCCTACTTAATGACTGTCCTATTTAGTACACGATGGAACCATTTATTTACCTGATAAAGGCAGGTCTCGTATCCTGTGCATCCTATAATGAAATCTGTTCTCAGTTATAATACCAAACAATGAATGAAGCAGAAAGAGAGGAACATAAAGTTAACAGTTCGCAAGTTGGAATTTTTTTTATATTTACTAAGTCATAAAGTTGTTAAACGTTCATCGTCGATGTTTAGATAGATATGCTCTACCTGTTAAAGCGGGCAGGCAAGAAAGTAGGGAAGTGACAATAATTAAATTATCAATTTGGAACTCATTCATAAGGTAAAGCATCAGGTCATTAACATTTATAGGATTCTTATGTGGTAGTATGGTGGCTACCTTGATTTACAAGCAGTGTGAGACAGTCATGCTTCAAATCATCTCGTAATTATCTCGTATGCAACTACAAAGAAGATAAACTCTATGTAAAAATCATGGATGCTTATATAAGTGATTTGAAAGAAACACACATATGCTAAAGCATTTAGCTAGACTTCAGCTAAATCCTTTAGTATAAATGCAACAACTTTGTAACTAGAAGTTTAGCTATAACTTTTTCGAAAAAATTCGCAGAATTGATGGCTTCTTTTGGTATAGGTATGGATTAATATTGAATGAAAGAATTCTAACTTCAAATAGCAGAATTTCGTCTCCTGTGTTTCAGCATAAAACGGATATGTTTTCAGAACTTTAGCAATACGATAGTTTTTTTTTTTTTTATTCCGAGATGTTTTCGATTTGGCGCTTTTGATACTTCAAAAAGAATGGCACTGACGGAATTCCTTTCTCGGTGTGTAAATGGTTTTTAGCTACTGGAAAAACGAATGGTAGAAGTATTCGTGAAAATATTTCGCTGTTTACAACGTAGTTCTTAAAATTTTTTAAAAAATTATGCTGAAGTTGCCGCCCTCAGCTTGCCACTGAGGGCGGCAACGTCAGCAAAATAAATAATAACACAGTACTGTATATAAACAGCGTAAAGCTACTGGAATATTACAAAAATATCTGCTGAGGGAAGATTGTGCTGCCATCTGGTGTTAAATGAACAGCAAACGCCGTGAAAAGAAACAAAAAAAAAAAAGGTGACCCAACCCGGCGTACTTCTGGTAATTTTTTTTTTTTTTACAAGCACTGCCTTTCATATGGATTTTTTTATGAAAAGAATGGTATATAGTACACACTCTTAATATTTACCAGCATAAATTTTCAAATATCCTCCAATAAACTTAAAATTTTCAAAAATATTTTATTACGAGATAAAAGGGGCTCACAACTAGTAAGTATAGACTTGGCAAACCCAGGTTCCTGCCCTGCATATCATCATTCTTCTCTTTGTTGGTGATTCCCTTCTATTTCTCTCTCTCTCTCTCTCTCTCTCTCTCTCTCTCTCTCTCTTTCTCTCTCTCTCAGGGTAATGCGGGATATTTTTTTAATTTTTATTTATTTATTTATTTATTTTTTTTTTTTGGCCTGGTGCAGCATAAGCCTCAGGCTTCCTTACACCATATGGCTAATAATAATAATAATATCAGTACAGAATAAAGATCAAAAATAAGGTTTCAGTTTAACTGTCAGCGGTTAATTTATTTAATAGTAAATTCATTTCCCGGTGATATGCGATTTTATTTATATCTCTAATTTCTATCACAAAAGAATCAAAAAGACAACAAAAAACGCCTAGGTATGATTTGACCATGTAATTTGACCTGAAATAAATTAGAAATTTGGGGTTCTGGAAGAAACGGTCCTCACCTCTTTTCCTAATAGCTTGGGAAGATATATAAATTATAAATTTGGGGTTCTGGATATCGAACTTCCGTTTGGAGGAGAAGGGAGGTTGTACGATTAGTTTGTAATGATACTTGCAGTTTAGGTTTCAGTTCGTTTTGAGTAATGGAATGATCTCTTTAATTAAGTTATTCATTTACTTTTAATCTTCAATGATGTTTTCTGTTTTTAACAATTTGTATTAGTTTCTATTTTGATGTACTGATAAGAGAATTTGTTTTACATTGCATATCTAACGGGTTATTTATATCGAAAGTTTACCTGTGCATAAAATGTATTAGTTTACAATGAAAATAAACTGTATGTAGAAATCGTGAATAGGAACAAATAAACACTAATTTTGTTTCATCACTCGTTTCCGAAACTCACTACCTAGAAGATTGCTTTTAGCGTTCACGATATTTGCAAATACTGTAAAGGGAAGGAATATAGAAACGCACAGTTTTCGTTCGAATAAAAAAATGGAAGTTTTGCAAGTTGTGTCAAATTAATTTGGTGTTACCCCTCTACCTTTAACTTCCCGAATGATATGTTCAAATCCGGTGATGTGTGTGTGGTGACAGAGTCTGCAAGATGACGAACGTACGCATCAATATTTTAATCTTTATTTTATTTTTAAAGTATTGTTCAAATCGAAGAAAACGAAAATAAAAATCGAAAGGCAGAAACAGAATAATATCGAAAGGATACTCGTGTTGTCATTATTTTAAGTCTAGAAACGTTACGGTAAACTGTCCACTCTTGGCAAAAAAAAGGTTGTATCAAGTTGAATAATCTTATTCAACTTGATACAATCTGAAATACACTTTTATATTGCACTAAAACTGAAATATTTCGAGGGTTTAATGTCAGACAACGTTAACTACAAAATTATTTTGCCGTAAAAGGTTTTTGTAATTAACCAAGAAAAAGTCATTTGACATTTTCTTGGTTTACCGGAAATGTGCTTATAGTCCAAGCTAACTTGTAAACTACTAGAGGAATACATTTTTATAATATGCATTGCTATGTGTATAAAGTTGTCTCAAAACAAAAATGCAGTTTTGTAGTTAACGTTGTCTGACACTAAGCCCTCGATTTATTAAAACAAAATTTCGCTAAAATGAAAGGATTCACGTTTTTCCGAGAAGTTCGTTGTTCATTGGATTTATTTTACGTAATAATAAATAAGTACTGCAATCTTCATTCCTGTTATGGGATGTTACAATAAACTGATTTTTGAAAACACCGATTTCTTACTGAAATCATGACTGGGATGCAGGGTTTTTCAGACTTTCTTAACTCATGCCTACTCAGATATTTCTATTAATGGCAAGTCTCGCTCGTATACATAAAATTATAAAGATAAGAAGTGAGTGATATTACAAATTGAACACAAGTAGAAACAGTGGAAGCTACCCATACCGCAAGGTACACCACCGCATGGGGGGGCGGCAGCCGATTTGGTATGATTGTTAAAAATCAGGTGAGGACCATCAACTTGGGTAGGAGTGGGGGAGAGCAAACTCATTTTCCTGTAGAGAAATCTTTTGAATATCAATAATAGCTATCGTGACTGTCTTAAAGTTCTTTCTTGCAATTTTTCTTCAATTTTGATGCTTCTTGATAGCATTGTTTGCACCTTCTAATGGAACTAGGAAATGATTCGAAGAGGACTCCCCCTTAACCAAGTCACTTCTGATAAAGATTATTTACTTACTCATATTTATGATTGGACCACTCTACCCCTCCAGATGCGTTTGCATTCTGTGGTCAGTTTATGGGGAAGAGATGTCAAAACCGGAGTTTCCAGGAGAATAAAGCCATAAAATTCCTCACAAAACAGCTCGACCAAAAAAAAAAAAAAAAAAAAACCACTTCGCTCATATACGTATGTATTATGCCTGTATAAATGTGTTCCCCATTTGCATGTTTTGCAGGCTGAAATACCGAAATAAATTAAGGGGAGGGAATTCAGCTCCCTCCGCCTGAAATCGGTTAACTACAGTCTCGACTGAAGAGGACTTGAGAAATTCCTCCAGTCATCGACGAGAATCGATCTCGGACCACTATAAACGAGTGGCACACAGGTATATATCATGTAGACTAAGTTGCCATGGTGGAAATCGAACCAAAGTCTCATTTACACGGTATGATGAGCAATCAAATTCAAGCAAAACATGGCAGGGGTTGCCCAGCTTTCCACAATTGACTGAACGCAGTATGCTCCTATGGAAATGAATGTTCAAATCAAAGATTTTCGCTATTTAACAATCTAGAATAACGATGTGTCTAAAGGTTAAAATTTCATTCATTCATTAATATACCCACTTATTCAAATATTCACCATGGTTGGAGTCTGACAAGCAAGCAATGCCAGATAAATTCTGAACAGAAATTCAAAGTATAGTATCGTCAAATGTACCTTTCGTTAGCAACAGCATAATGTATATTACTCACGCACTACTATGAGCAAAGATGTGGCCCCGAACAATTATATCAATGAAAGGTTTGAACTATCTGACATCTAAAGAAGGTTGCTAAGTCCTTGTATGTATCTTTGTTTCTGAACTTGTTAACCTCAGAACGTGAAGGACTAAGACCACAGTTATTTGTTACGCGTACAGTTATCCTTCTTTACCTCTTCGGTTTCATGTCTAGGAGACAGCAGCTATTTCCCCATGGCGTTTTGTAGCAGTGCGCTAATGATGAGAGATGTACTCCTAGTTGACAGGTTTTCCTGATTAATGGCGCAAGCATCCGATTAGATGATGGCATGGCAGCTGGCGTTTCTATATGATCCTGTAACTACCACCCACGCCCTCATAGCAAATTTTCAGGTGGGGAAAAATCGTATTGCATTTTTTTAATGAAAGTTTGCGTAGAACAAAGTCTAGGAGTAAAAATAATGAAAGTACTCTACAGATTGTAATGTAAGAATAGTCAAGAAATGATTATGCGGCTTCACACAACTTTTTTTTAGTGATTTCTCTCAGCTTTGCACTGTCAGAGTTAGAGTAGTATTGCATATAGTAACTAGGCTACATCAATTGTGTTATTAAAAAAAAAAAAAAAAGTGGGCTACCAGTACTACTCTGCCCAATAAGTTTTATGTTTATTAATATATGAGAAAAATTCTTTTATAACAAAAATAAATCATCATAAAATTTCCATGGAAGTATCAGATTCTTTTTTTTTTTAAATAGGAGACTGTAACTGCTTCCTGTCTGGATGGTCCTACATTACTTCTTTAATCAGTGACTCCATTACTTTCTCTGAAGTCAAGCTTATATGTCTGTAATAGAATAAACAAATTTTGCGCTAACTTTCAAAGTTTTTAAGAATGGAGCTATTATCGACAACAGTGATCTTGTGATCACTATTACAATTAGTCATAAGCACAATATTAGTCCAATTCAAATTGTATATCATTATTCGCAATTACTTAAACGATAAGAATTTAAAAATCGCAAAAAAACCGGTAGAAATACCTCATTTTAAAAACAAACTCTACAAGATTCCAGCAGATAAAATAATGCACATACTCAAGTAAAACGATTTTTAAATATATGAAATATATTGAAATGAAATATAAATTAATTTAATATATTTATGAAATAATGGCTAAATTATCTATTCGTTTATATATTTTTATCGTACATATCTAATTTTCTTTGTTTTTAAATATGACGTGCTCTAAGAGTTGGGAATTTGACTGCTTCACAACGAACTGCCTCAGTATTGCAGTACTTCAAACAAACAAATTACAGTTTAGTATTAGTTTCTAATATGATCGAACTATGATAGGATGACAGGACTTACAATGCTGCCATAGTTTTTTGTGTGTTCTAATGATATTTTCTAATACAGTAATAGAAAAAAAAAAAGTAATCTAAATGGTGTTGCAAATCTTAGTGGTTCTAATTCAGATGTTGTCTTGGTGGCGGAAAAGAATTAAGCAATACATCTCCGGACGGGGGTTGGGGGAAGGAATTGAATTGTAGGATCGAAGAACTATTTGAATTTCCATTTTCGTTAGTATGCTAAGCGTCTATCTAATAGAGAATTCATTAAACCGTAAAGGAAAAATGGAGATTAATTCTAAGAATATTTAAATATTGTATTATCTACCAAAGTAGAAGTATACGAATACAACTTCCAGATCAGTTAATTGTCAGAATAGTGATACCTCAGTTTCGTTTATTAGTTGTTGAATGCACAAACGAATTACTGCGTGGAAAAATCCGTATCGGAGAACAATCGAAAAATAAGGAACGTCCGTTAGAAAAATCGGAACTTCAATAGATGAGATTTTAAGAATACCTGATTAAATTTTGCCGAGGGCCCATACTGTATTCATCCATCGGAATAAGAGAGACTAAGTTATTATTGTTAGAGTCCGTAGTCTAACGAAGAACCCTTATACTGTAATGTCACTCGGTTATCTGTTTGTCCGTCCGTCGGTTACAGGGTTGTATCTCTGTAACCACTCAACCTATTGACGTGAAATTTTGCATGGGTTTGTACACCATGTGGGCCAATATAATGCCATACTGATCGTTGTTGACAAAAATTTGTCTGAGAAATGGGAAGTGGCGGTAAAATGTGTGGGAGACAAACAAATGTTTTCGACAACCTATAGTTTATTATACACCGTTGGAACGAGTAGGTTTAAAACGAGTAGGTTTAAAATATAATTTTAAAATATTTTTAAAATTAAAAATGGCGGCGCCAGACAGGAAAATGTGAGTAATTTTAGTGTCTCCCCCCCTCTATTTCCGTCGCTAATGGAGCTAAAAATTTAAAAATCATATTAGCTATGCTCTGGATCGAGACATGCTCGATCCAGAAATCGTCCAGAAGGCCATTGAACTTATTCCCACTACAATACTCAACCTGTTAAACCACTGTCTCCACCAAGGATTCTTCCCCACACAATGGAGGACTGCAATCCTTAGACTTATATTGAAGAATGCAACCAAACCACATGATCTGCCACAATCTTACCGGCCCATTGCACTGCTGCCAGTCTTCAGCAAACTTCTCGAACGGATGATCTCCCATAGAATAGAAGCCCACTACAATGACGCTGGTCTCTCCTCACCTAAGCAGTACGGTTTCCGGAAAGGACGCTCCACGATTGATGCACTGGAAACAATCATTGAAGCTGCTACCAACTGCAACTCCAAATACTTTCTACTAATCTCCTTTGACTTTGCTGGTGCCTTCGATTCCCTCTGGTGGCCCAGCGTCCTGGGCAGGCTCCGAAGAGCGCATGTCCCAGAAAACTTATATAGATGCATCAAGACCTATCTCCAGGACCGGCGAGTTGTCGTGTCTGCTCCCCACTGCAGTGTCTCCAGACCAGTCTTCAGGGGATGCCCTCAGGGATCTGTCCTGGGGCCTCTCCTCTGGAATCTGGTGCTGGATGATTTCCTGAACACCAAACTCAACAATGTACAAACCCAGGCCTATGCAGATGACCTGGTCATGCTGTTTTCTGCCAATAACAGAACCCAACTAGAAGCAACTGCCAATCAGGCCATCTCCACCCTTCAAGCTTGGGCAGAGCATAACAACCTAAAGATCTCCCCAGAGAAAACCAATTCGATCCTACTAAAAGGCACCCTTGATTTGAGAAGACCACCCCAAATCAAGGTCAATGGTGTTACAGTAAAACTAAAAACAGAGCTTAAATATCTAGGTTTGATCTTAGACAAAAACCTTTCCTTCACTCCTCATCTAGACCAACTCAGGATTAAGATCAGGAAGTATGCTGCCCAAGTCTCAAGAGTTGCCCGGAAGGACTGGGGCTTAAAGAAGAGAACGTTGTCACTCTTCTTTAAGGCAGTTTTCATCCCGGTTATCACCTATGCTTCTGGAGTCTGGTACAAGAAGGCCAATACCGTAGTAAACAGATCGCGCCTAGGAACTATCCAGCGCTCTCTTCTCCTTCTGTCCTCGCGTGCCTGTCGCACTGTCAGCACCCATGCGCTCCAGGTCCTCACTGGATCTCTTCCACTGGACCTGGAGATTGTTCGTCATGGGTTGCTCTACCAAATAGCCAAAGGAAGAGCAGTTACTTGTGCAGGTTTCACCACTGACCCAGCAAATAATAGAAACGCTGAAAAGAAGAGACTTAATGAACATCTAACAGACACCTGGCAAGAAAGATGGCAGGCATCAACTAAAGGCGCTGTCACCAAAAGATTCCTCCCTGATGTCAGGGCCTCCTACCCCCTCACACCTGTCTGGTTTTCACCAGGACTCTATGCTACCTACCTCCTCACTGGACATGGCTCCTTCCAGAAAAAACTACATGACTTCAGAATTTCAGACTCACCCCGCTGCCACTGTGGAGAGGATCAGACGTGGGAGCACCTTGCCCACAGCTGTGAAATCTACGAGGACTTCAGGAGGATCCTAATAACAAAACTACGCTTCAACTACCAAAATCAAGAACACCTCACCCTACAGAATGAAGAAACTTACCGAGCTCTGACTCAATTTGCAATGGACTTATTTACCAGGCAGAAAGCGCTACCACCACCTTAGTATCCGAATCAATAGGTCATAACAACCATGACTGCCAATCGTTGCTACGCATCATTGAGCCATGGATGCTAACGCCTTGGACCAACTTGCACAAGACTTGACTAGCAGTGCAATAAAAGACAGGGTCCGCACATACCTTGACAAATTCCTCATCATTGATTTCTGGACAAACTTCTCTCGCCCAGATGTGACACATTTCATCAAGAAGAGGCCTAGCATCGATCCCTGGACTTGACCATCAATCTTGGACTCCCGGTTTTGACCACCCCCCCACTGTTCGTTCTGATGGACTACTGGACCAGCCTTCAGTCTGGATGCGACACAGACTCACCAAATGGAGCCCCAATGACGGCACCTGAACTAGACCTTACTGAACATGATCCTTCCACCATAGCAGCACTCACACTGCTGGATTTCCAGCAAGTTGTCGGCTCCAACTGACTGGCCGTGCTAGCTGTACCTACCCTGAACTTGCGGAGTATATCTCTCTCTCATTTTTTTTTTTTTTTTTTTTCGGCTTCTTTCTTCTGTTTCCTGCCATCCGTTCTTTTATCCCCCCCCCCTATTTTTCTCTTACAGAATGATTTTTTTTTTTTTTTTATATTTATTTATTTATTTATTTATTTATTTTTTTTTTTTTTATTTATTTATTTATTTTTTATATTTTTTTTTGTGGGGTGGTGGTTTTCGTCCACCCGCCACCCCACTCCTCTCTCTGGTGAGGCACTGGGCATGCCACACTGTCATCAGGGGCCATCTTCCCTATTGGCCCCTTTCTTCTGTTTCCTACCCTCCAGTCTTCTGCCTTCCTCCCTTACTTTTCTCTTGCACAACGTTTTTTTTTTTTTTTTTTTTTATTTAGTTTATATATATATATATATATATGTGTGCGTGTGTGTGTATATACATATATTTATATATACACATACACGCATTCCCCACAGGTTTAAATCTAAAAACATCAAAATTACTGCCCGACCTATTTGGCCCTAGAACAAGTTATCAGCGAACAACCCTACGCTCTGTTAAAATTACAACCGTTGCTCAAGAAACAGCGATCATCTCATTCTCAAATCTGGTCCTAGCCACTGAAATCCCAGGAAAGTAGGTGGCAGGACCCGCCAGAGTACTCTAGCTACAGTGGTACACCCGGTCAGCCTCCCCGTGGCATGGTGTGGTAACGTCGGGTCCCACTAGGGGCTCGGCGGCTAATAGACCGGAGGAACAAAGGGCACAACACAATATACAGCACATGACCCCCACACACTTCAAATCTCTGGCCCCGATACAATGTACACCCGCGGAGATGGGAGAAATCCCAGGAGCCGTTAGACACTAACATACCTTATACCTTATACCTTATTAGCTATGCGTTATTCGATGCTTATCAAGGGAAAACTATTTCGATTGAAATCTATCATTTACTTTTTGTGGAACTTTAACATAAATATAATTTATGTTAAAATTAAAAAAACGATTTTTTATTACACTTCGATAGCCCGCTTCTTTGTACTAAGTAACTCTCCCTTTAGTGACAAAACGGTTACTAAATAGTTAGTTAATAATTCTACAAAGGTCATTTATAAATTTTGCGAATAGAAGTATTTTTTAACAATTTTCAAAGCTTGAGTTGTCCCGGCAAGGGGGGTACTGAGAGAGCCAGTGGTGAGGCGGCGGTGGTGGGGAAGAGCCTGGGCGGAGTTTTCTCCCACCGGAGAAAACTCCGCGGAGAAGTCGGAGTCGCTTCTCCCACCCTTGTCATTCACAACAACTGAAAAGACTCAAATAGACAAAGTTTTCGTTAGTTCTTCAGTTTTAGGCGAAGCCGGGGAACTAGAAACTTTTTTCAGTTACCATAAAGCTCTCTATTTGAGATACTACACTAACGACCCTTCGTGACTACAGACCCTTCATCCTGAGTGCCCGGCACTCAGTAGCTGACCGATTTATTTTTTATACATACGCAGTGTAACCTGTATTTACACTCCGAAAAGCCCTCAGTGACAGTATAGTGGTTTCGTCGCTTTCTACCCCTTTGAAAATGTCTAGGTTCGAATCCCAGCATAGACTGGAGGAATCTCTAAAAGTTTCTTCGATCGGGGATGTTAGATGATCTCAACGGAAGAAGTAGGGTTTTTTCGCCCACACAACATGAAAATCGGCCTGGAATACACACTTGTACAAACATAATACACGGTCTAAGTTTGAATTTGTCTGATATGCCTGAAATCCAATGACAACATACCCCGAAAAACTAAACAAACAAAAGAGTTTACCACATCTGTGATCTAAACGACAATGGCGTTTACAATGTTCCAATTTATTATTATTATCTTTATTTTCTCCTAAGAGACACCGGCTTACGGCTATTAACCAGGGGGTGCACATTCATATGATGTTCGGTTCTCCACATATGTTTACCTATTGAGGGCAGGAAAAAAATCCGTGTTCACTGGCGTGAAACTATCTTCAGTAATCAAACTTTCTAAACATTCGCATGAGCCTCCGAACTCGTTTTTTTTTTTTTTGTCTCCAAACTGCAATTATTGTGAGATTTAATGATTGAATTAATTAAATACGTCTATACACTATCACAGCATATCACTCATGTATTATGGTGCTGGCGTAGGTGTGCTGGTATGTGTCATTTATCCAGAACGCCTCCGTAATGTTCTCCGTATAAACGTGATCCGTTTGACCTATGACGAAAGACAAGCAGACGAACTAGATGCGATATGACAACAGCACTTGCAAAGTGTTTCAAGAGGACACTTGCCAGTTGACACAGTTCATCAACAAATTGTCCATGTAAGTAGTCCTTTTAATCATCGTGAGAACTACTGTATCAGGCTTAACATAACCCAGACATTAAGTAAGCATGAACTTATCATTAATAGTGAGTACACAAAAAGTTATTGCTGACATTTTCGGAAATAAGAAGATGAAAATACGCAGCATTTCCGAAATCGTCAGTAGTAATCAAATTAGTTTCTTAACAACGTAGTGCAATTTGTGATCATACTTACCTTTAATACCGTATCAGGTTACTAATAAGCGTTCATTGACATCTCGTGATTCTTTTTAATGTCGTATAAAAAAGCATAAACCGTCATAAGATCGTTTAAGAGGGGAGAAATATCATATATGACAAACACTTGGCTGGATTGGATTGTTAAAGACATAAGGCGAATTGTGTGCCCAGTTTTCTTACTATTAGATGGGGGGGAGGAATTTACAGGAGAAAAATTTATGCAGCCCAAGCCTGATACTTCCTAATTCGCGGATAGTGTGAAAAAGGCCTGTAAAGTTTCTTCTGTCGAGACGAGATTCAAACCCTGGTCGTTTCCATACCGTGTGGAAGAAGAGTAATTATAATCACTAGCAGCCAGGACACACTTTACTGTGTTTTTATCTTCAATTTTGTACGGTAGCTGAGGAAATATTCGGCTACAATAAAATCTTTTTGGTTTTTGTTGAGTAAGAACACTTTAGCCAGATTTCTTTGGGAGGTGCTCAAAAACCTTCCCAACAGCCCAGATCTTTTACTTTATAATGACCATACCTTTAGTTTTATGAATAACAGCTATCCGTTTTTTCACATGGCTGCATCAGTTCTTCACCTGGGAGAGACGTTGTTGTTGAGGCGATGGTTTCGTGACGCATCAGTGCCTTGCCTTAGGCCATGTTAAATCAGTGTATTATGTGTCCACGACTCACTCTTTGTTATGGCAGTTGGAATAACTTATACAGGAAACCCTACTCTCTCTGCATGTGGTTACCTAATTACAGTCCCGATTGAAAATGCCTTCAAGAATTTCATCAGACTGTCTTCGATGGAATTTGAATCCAAATTTCTCCAAAACACAGACAAGTGGCAAAACCACCACTGTCACGCAAGATACTCAAGGTGTGGATTTGCTCAGATTTCGTTCTAACGTTCTTTATACAACGTTATGTTTCTTGAATGTTTGTTCCAATTTGCACCAGGAACATTGGAATAGCAAAACTCCAATAGCAATTTTAGATAAAATCAACAGATTTCAAAATATAAAGATGATTCAAATGAAAACCGCAAAACACATATATATAAAAGCTGCTTTGATACTACAATGAGCAAAACTTATGGTTTGATTATGAATGTAGTTTCCACTGCACGACACATACTTCCTCCAAAGCTACACCAATGAGTGTGTATGGAGAGAATTCCTTTTTGTCCCTGAGCTAATCATGCATTGGCATTTTTTCTCCTTACTGACGAGAAACAATGTTCTCTGAGTAAGTTTTTCAGTGGTCAGATAAGGTGAAAATCACTCCTGCTACTTAACTAGTGAGTGTGGAGGACAAGACTAGGTTACAAAACGGATTTCGTGAATCATTCCAAGCAAAAAAACAAGAGTTAAGAGATGGGGCGTTGTGATGTTGTAGACACAACTGCGAACAGTACACTTTGATCGTTGTTGCGGTTTGTTTTGCACAGATTCATGGAAGTTATCCTGATATTCTACGATGAAGTTCGACTGATTTTACACACCCCCAAACTATATAGCTGAATCTCAATTTTCGTGCATGACCGAAGTGAGTCATCATCTTGTGGACTATCTGCTTAATACGATGTCAGTAGACACAGCGCATGCGCTTAGTTTCGGGCAGATTCGAAGAGAAAACAGACATAAGACAATTTTTACATGTTTCATCTGAACAACAGTTCAAAAAGTCCTTACATTTTCATTATTACTCTTGGAACTCCTATGATGCACAAAATAAAGGACTGCATATCTCTTCCTTGCCTACTCTCTGTAGGTCTCTCACCATCAAATCAAAGTTAATTACAAAAGGAGGGCTTCATAATTAAACTTGTACTTCTTTTTCTACAGTGCTTCATAGTATTGCATCTCTTCAGCTGTACTAGAGGCACAGGAGAAATGCAACGAATAGATTTTAATTGCGTCAATTGGCTCTAATTATCATTTTAAACAAACAAGAAACTTTCTTGTTAATTATTCAGACGACAACCTACGGAAAGCGCATCCGACAGCTACATGCATTTGTCAAGTGACCTGCGCAAAGCCGTTGAGAGCTCTCTGCACAGAATTAAGAAGGATAGGTAGGGCCGACTGACAAACGCAAATACACATCGACCCAGTTTGTATGGAGCCATGTCGACAATCATGTTTTATTGATCACGATAATGTAAAAAAGAATCGAAAGTTGTGACGCCACATGAAAGAATATAAATAAAAAAAAATAAAAATAAAATCATAGTGGTGAGATCATTAACTATCTACGAAAAGCTTGGTCCAATTAAGACGTGTTGGTACAATATTAGAAATATGACTTCACTAATTCCAGGATTCTGTGTTTTTCAAAACTTGCACTTCTTTACTTTAAAGCAGCGAATATTTTTGTTTGACGTTCCTCAACCTCCCCGCACCCCATCCCGTTGTTTTAATTTTCCCAACACCAGCTTTGATAATTTATTACAATATTAAATTCCTTTTAGAAGTAATTCAACTTCCTGTTCGTTCCTCTTCCTGTTCGAGAGCTACCCATAATCCATCATTGTCTTTCAACTGCGTGTTTTGTTTCGATAAACTACGCAAAGCTGTCAATTCTTGCGCTTACTATGTGAATAACGTTGACAAGTTGCATTTAAGAACCCGTGGGGTGGATAATCCGCTCTCCTCGCTTGGTGACGCAGAGGGTCGCAAGCAGCCAATACTAGTTCCTCAACACTTCCTTTTACTTGCTGTTTGAAGACCTAAACACTTCAGGGGTGGGCTGATGAGGGAGAGACATTGGAGATACCCATTATGTTAAGGGTAATAAATCAACTGTCCTGACTTTGGCGCACAGAGAAGACACGTCTGTCTGTTCCCTCACTAATGGTCACGCAAAAAAAAAAAAAAAAAAAAAAAACACGTCAACTCGCCATCCCCGCGTTAGACAGTTTCATAAAGAGTGGCCGGTGAGCAGGGGAGCTTCCCCAATAGTATAATTGTGCTGATTCACATTCCCTGGTATGCACTCCTACAGTCTCGTTGAATCCCATTTAATATTTGAAAACTGTTGTGAAAAGATAAACTGCAATGAAAATATCATGAACGCTTTTTGTATTCAACTGAATATAAAGACTGTTGAACACTTCTGAACCTCACTCTGAATATGCAGAGCTTATAGTGGCAAGGAACAATATAATTAGGGTACCTACGCCAGTCCACCGTAAGTACTGGTTACAGGATCACTGGATCGTTTTATGATAAAGAGTGATGATTACAGAAGAGAAGGGACGTAGAATACACTACTCTTTCGAAATCACGTCCAAATATAAGTAATATTTAAGTGAACAATTATTCATTATCATTTCGCTACAAGCGATCTACGCAAATTTATCATCCGGTTCAACACAGCTGTAAGAATTAAGATGGAACTAACCAGGATGCTGATGGTATCACCTTAACTTGCTTCTTGTACCTTATACGTAAACCAAAATAAACTTCACACACTTTAAAGCTACAGTTAGAAACATAATTTTTGCAGATTTATTCCCCCTCCCACTCCATTAGTGGCTTTCTAGATCTGCAAAGCTTTCAGAGGGAATCATCCAGAAAAGTATGAGCACTGAGATGGAGTGTACACCGACTCTGGATACAACATCAAGTTCTGAGATCAAAAATGGATTCTGTATTGTGTGACAAATTACTTCACACACTGAGGTGCAGAAAGAAGTACTACGAAAAGGAGAAATAAAACAAAAAAAAGTAAACCAAGAGCGGAATAAAAATAAAACGCACAAAAGAAGGGGTAGCGGAATAGAAAAAAGACGGAAGCTTCTGCTATCATAAAAATTGGTGACAGGAAGCACCGTAGGTATGATAGAGTTCCAGGCCAAAGTGAAAAGGAACCATTTCAGTAGAACAGCAACAAAATAAGTAGCAGAATGAAAACTGATAGCAAAATGCATAGGAAATTCGGAAATAGCAAGTTTGGATGGCTTATAGAATAAGAAATCAGCTAGCTGGTATGATTTAACCAACAAATTATTTGACGCTCACAATACGGGAAAAAACTCTTATTTTCTTCATAAGCATTATTGCACCTCATTTCGTTTTAAGCAGGTGTAACTGCGCTTCATAGATGTGCATAATATGAATAAGGGTCTAGAATAACCAATTGCCAAATGAATGGAAAAATCTGAAAATTTCATTGAACAGAAACAGTTCTCATTAAAAAATTGGTCAGTTTAAGAAAAACGAAAGTGATTTTTAAATATGCGTTTTGAATTTATCAGAACACTATTTGTTTTAAGTTTAATTATCTAGAAGTTCAGGTGCGAATCAAAGGTACAAGGAAAGAAAATGTCGAATTGCTTGGATCCTAAATATAGCAGGCTTATCACTTCGAAAATGTGACAATATTTTCCAACAAGAGTACTAAGTCTTGTGCTTCGCAATTCTTCCCCCATCTTACCCCAGTAGAAAAAGATCGATACACATCCGGGTACCAAATGTATCAAACGCACGCAGCAGCAGCGCAAGGCGTCAGTTCCACTCGGCGCTGATTTGAGCATGCTCCATGTCGGCTGGTTTCTGCTGGAGCAGCATCCTGTGTGAGGTGGTGCGCTGAGACTGGGGAACAACACTCTAGCCACAAGGATCAAAAGAAAAAGAAAAGCTTAAAACTCCAAGAACCCAAGTGGGCACACTGTTGCATCGGTCAAGTGATCGTATTAAGGGACAGGTGTTGTGATTCTGTTTCTTGTGGGACCATCAGACTGGCTGACTTCATAGACCGGTAACTAACATGGCTGCCAAGTACGATTTGATCCTCCTCTTTGGGGTTACAGTTGCGCTTTCTTCCATGATAACAGGATGTAAGTATTAATATGCCAAAGTTTGTTCAATTATTTAGTTAAAAGCTATTTCCATTGTTTCCTTTCGAGCTTCTTACATAACAGTTTGGTGCATTGAAACAAATACGAACATCTGATTAGATGCGTTGTCTATGGTTAAAAAATTATCCAAAGCCACAGAAAAATAAATGTTATGATTTATTATTTATTACGTGAGTGAAATATTGGATTGGTTCAGCCACAGTAGTAGTATGTTAAGCAGACAACTCATTCACACTTGCCTACAGAAAAAAAAATATTTCCATTTACTCTCGACAGCAGGGCAAATTTACTAATACTTTCATAAAGTTACTTATATAAAATTGTTACCAAAATTCTCATTTATACTAATATTATTATTTATAATCGATGGATGTCTCAAGCATTCTTTATGTATTAAGAATACTAGAGTACATTGAACAGTTTAAATTTTATTCGATTCAATAATCATCCAAAAGATTATTTTCTACATAAATGATATACAGTATGTTAAATTTCAATTATTTTTAAGTTAATAGATCTCAAATCTTTAGAATTACAGATTTAAAAAGAAAAAAAGAGGTGATTCTTCGGCACTAATTGATACATTACTGTGGTTTTCGCTCAATAACATAGATCAAATATCCATTATCTAATTAGCTTAGTGATTGCCTAATCAGCTGATTCAATTATAAAAAGCACAATTTGTAAAGTAAGATGGCCAGGAGCTTATGGCTGCATATCTTGTTTCCTTACTAGTAATTTCGGTTGCATTTTGTAACAATGAGAAAATAATATTAAACAACAAAACGATTTTATACTAAAAGTGTTTTTTCTTAATCAGAATAGAAAAATAACTGCAATATTAAAGTATACGTCTAGAAATTTGCAATTCCAAGCCATTTTTTTGTATCTTCCAAACTACTGTAAGTGCTGAGGAGCCATTTAAGCAATTGATCGTCCGCATGTAAATATTCTGATGCAGACGATCTAACGCAAATTTCATTTTCTGTTTTCAAACTATAATACTCGATGAATATTATTTTTAATAACTAAGAGCAAGTGTATATAAAAGTTTAAAAATTTTTAAATAATTAATTTTTTTTCTAATTGTCTCTTAGAGGAAGACAAATTCCATTTATATTTTAATAGTTCTGTGTGGAGTTAACCAGTAAATTAAAAATTTCATAAATAACACGAAAACTGTAGAGGGAAAAAAAATTATTACATTAGTATCGGTCGTAGATGGCAGAAACGGAAGGTCAAAGCAAGGTCAACCATATGATACTCAGACGACATTGCGACTATTCTTATTTGAACAGCCGCAATGTTCTCCACCAATGAAGGTCAGAAGGGATTCTAACTATCGAAAATTTTGGATAATTTATGTTAAATATTTTGGCTTCTTGTAATTGATGTGATGATTGGATACAATATGCTTTTGGAATTCTGGAATTCTCTATGAGTTTCAGTTCTAAACTTCGTAGATACCTCTCTTTTATTCATATTTAACAGCGAGCACTATTGCCCTAAATGTCACAGCAGAAACGCCCACACATCGCTTTGTGAAGCATCATACCTAATTGTTAGTAGACAGGAAATTGCCCTGAGAGTGACCATGCTGTACAAGGCCATTAACTATGCATTTAGTTATTGCTTTTCGGTCCCTACTGAAAACAAGCCGACAGCTAATAGCTGCATGCTAGAAGACTGAAAATATTAATGGATATAAAAATAAAAGGCACTTACCGGATTTTCTTTGAGTTAATATTGATAGCAGTCGTTATGAGGTCTTTGAAGTTCGATTTTCTCTAAGTGAAGTGAGTAAGATGCCCAATCACAGGCTTCTTTATTACACCGAATTAATTATTCAAGGGTAGGTATCCGGAGAATGTTTTCTAGACCGGAATATTAATTATTTGGTCACACACTTCCTTTACAAATCGATTCCCTTGAAAATGGAACTAGTGGATGGTTCCCTGATGCTCCAGTAGTGTAAGTAAGGGCAGAATTCTCTTTCAGATATAAGAGATTAAAATAAATTATGGGCACTCAGCAATTAGTTGTATTTATTTATACGTGAATTTGTTAAAGCGTCCTGTGATAGGCCAGTGGCGGCCTAAAATTAATTCTTTCCAAAAGAATTCGTTTATGTAAACATTTCAAGTTCAGTATCGGCCACTCTATCACCAGATACTGTACAACTACTGTATCCATGATACTACTATACAACAATCAAATTTGTTTTAATGAATTTTTTTTTTTCCTGAGCCCTTCTCCAAATCACCGACCGAAATTTTAGCTGTAGGACAATGAAAGGAGAGATCATACATTCAGAAATACGAACCATAGCTAGTATTTGTTACGTAATCTTGGAAAGAATTGATGGACTCTATCTCAATCAGATGATCGAGAGGAAGGCATTGGGTTATTATTTACCCTGTCCTCATAAGGCACTCGTTTCGCTATTTTAAAATATCAACGTGTAACTAGGCAGTAAACCAATTATTCAAAACTAGAGTACATAAAATAGCCAAATTTCTTAGTTGAAATACTCAGTTCTGTACCTGTACCTTGTGCAAGGTAAATACATCGGGTCGACTTGCCAATCTGTAGCTTACTTCTAAAATTCTCATTCTAATAACTGGTTCAGGTGAATGATGTGTGCAAGATGGATTTAACGAAATCGGGACATCCATCAGTGACTGAATTTTTAATGCAAATGGGAATACTCAAAGACAATTCATTGGAAGATGAATTGCGAACAGTTCGTTTTATTTTTCATATTTCCAAGTAAATTTGCAGACTAAGCAAAAATTCGTATGCGGAGTAGGATTAACCGAAGACGACCCTTGACCCCGAAAGACATATGAACGCAAAAATTCTTGACCAGCTGATTACACAGTCAAGGTCATTCTACATGAAAAGACAAGTACGAGTAAGTTATGTCCCAGAATATTAATACAGTAGTCAAAAGCAAGCCACAAATGGAATTTCTCAGGAAAATTTATGTAAGTGTGAAGCAAACTCTCTCTCTCAGTTAATTCTTTCAAAGACAACGTCCAAAAAAGAAACGGTAGTTTTCCCAAAGAAAGATTAAGAAATAATACAGCAAAAGCATAACGATTCATAGTTCCACAATCAAACAAAAATCATAAGTTCCCTGAATGATGTTTCTAAGAACTGGGAAGCAACTACCAATACTTTAAGATTTTTCCATGAAACCATTAAAGAAAATAGTTTAGGAAAATGAAATAGCAGAATTCTTCTTCACCACAGCGCCGGAGTTCGTTAGTGGGGTCATCCTCAGTGGATTGACCAAATGTTACTCGTTTGAAGCGGTCTGGGTTCGAATCCTGTAAGAGACTGGAGGATGGAGCCGCGGTTAGCCGCCGAATTCAAAAATAGAGAGAGAGAGAGAGAGAGAGAGAGAGAGAGAGAGAGAGAGAGAGAGAGATCGGTTTTCTCCGTGTATATTTCGGGTTTTTTGGGCAATACAATATGAATCGGCCCATGGGCAAACACATGTGCACTTCCATAATAAATAATACAAGAAACTGGCATAAGAAGCGAACAGACCATTACGACCAAAGCTAAAATAAACTCCAAAATTCCGACCTCCAGGAATTTAACTACAAGTTTATGTTAGATTAAGTCGTCCCGGAGTATAAACAGAAAAATTTATTTTTAGGTGTGTCTTATGCGCCAAAGCAACTACAGCTACGAGGCGTCAATATATTGTGTCTGTATACTTCGGTCAGTTTTCTGTTTGTTGGATGAAAAGCCCGAGTTTCCGGGATTAAAAACCATGCAACCAGCGACTGAGACCGACTAAATCAACCACGTTGTGAGAAAGCCTAAAAAATTCCTTGCGTCATTGCTTCGAACTGAAGCTTTTTCCATGCAGTGTATGAGGTCGGTGCTATTACCACTGCTACCCGCGAGGGCTCATTAGAAGGCTTATATTGTGTTTTTTTTTTATTTATTTTTTTTTCGAGAACTAAATACACACCTACATGATCACTACTGTTAAAGTGATGCTGATGCGCAAATAACGTGTTATATATGAATTCTTAGAAGATTATTAAACTTAACTTTTACCAGAATTATCAAAAGTAAAATTTTACGTTTGATAATTCTGGTAAAAGAACATTCTTTTGTACAATTCTGGTAAAAGAATAGTCTTTTGTACAATTCTGGTAAAAGAATAGTCTTTTGTACAATTACTCTTCATTCATATTCAAATGGAAAATTTTTGTAGTGTCGCTCATAATTAAACCAATAACACTTCTCTTACCATCTCTGAATTAAAATTCATATTTCTATATATCAATTTGAAGGAGAGTAGTTACTTGGAAATCGTCAATTTTTTTCTAATGCACAATTTGCTCGTCAAGAGGAATTTTATACATGTGGGGGAAATAACATAGATCCCATGGAAAGAGGATCAGAATCTAAATATGTAAATTCTTAGAGGGGGAAAATATTTTTATTGGCACAAATGCTAAGAACAGTTGGCATATCCACAAGAGAAAAGACATAATATGTAACAGCACTCACGGATATATTTCATTTAACATCGATAGTCAGTTTCTAGACAAAATCGAACTTCTCTAATTACATTTCACAATTTCTGGTAAGCGTACATGGGGAAAAATATTCGAGTTTTTGTAAGTGCGCAATTTTCCTTCCCGAAATGCGAGTGGTGATCAAAAAGTTCTGAGAATAGGTTATATAAAATGTATTAGTAAATTATAGATTAAGTTATTTTGATACTTAATGTCTTATAAAATAACGTGAAAAAAATTATATGTCAATGTCTTTTGAAGTTTCTAAATTTTTAATTTTTAAGTTGGTAGGTGGAAGAAGAATGAATATCTAGCAAATCGAGCATCGTTCAGTAATCAAATTTTTGAACAAAGAGGGCAGAAATGCTGAAGAAATCAATGAAAGAATGACCAGAGTATTTGGAAAAGTATCACCTAATTATGCCACTGTTGCAAGTGTCAGCAGAGTTCAAAAGAGGACGAGAGTCCCTTGAGAATGACCCAAAGTCTGGTTGGTCCTCATAGGCATTCAATTCAGAAACGATTGCCATGCCATCGTTGAAGAAAAAATTTTATTAAACAGAAGAATTAATGAGTTTATACTTGAAAATGTACTTATTCCCCATGGAAGCATTTTAACAATAATACATGATCATCTGGGAATGTCCAAAGTTTGTGCAAGATGGGTTCCCAGAAACCTTTCATTCATGACAAATAGAGGGGTCATCAAATTTCAAATTAATTCTCGTTAATACAGATAGATTTTCATCCCGTTTGATGGCTGGCAATGAAAATTGGCTATAATTTTACGATCCTGAATCCAAATCAGAAAGCATGTAGTGAATTGAAGTACAAGGGTTCTCCAGCCCCGAAAAAGTTTCGAATCCAACAGTGAGCTGGAAAGGTACTGGCCTCAATTCTCCAGAACACAAAATGATTGTTGTTAATTACACTTAACACTTAATAGAGGAACATAATGCCAGCCTTATGCCAAAGTTAAAAGCTGCAATTCTGGAAAAAAAAGACAAAGAAGTTGGGTCATCGGGTTTTGCAAATGAGTTCGTGGAACTCATTTGACCCCGTACACAAAGCAAGGGCTTGCGCATGCTAAAATTCATTATAGGAATTTGAACAATTAAATCACCCCACAAACAGTGCGATCTGGTCCCAAGTGACTATTGTTCAGAAACATCAAATCTTATCTTCATGGAACTCATTTTAAAGATGATGAAGGGCTAAAAGCAGTTGTGGAAGCCTGCCTTTGACGCCCAACCCGAAGAATTTTTGAAATTGAAGGATTGAACTCTTTGGAGATTAAATTCAATAAGCGTACTGAACTTCGCAGTGAATACGTCAAAAAATTAAAAAAAAAAGAATTTTTTTGTACCTAAAGTCTTTCATAAGCCGTTCTCAGAACTTTAGACCAACCCTCAGAGCTTCCATATATCTCCCAGAAAATGTAAAATTCATTTGGAAAGAATCCAATTCCACTGTTTATGTCCTCTTCTTTTGAAGAACTATTAGCCTAGAAAAATCCTTATATGTCTTAAAACAGAATGCTCTTCCCATATCTGGAATAATACTTTTATTCCAGATATGGGAATAAATAATAATACTTGGGAATAATAATATGGGAATAATAATAATTTTATTCCAGATATGGGAAGACTAGACTAATCGTAGACTAATCGTAGTTCTGTAAGATTCAATTTCTACTACATCTTTTCTACAGATATTCCATGATCATTATAGTCTCAACTGGCATCTATAATTACACCACTTTTTTTTGACCCTTTTACTAACTTTTCTTGATGAAACTATCAAACAAAATTAGTGCAAGCAAGATTTTCTGCACAATGAAAAATTACTTTATGGATACAACAGAAAAAGATAGAGCAATTGTATCCAAAAATTTTAATGGAAAATACGAAGGACTACATGTTCTTATCCAAAGGAAGAACGCAGAGTTGTAAATTCACCTCCTTCTAACTCTGAGAAACAAAGTGAACATTGTTTACACTGAGATCTCCAAAAGTCTACGTTTCTTACATGGAAAAAAATTTTAATGTACAAAAATAAGAATTTACAATGTCTAGATTAAGCTCTTCGTTATTGAATTATGAAAACAAAATTATAGTCGTGATTCATATCGTTTTGCGGAATGATCAGTGCCTGCGTATCGATCTCTTTAAACTGCCTTGAACTATTTTTATCCTCAAAAATCTGATCGTCAAAGGACCACATGCAAATGTCAAAGGGCAACTAGTTCTATAGTTATAACACACATGTTTATATGATTGATACGTTTTGAATATAAAAGTTCTAGAATATACATGTATAGAGGGAACATGTATATAGATTAAACTGTTGCAACCTCACTCAAAACGTTACTGATAAAACACGTGTACGATTTAATTCTCACAGTAAGCATGTAGTATTGTCAACCACGTATTGTAACGGTATATACAGTATTTCAATACCGTTTAATTGAATTGTTTTGTACTTTTTTTGATGTAATCTGCTTCCCCTCTAGTTGGATAGCCGTAAAGGGGCATTTCTTCTGAAATTAACTGATCGTTAGAAATAATGTATCTAACGATCTTAAAAGTTTTGTTCTGAAAGGAGCACATACAATATGCAAAAATAAGTCATAAAGTTCGGACGGCGAACTAATATTTGGAATATGACGAAGCTTACTGGATATTCGGATGGATCCTCCTCGAAATAGTCTCCTTGACACTGTATACCCCGATTCAAATACGTACTTCTGAAACCTCTGGAAGCATTCCTAATAGGCTTATTTTGGAATTGTTAACAGTTCTCAGTCGTTGGAAATCCGTGGACTTGCATGGGCGCTTAAAACTTGGGAAACAAAAAAAAAAATCTCAGGGAGCTAAATTCATGGATATGGGGGAATTACAGTGGTGAAGTGCTCTACAAGAAATCCTTAAGCGGAAATCCCCGAGTTTGCAGGAGCGTTATTATGTTGAAAATGCCGGTTCTCTGAAGCTTACTTTAATGGCTGCCTTCGTGGTGGGTAGCGTAGTTGGTATAATCACTATCCTCCCTAGACCGGGGTGCCTCCGTAGCCAGGTGGGCAGGAGCAGCAGTGCGTAGCACACGCTTCTTGATTAGACCGGGGTTCGAGCCCCGTGACCACCAAATACGGAGGATGCCGAAAGGTCAGGGAATGACCACCGCATATCTCCGGAGCAATATGGCCTTAGTTGCTAATGCTCCTAAAAACCAAATAACAACAACCCTACACCGGGTGGGAAGACCTGAGTGCGAATCCCATCAATAACCCGAGGAATTTTTATGGGCCTTTTTTTCACAATGTGGCTGAGTTAGTCTGTCTCACACGAGGGTTTTCTCAGGTTTTTCGTCCAGAAAACAGCAAATCGACAACAAACGAGCAATTTACAGACATATCATATATAACACAATAGGCCCTAAGTTGCTGATGCGTCTAAAATTCTACGTGTTAGTTTTCCGGCTATTTTCTTCAAAGATCATCACACTATCACAGTAAAACTGTTTTCTAGCATTCCTAGTTCACTGTTTAACCATGCGGAACAAATACATAAAGCACAATGCCCTCTGAGTCAAAAATTACGATAAGCATGATCATCTCATTTGATCGGCATTGTCTTGCTTTTTTGAGTCTCGGAGAAGACGGTGTTTTCTACTGAAAGCACTGGGCCTTCGTTTCTGAGTTATTTCCATACACTCACGATTCTTCAACAGTAATGATTGAAGTGAAAAAGTGTGGGTCAACAGCAGCGCAATGAAGAAGGTCCTGACATACAAGAATCGTTGCTTTCTGTGATCATTATTATTATTATTATTATTATTATTATTATTAATATCAATTTATTTTCCGAAGAAATGTCCCTTTACAGCTATGCAGCTAGAGGACATGAATTACATACAGAGATAAAACATAAAATACAGACAAATACATTGTATACAGAGCCAGGTACAATATACGGCCTTAAACAGCCACTGGTGAAGATACAAAAACATAAAGTTACAACAAATACAAAAACATAAAGTTACAACAAATAAAAGTGCATAAGGATACATCGGAGCGTGGATAGTGCGGCATCACAGAGAGTCCACCTAGAGCATGACTAAGGCATACATGTCTGCAAGAATGGAAGATCTGTAGGTTCTGTCCTTGCAAAGTTTCTCAACGTCTATGGCTAATCTATTAAATATCTGGAAGGAGTTGTGTGGAAACATGTTGTCCAGGGAGGACATGCTACGCAGCTTTGATCTGTATGGGGAGGTGTTGGACTGGCATCTTCTCCTGTCGGACGGTCTGGCGATGATATCCCAAATATCGGGTGACTTCAGTTTTCGGGATAGAAGCTGAGAGAGGGTAAGAAGGTTCCTAGAGATGATGAGATACCTCCAAGGAAGCGTATTAAGATTGGTAACCAGAACAGATTTTGAGATTGTAGGTGTTAGCCCGGCAACCCTATTTAGCCATTTCAAGATCCAGAATTCCAAGGAGAGGAACCTGGCTTGGTATGATGAGGGTGCTGAGGACCATATAGTCGAGGCATATAATGGAATTGGGAAAATGCAACGAAGAATGTATTTGATGATAAGGTCCGGGTTATGGAAGTTGGAGATCTCTTGTTTTACTGCCCATAAAGCCGAATAGGTTTTCGTTCGAGTGGCATTAAAGTGAGGCAAGAAGTTGAGGTCTTTGTCCCAGATGATACCCAAATCTTTATGTTGGGTGACTTTTTTAACTGGAGAGTTCGCTATAATGATGTTCACATCGTTGGTATTTTTCTTCTTGGTGATAGAGAGTTGTGCAGTTTTCTCTTTATTAATGGATAGTCCAATCGCATGAAGGTAGTTTTCCAGTTCATGAAGCTGTCGGTTGGAGCTCACGGTAATAGACTGGAGAGACTTGGGGCATTTTGTGATGATGAAGAACTTAATATCATCTGCGTAGATGGTAAAAATCATGATTGATATATTCTATAAGAAATATCAGTTTCACTAGCAGCTTCGCAGATAATTAAACATCAGTCACTTCGATAATTGGTTTCTTAAACTGAAGGGCGGCCAGAACGAGGATCATGTGCAATGGACAAGCCGCCCTCTTTAAACTTTGCGAACTACTGAAAAGTCCTCGAACGACACATGGACTCTTCTCCGAAAGCTATTCGTAAAGTTTCATGGATTTCAGCTGCACTTTTTCCTAATTTTAAACAAAATTTGAATAAAATTGGCTGCTCAGTAAAATCGATCATTTTAAAACGCGATGAAACACATAATAAACACCTTCTATTCAACACATGCTAATTCAGACTGACTGCAGTTAAACGGGTGATTAATGCGTTGATACGTCCAGACGAGTCTCTGAACATACTTAGACAGATCGCAACTGGTTATAACAGTCTGCGCATGTAGCACAGTGGTATTGTCACCGTCCTTCCCACACCGGTGGAAAAGGCCCGAGTTCAAATCCCGTCGATGACGCGACGAACTTTAATTGGCTTTTTTTCACTCCGTGGCTGAGTTAGTCGGTCTCAGGCGCAGATAGTAAGGTTTTTTTCCCCCAAGAAACTGGACCAGAGAACACACGCAATTTACAGACACAAAATACCGGTCTGTACAATGAATTACGGTTAACCCTAATATAATAATTTTATTATTTTCTTTAACTCGCTATAACAGCGCAATATCAAGAAGATGGTCCCCAAAGTTTCTGATTACAATTCGTATACAAATGATATACTCCACGTGAGGAGTTGCAGACATTAAACAACACATTTTTTCCATATCTCTAGTGCAGACCTACTAGTGTATTACGTGCAAACCTATCTGTTTTCAAAGACACCTACTTTCGTTTGAGCTATGTATTGTAAATGAAGTCAAAAACTGATCATATATTCAACTGTAATTTCGAAAGAAGATCAGTAATGAGTTATATATTGGTAAACAGAAAAATATCAATTAATTTCATTAATGCCAAGGAATGGAAAAATAACAATGAATGCATATGAATAAATTATGGAGGACGAACTAGATGAAATAGCAATTTCTGGTCAATATGGGGCATGGGCCCCTATTCTGACATCAATACAGCACTCACAGTTGATGAAGCTATCAAGAATCTTAGCTAGAAATGGTCCACACGAACTTCTAACATTGGCAAAACCACTGGTGAGGGGACCAAGAAGTCAGTGTACCCGTCAGCTGGTTCGGTATAGTTGTTAAAGATTATGTGGGACTTTTCGGCAGTCTGACGGAGGAAAAGAATTTACAGTTTCGTCTCTGCATTCTAACCATCTCAAAAAATCTCTCCAGCAGAGATTTTGCAGGCGGTTAGAGGTATCAGTATGTTTCTCAATGGCAGTGCAAGCATTGCACTATAGGCAAACGACAAGTCCACAAATAATGACTTTTACCTCCAGAAAGCGGTCAACCAAACTGACCATTACCCTATAATATGAAACTGTTCCGCTGTTCCCAACTATATCAACTTAAGTTCTCACACAGGAGAACAGTAATCTAAACACATCTGTGCCACTATATAACTTTAAAGCATGTAAAGAACGGTACATAGAGATGCCCATGGTAGTTGTGATGTTCAAAGAAAAGTACACATGAAACAAACCATGTCTGCAGTGAAAATATGGACTCACTATTACATACAGCCATGCTGGCCACTCCATGGCCTGTGTGGTAGTATGTATTATTTACAGGCCCTTTCTATCTGTCCAGTAAGGTGCAGTGAGAGGAAACCAACAACCGGTCGTCGCACACAGACAGGAACATTCGTGCCAATCTCTGTGACGGTTGATTACACGAGTCAGGGACTGTTACCGATACCTAACTCTTGAAACCCTTCACCACAATCTGTGGTCAATGAGATCAGCAGTGAGCCATCTAATTACATCTGCTGGAGACTGACCAGTGTCAAGATTTCACTGGCTTTCCAAAGCAAACATTCAACGGAGGTAGTGGTTCTTTTTAAATATTCTTAACACAGTGGCAACCATGATATTACTGGATGGATCATTGAAAGAGGTATAATATCCTACTAGCTCCCTTATTAGTTTCCGTTATCAGATAGACTACATCACCACGTAATCGGGTCACGCATAATTTTGATATGTGTGAAAAATCAGCACCATTTCCAGGGTACGTAAATATATCGGAAAGCAAAATACTGTACAAACAGGTCGTAATAAGAGATAATTAAAAACAAAATGAAATTTAAAAAAAAATAAAAAGTTCCTCCCATCCAGACGGAAATCGAACCCATACCTTTTCTACCCGGTGTAGTAGAACCGTAGTCTTAGCTACTACGCTAGACGCAGGGTAGGAGAACAGTAAGATGATCGCGAAGTGGCTCTTGAATTGTATTGTTGTGGGGTTGGGGTTTGAATATAAATGGTTTAAAGGAGAACAGTGGCTTAATAACAGTGGATATAGTGTGTTTGTTAAGCTTTGCTAGTTGTTTCCCATAAAATTACACTTCGTGGCACTGTGATAACACAAAACTGCAAAACCAGATGAGTGGAAGTTGTGTTGAATACCGCGAATTGTGTGTTGTTTGTGTTGTTCATCTGGCCACTTAGTTACAGGGAGGCGCGATCATCAAGGAAGGCATCTCCCAGTATCTGTCCACTGCATGAGGAGTCGGCCAGGACAGTACAGGAACATTTACGAGACTGGCTCTGGTCTGGCCAGGACAAGAGAAAAGGCGGCCTAAAGAGAGGAATAAATAATTGGATAGAAAAAAACAGATAAGGCAGGGGACGGAGAAGTGTGATAAGAGAGAAAGCATTCCCCCTGGCGAGTGCGGAGATCGAACCTAAAGTAGGTGGGACTCCTGAAGAAAGGCGGGTTAAGGTGCCAAGGAAAGTAAAAGGATAACAGACAGAGAAAGTCGTAGTGATCGCAGGGCGATCAACGAACACCCAGATAGGAAGGGCTCTAGCAACACAAGCGGGCGTAAAGTGGCCAAAGTAATTGTATTCATGATGAATGTAGTCTCTGCTGCCGAGAGATGCGGCGTTTTAAAATTGCTTTAGCGTAGGAGGTAAAAACTTGGAAAGCTTCTTTGGATGCGTTAAGCTGATGTTTAGGTTGAAATGTGATACCCAGTGCTTGCTTTCACGGAGATGGGGAAAACCCCTGGTGCCGTTAGACACGAATACATTATACTACCCAGTGCTTGCAGGAGATTCAGTCAAAGATCAAGACAGATTGGACAAATATCGTCCCAACAAGAACAGAGTGCATCTACCTGAGTTTCCAGATCCCGCGATTTACTGTTAAAGGCTCCGTGTCCTGTAAGGAAAGAAGTTGTCTGAAATTTAGGATTCAGCCATAAAGTGGTGGTCTTATTCATGATGCTCACGTTGGGAAAAAAATTTCTGGTAAATTTCACCTTTAGGGCTGGCTGTTCACCTGTCCTTCTCTGAGCAATAAGATCTCCGTGGTGTGATTGTGTTTAACAACATGAGAGAGCCATCAGTAGTAATGGAGACCGAGGGGGAGTTTCCCGGTAAGGACTTGAAGTGCAACAGTGGAAATTGTCTGACACGCCGTGGAAAGTTGAAGGATGGTCCTCTGCATATAAAGAAGTTGTTTAGCTATAGGGGTTTTATCTGTGCGGTGGAACCAAACCGCCGCTCCACAAGTGATCAGGAATGAAAACAGCGTCGTACATCAAGTGAAGAGCTTTGCCCAATCTCTCTTTAAATTCTGTGGGGAAGGATGATGCACTTCTTCACTTTTTTCCGAGGTGCTGAACATGTGGCATTAAGGTGAGCTTGTTATCCAAGATAATGCCAAGATGTTTGACAGAGCAAAGGGTTTGGAGAGACCTGTCCTGAAAGCGAATCGTGGGTGATACACCTCTCTCGAACAGCCAGCTTCGCATGCCCTCCGGATAACACTGGACCACCAAATCGAGAGTGACTTAGAAATCAGTGAAAATTGCACTCTGTAAGATGCTATTTAAGGCATGGGTAGTGGAGTAGCATTTCTTAAAACCATACTGGTGGATAATGATCAACTTAGCTGAATGTTGAAGACTCAATCTGGTAATCAAGAGCCGGTCCGGTACTTTTCCCCAAGATAGAGTGGAGAGCAACGGGACTGTACGCCTTACGTGTTGAGCGGACCATTAGGGATAGGTCTTAGGTTTCCATATTTCCACCGAGTTGGGAAGACGACCTCCCGGAGACAAGCATTATAGACAGTAATAATATGTAGGGCCAGAGACCACAGATGCTGAATAGCCTCACCTTCAATGAGGTCACCACCAAGCGTATTCCTTTTTTGATGCATTTAACTGCTTCCTCCACTGAGGAAGCAGTTGAATGCATGAGGAAGAGGAAGAGGAAGAGACCTTCACAAAATTAATATTAATCAAGAGAAGCCAGAAGTCAGTTACACCAAATAAAAAGATGTGTTTTTTCCTAGAAACCTAAGTTGTTGAAAATAACTATAATAGCAGCAGATTATTTTTTTACTTGACAGAATTTGTAGGTGGACGGAAGTTAACTAATTTCTCCACTTCCCTACTGGAGAATTGCCTGGTGTTCAGCATTTGAGAAACTGCTGGTGGATACTAAAATTGCTGTGGCTGTTTGCGTATAGAAAAGTTCATAAAAGTGGAAAGTCGCATGTACGTTTACCATCATCACCAAAAACTACGGATAGGAGTTTTAGTTAATAGAAGAAGAACATCAGAAAAAAAAGGTAAAATAACGAAACGTGAGATGATCCAGTATTAGTCGAGAAGTTAGAAGATAGAACGCTATCCACAGTCAGGGCATGAGCGGCCAGAAGGAAACTGGCCGTCCAATTACAAAAACCGCAAAGGAAATCATAGGAAGAGAGTTTGATTGGAAGCGTTTAGAAAAACATCGTTAAATTTCAAAACTGTTTTTTTTTTCAAATGCATTTAAAGTCTTTTTTTTTTTTTTTTCAAACTTTTTCGCGGAGACTGTCCATGGATGAGTGACAGAAATTTAAATATCACTTGTGGATAAACGGCGATGGAATCCATATTGGAGATAGTTAAGAAAACGAAAGGTTTCCGGACGGCGCAAGATAGATTGCTTAATTAGTTTTTGAAGGATTTTTTTCTTTTTTTACGGAAACCCCAATCACGAGAGGTATTAGAACATATAGTACTTAGTAACGTGCATGGATTAGTGGTTGAGAAGACGAAAGAAGATATTTGTTGACATTAGACTTCAACTTCTGTAGACTGTAATTTTCAGGAAATACGTATGAAGGAAAGTAGTTCCAGAAAACGGCAGTTGAATGAATAAACGAGGAAGATGAAAAGTTGACTCTGTGAGTTTGAAGTTGGACAGTAAATGGATGCTGGCTGGTGGCGGGACGTGTTCGGACTGTTTTTAAAGAGAGAGCAGGAATTATAGAAGTCAATTTAGAAGAACAGTGCCCATGGAAGTATCTGTAGAAACAGTACGTCTATTAGACAGAGAGTGGAGAGACTGTTACAGATGAGTCATTAATTAACCTAACTGCCCTCTTCTGAATGGAATCTAGAAGCCGGAGAGAGGTTTTGTGGGCACTACCCCAGATGTGAGAACAGTATTCCATGGTAGGACGGATTTGTGATTTGTACAGAGTGAACAGCTGTTTGGAAGAAAAGTAACGCCGAGAGCGAAAGAGAAAACCAAGTTTTTTAGATGCAGAGGAAGCAATATTTGTAATGTGCTTGTGCCAAGAGAGATAAGAAGTCAGAGTAATCCCCAAAAGAGATATATCATCTTGCCTAGAAATCGGAGTGTCACCAAAGATAAGCACAGGAGCAGAAGAACTCAGCGTTAGAAGGAATGAAATCAACTAAGTTGTCTTTGCCCCACTGTAGCATTACCTGGAGATCGACATTTAAGGAATTGGTAGCGGATCTTCGAGAACTTGAAGCTGATTGAGCAGGGAAAGATTTCTGAAACCGGAAAGTGGAATGCAATGTGCTCTCATCAGTAAAACTCAAACCGGAAAATGGAATGCAATGTGCTCTCATCAGTAAAACTATGGATAGGATTTTCTGTCAATGGAAGAAGGTCATTACTATACAAGAGGGAAAGAAATAAAACTTGCGGGACACCAGCATTAGTGGTGAAATCAGAAGACAGAGAGCCATCTACCACCACCTTCAGTGAGCGGTCAGAGAGAAAACGGGATAACCAATTACAAAAACAGTTGGCAAACCATAAGATGGAAGCTTATTTAGAAGACTTTTATGCCAAACACGATCAAAAGCCTTTGAGATGTCAAGAGCAACTGCTTGTATTTCACCGAACATTTCCATTTAATTTGTCCATAAATGGGTAATGTAAGCCAGAATATCACCAGTGGATTGACACTAACAGAATCCATACTGGTGATCGTTGATCAGACGGAAGGTTTTCAGGTAGTTTAAGAGTTGGCGGTTAATTGATTTCTCTGTTACTTTACAAAGAGTAGAAGTAATTGCAATGAGACGATAATTGGATGGGAGGGATTTGTCACCTTTTTTAGGAACTGGCTGGATATGAGCAAATTTCCAAACAGAAGGGAAAACACCTTTTGAATAAGAAAGTGAAAAAAGGCGGCAAAGAATAGGAGTAAGCTCAGGAGCACAGGTTTTGAGAACAAGGGCAGAAATACAATCAGGACCTGGAGCTTTCTTAGCATCGAGATTCGTCAAAATCCTTCTGAAATCCTTTTGACGGAAGACCACAGGAGAAATTGAATGGAGCGTGTTGGGAAAGGTGGGAGGTGTTTTACCAAGATCATTAATACATTAGTTGGAAGAAAAATGGGATGTTAGCAGGTCAGTTTTATCCTTGGCTGAGGTGACAATAGAACCATCTGGTTTTGAAAGAGTACAGATGAGCAAAAGTTGTGGCCAATAGCTTTGGCAAGAGACCAGAATACTCGGCTACCATTAGGGCAAGAAGCAAATTTTCTATTCTTAGCTTGTTCAAAATCTAGTTTGGACTGATTAATAACTGCTTTACAATTGTTGCTAGCTTTTGTGTAAGCAGAGAATGAACCTGAAGACTTGGAAACAAGCCAATTACGACATGAAACATTCTTCCCTTGATCAGCCTTATCACATTTATTGGAAAACCAAGGTTTAGATAAAGTACGAGATTTCAAAGTGGAGTGTGGAAGGATTCCATTCCTACAAGAATAATTTCAATGACAAGATCTGAGGAAGCGTCGACATCAGAAGTTTTGAAACAGTAATCCGACCAAGGAAAGGAAAAGAAGGAAAGAAATCTCGCAGGTCATCCCATTTTGCATTCTTGTAATGCCAAACAACAGGAGGTTGGAAATAGCCATGATATAAATGCTCCATTGGAGAAGAGACAATCACCAAGTTGTGATCTGAGGTGCCCAAAGGACCACTCACTTCGACCGTGTACTTAGTTGTTGTTGTTGTTGCAGTTCGGTTTAACGACACAAGGGCTAATAAGGCCAAATTGTGTCTCTTCATCGTTAATTGACAAAAAGCGTATTGTTAGAGAGATTAAATTATATGCTTCTGTACAAACCAATATGTTTTCGATATAATAAAAGTTCTTCAATATTTGCTTCATTTCCTAAGATACGAGATAAATCAGGTGATATATTCAATGTAGAGAGTGACTGAAAAGTGTTTGACCGAATGGTTGAATTTAAGGGACAATCAACCAGGAAATGACGGACTG
The DNA here is from genome assembly GCF_048544385.1 of Mastigoproctus giganteus. Classification (NCBI taxonomy): domain Eukaryota; kingdom Metazoa; phylum Arthropoda; class Arachnida; order Uropygi; family Thelyphonidae; genus Mastigoproctus; species Mastigoproctus giganteus. The sequence goes on from NC_143581.1 coordinate 193,688,367, forward strand.
TAAGTTGTGTCTGACAGGATGAGCACTGTGGTGGGCTTTCACCCAATAATAGGAAGAAATGAGTATGGTGAGTGTGTCCAATTCTGAGTCTTGCCGCCAGTACCACTTCCTCTCGTCTGTTTCTTCGGAAGCCAGACAGCCACAGCTTTGGTTCTTCTTTTATCTGGTAAAGTTTATTGTTAGTGTTACTTTTCCAGGTCTGTGACCATTTATCGTAGCAGGATTTGCGTATGACACACTTAAAATCAGAGAAAGGAACCTGAGGATGTTGTGAGAGAGCGGGTTGAGGATGTTTAGCGGCAAAGTCAGCACTTTCATTTCCCGGAATGCCTTAATGGCCAGGGATCCAGCAAAAACTGATTGACTGATTGGACACACTGCAAGCGAATAGCTGGGAATGAATCTGTTTCGATGTAGGGTGAGAAATGGAGGAATTCTTCCTTATGTCAGAGACAGCACTAAGAGAATCTGTGTAAATTATGGCAGGTGAGATGGAAAGCTCAATTATCTTACTAAGAGCTAACTTAATGGCATATAATTCAGCTGTGAAGACGCTGCAGGCAAGCGGTAGTGTGGCTGAAATTGTACATAAAGGGAAAACCGCCGCAGCACCTACCGTACTCTCAGTTTTTGAACCATCCGTATAAATTTCACAGGCATGGTTGTTCATAGCGTGAGCTGAATGTCTGATATTGCAGGAAGGTATATTTTTCCCCCACTGGAGGAAGTGTGTATCTTGAGAGACAGACACATATGTCCAAGGAGCAACAGGTGTAGTTGTGTCTTGGAAAATTTCATTTAAATTGATATTCCAAGTCTGAACAAGCTCTTTGATCCTGAGAGAGTCGGGTCTATTTTCATTTGGCCTGCTCTCATAGAAAGCATCCCAACGAGTATTATAGAGATACTCCCAACTTGGGTGCGATGGTAGACTTTGGATCTTAGCAGCGTAGTGAAGCAGTAGTTTATACGCAGGTGTAATGGGGGATCATGCGCTTCAATATATAGACTTTGGATCGGAGAAGTCCTGAAAGTTCCCAGCGCAGTCCTCAGAGCTCTGTGATGAATCATATTTAGCCGTTTTAAAGTAGTGCTCCTGGCAGAGTCATACACTGGACAACCATAATCTAGTCGCTTCTTGCAAAAGTGAGTGACAGTGCAATTCTTTTCTGACAGTCTGTAACCGTTCCGTGAAGTCCAGGATTCTATTTTGGTTATGGCAAGTTGTAGCTGCCGTTCAATGGTATTCATACTTTGAGATTGACAGGAAATGGTAAGATCATCTGCATACATATAAGTTTGAACAGTTTTTGGGATATCTCGTGTCATGCTGCTAACTCGGATTGAAAACAGTGTTGGACTGAGTATTGATTCCTGCGGGACTCTCTTCCTGAATGTGAGATGTAGAGAGGACGTTTGTTTTGTATCGGACTTGAAAAGAGCGCAATTGCCGGAAATTCTGAATTATTTCTGGCAAATTACCCATAAGCCCCAGATGGTAAAGGTCCATAATAATACCATGCCGCCATGTAGTATCAAATGCCTTTTCAAGATCTAAATTGACCATGACTAGGTGTTGTTTCATGACAAAGGCATTTCGGATATGAGACTCGGCTTTAATGAGCACATCTAGGGTTGATATATTTTTTCGAAAGCCATACTGGTGATCTGGAAGGAGATTCTCTGACTCCAGGATGTAAGTGAGCCTAGTATGAACCATTCTTTCGAAACTTTTTCCCATCTCGTAAGAGATATTGGCCTGTAGTTTTCAACACAGGAAGGATTTTTTCCTGGTTTTGGTAAGGCGATAATGAACGAATGGCGCCATGAAGTTGGATAGCCATTTTCAGAGACGATCCGATTGTAAAAAAATAATAGGGTTCTCAAGTCTTCTCCAAGTAAATGCTTTAATATAATGTAATGAACTCCATCTAGACCTGCAGCACTATTGGAAGATCTGTTTAATGATTCTTGAAGTTCTATTAACGTAAACGGTTTGTTGTACGGGAATGAGCGGCGCGTGGAAAAGTTAATTTTATACCGTTCTGCACCTGCTTTGATGTTCTGGAAGGAGGAGGCATAGGTGGCAGAAGCTGAGATTTTTGCAAATGATTCTGCTAATGCATTTGCAACTTCTTCGGGAGTAGAAATGCCTTTCCCTTTCCACTGAAGTATCGGAGAGGGCAGCCGAGCAAATTTGCCATTTAGTGCCTGTATTCTTTTCCAGATGACTTGTGTGTCCGTGTCTTTGGTAATGGTGGAGGCAAAAGCAATCCATGAATCCCGTTTCGCTTTCCGCCTAACTTGTCTAGCTTTTGCTTTTAGTCTTTTAAAAGCAATTAGGTTACTAGTGGTGGGATACTTGCGGAAATTATTCCAGGTGCGGTTTTTTTCCTGTTTGGCAATTAAACAATCTGTATTCCACCAGTGATTTCCGTGTTTTCGATATGGTGTGGATTCTGGAATGGAGTCCTTAGCTGCAGTCAGAATCTGATTGGTTATGTAAGTGTTTACATCATCAATATGTTGTCTTTGAACATAAAATCTGTCTAAGCGTATCTGGGCAGAATAGCCACCCCATTTTGCCTTTTTAAACTGCCAAGTGGATCGTTGGTCATTATTTGAAGTTACCCCTGTTTGTAGCGAGCAAATAATTGGAAAGTGATCACTGTTGAAGGGATCGGTTAATACCGACCATGTCATGATTGGAAATATGGATGGTGAACAAATTGACAAGTCTATTGCGGAAGCAGATCCGGTTGCTAAGTGGATGTAGGTAGGAGATCCAGAATTTAATAAATTAAGATCATTATTATGCATGAATTCCTCCATCAATTTGCCTCTTATATCCATTGTGGCCGATCCCCACAATGGATGGTGTCCATTAAAGTCACCAAAAAAACAAATTGGAGTTGGGAGTTGTGCAATGAGGTTGTCAAGTTCTGAAAGCAGAAGTCGTGCAGATGGCGGAATATAAATGGAAACAATGGTAAATGACGTACCAACTGCAAGGCGAGCTGCCACAGCTTCTAGGGTAGTTCTCAATTGGATCGGCCTGGATGATATGTTAGCGTTAACAAGAATAGCAACTCCTCCACGTGCAGGTGATACCGAGTTCCTATCTCCTCTGTAAATGGTATAACTTTAAAATTTTGGCAAAACTTGGGGTGACAAGAATGTTTCCTGTAAGCATACACCTATGGGATTAAATTGAGCTATTAAATCTCTTAAGTCATCAGAATAAGTGCTTAGTCCTCTGCAATTCCATTGTATGACCTTATTCATTATTTAGGTTTACCTGAGGGTGATTCATCTGACTGTTTTCTGTACGTGGGACATTTTTTCCCGTCCTTTTTTGAGAATGTGTGGCGTCCAGTATCCATGGTGTCATCTGCATGAAGTTCTAGAATAGGTTCCTCATTGTCTAGCAGCTCATCTACATCCATACTTTTGGAGGGAGATTCCGTTTTTTTAGAGACTGATTCAGATTTTAATTGTTCTTTTCCAACTGGGACTGATGGGGTATGAGTAGGAATGCTGATTGGAGTATTTGTGGCTTCGCTAGTTCTTTTTGGAGGATTATCTTTCTTTGAGGTTGAAAGCGTAGATTTGAGCCAGTTCGCTAGAGGGGTGTTAGATGGAACTGATACATCTGTTTGAGCTGCAGTAGAAACGAAGTTCCGAGTGCGAGCTGCATAGGAACGACTACTAGGCATGGTCGACATAACTTGTCTACGTACCTCAGGAAAGGTGACTTTATTTTCCATTTTGTACTTTTGAATTTTCTTTCCTGTAATCCATAGCTCACATGTTTTGAAAAAAGCTGGGTAGCTTTCTTTGCAGTTTGGGCAAACAGGGGTTTTGACAGAGCAATCCGCTTGAGTGCGATCTTTACAGCCGCAGATGGGACATATGGATTCACCTCTACATGCCTGCTGCGAATGCCCGTATTTCTGGCATTTGAAGCAGCGAACGGGATTCGGGATATATGGTCTAATACGACAATTCAAATAGCCAGCTTTAATTGAGGATGGTAAGTCTGGCGTACTGAATGTTAAAATGATGGATCTCGTTGGAGTGAGATTTCCATCTTCTTTAGTCATAATCCGTTTCACATTTGTAACTTTTTGACTACTTAGTTCTTGAAGTAGCTCTTCTTCAGAGACTGTAATTAGGTCCCACTCACTGATTATACCCTTTGATGAATTTAAGGTTCTGTGTAGAGTAATTGATACTGTGAGCCCACAAAATGATGTTGTGTTCAAGAGCCGCTCAGAATGTTTTGCGGTGGCAGTTTCAATGAGGAGATCTCCGAATTGTAGTCTTTTCACCATTTTTGGTGATCCAGTAATTGATTCCAAATATTTTTGAATCAAGAATGGTGATAATTTGCCTGCAGGTTGGGAGGATAAAGAATGAATCACCAAGAAATTTGGTAATTCATCATGGCATTGAGGTTCCCTTCTAAGCCTTTTGGACTGGTTGATGTCACAGTCGTTGTCAGGAATTTCTGACCTTGAGCTTGATGGCTCTAAAGGTGGATAACTACTGGTATCCATGTTAGCTCCTTTTGGCCCTGGGGGTATATTTTTACCGCCCAGATTACCGGCCCCGCCACGGGGAGGCAGGAGCAGTGCCGCTTGTGGCCAAGCGTATAGGTTAGTACAGTTAGTAAGACGAATTAAATTAAAGAAAAAGGTTCTTTTCTTAGTGCTTTTAAGAAAGAAGGGCTACTTAACGTAAAAGTTTAATATGCAAGGGAGAAAACAAAAGAGAACCTAGTCGCTTAAAGAAAAACGCTTTTCAATCGCACGAGAATCGCTTCGCCACGGAAACGCTTCGCACTCGGGGCCAACCGTGTACTTAGAAGGGTTGTTTATGAGAAAAAGATCAAGCGTGTTGGCTGTATGTTAGGATTGTCTGGTATTCTGGCAGGTAAATGAACAATCTGTGCAAGGTCATTAGTAATTGCAAAAGCCTCAGCATCTCGACCAGCTGGGTCTGAGTGACTAGAAAATGGAGACCAGCTAGAGTTATGAACATTAAAATCACCAAGGAAAATTAGCTCACTGTTAGGAAAGTTGGACTGGAGAAAGTCAAGTTGCAAAGGGAGGAAGTCAAAGAGTTGCAAGTGACTAGTAGGGTTGGGAGAACGGTAGAGACAACAGATGAATTTGACAAAATGAGGTAGAGAGATTTTAAGCCAGCGAAGGTCGAAAAGAGGAGATTCCAAATTACCGAGTCTACAGGGAATATCGGAACGGACATACACAAGTACACCTTTGAGGCGAAAGGAATCATACAGCGAATAATTTGGGCAACTGAGATGAGCAGTAGTTGAATCAACCGATAACTGATATTATGTCAGAAAAAGTACATGGGGTTTGGCAGACTGTAAGTGGAAGTGGACATCGTTGAGATTAGAATTGAGAACACGTATATTTGTGAAATGAACTAGGAAATGTTTGGGAGGTTTAGATCTTTTCGCAGACAAGCTTGCTCTATTAGTTTGACAATTCGTGGTGTATTCAATAGTAAGAAAAGGTGGGAGGGACATGCTGTATGAAGTAATGAAATTTTTGGATATGGCGTACACATGGTAAGAATATACCCAGATCCTTGACATAACGTGGCCTCGAAAATGCCCCCCCCCCCCAGCATGCACGCTACTCGGACTTCCTCCAGTCACATGTCTGCGCGGGTAGTACAGTGGTATCGACCCGTCCTCCCCACACCGGGTGGAAAAGGCCTGGGTTCGAATCCCGTCGATGACGCGAGGAACTTTAATGGGCTTTTTTCACTCCGTGGCTGAGTTAGTCGGTCTCAGGCGTAGATAGCAACGTTTTTCTCCCCAGTAACTGGGGGTTTTTCGTCCAGCAAAACAGGCAAATCGACCATAGAACATACGCAATTTACAGACACAAATACGGGTTAATGTATTTAATTACGGGCAACCCTAAAATAATAATTTGATTTTTTTTCCCTACAGTCACTATCTGGCAGAGTAGAGATAGCAAGATTATACCTTAGCTGATTCGGAAGCATCCTAGAGAGTTACCAATAGGTTCGGTCCGGTGTACTAACTAGCGGCCAGACTGCGAGCACCGTTTTAGAGCTGTGCCCTCGAAATGTAAGGAAATTTGGATCTCGCCATGGTGTTCTTTATTACCTCAAAAGTCATCAGTCATACAGCATGATGGAAGAGATGGGGAAGGGCTGACCGGAACTGTACGGAGACTAAACGTAGGTTCCACCACTTCAAGCCTCCAATAAGCTAAGTGGTGGTATTGCACCGGTTGATCAGAGTCATCTACCACCTAGAATTGATGGTAGCATGCTTGGGATGAATGGGTTGCATTACCTTTTTTTTTCCATTGGCGTGCAACATTTTGAACAGTTGATCTTGGATATCGCACTATTTCTAGTAACTGGAGATATCCTTTTACTATCACACCTTTGTTTCCTCGCGGTAGCACAGTGATTATAATTACTGTCCTCTCCAGACCTGGTGAAAGAGGCCTAGATTCGAATCTCATCCATCAAAGACGAGAATAATGTTTATTGGCTATTTTCACTCCATGGCTGAGTTGGTCAGTCTTAGGCGAGGAGAGAAAGGTTTTCTCTCCCGAAAACTCGAATTTTTCGTCCATTAAAACAGACAAACCAAAGAGAGAATCTACTCAATTTATGAAAAAAATACCCATGGGTGGATTAGGGTGTTCTGGGTAACTGTAATTTGAGTCTTTTTTTTATCACACCTCCCTCTTGTGAAGGAATCTAGATCCTTTTCAAATTCCATTCTGTTCCATCTATCTACATTGATTGTGTATGCCATCTATATCCTACATTTGGAACTGCCGCCTGTCATGTGACCACTACAATTAATCATTTCTTCTCACGAGTGAAGCGTCCAAATACATATTGGAGGATAGTATACATGGCAGACGATCCGGATATAATAGAGGATATCCCTTTTGAACGTCCCTGATTTTAAATGTCTCGCAAAAGTAAACCCAGGTGCACATGGAATACCTTTTATTCGGAAAGAAAACTCAAACAGTTATAATAAAAAAAAAAAAGTCAGCAGACTTCTACATGAGCTCCTTTGGTACAAAGAAAAATGTCCAAACGATACTGGATTTCAGATTAGATTCGCTCCAACATATCTGCATTGATCGTGGCAATTATTTGCACGATACAAGCACATAAGGTGGCGATGTTAGAGAGCTTGGTAAGAATGAACTGTCTTTCACATAGCCCCAGAAGAAGAAGAAATCTAAGGGAGTTAGGTCAGGTGAACGGAGGGGGCCATGGTATCGGTCTACCACACCCAGACCAACGGTCCAAGAAAGCATCGTTCAAACCAGTTCGCACCTACAAATTCCAATGAGGTGGTGCTCTATCTTGCTGAAGATTATGTTGGGCTGTAGGTGTGCAATCTCAGGAAATGCGTACTGTTCCAGTATGTCTAGGTATGTGATTCCTGTAACGGTATCCTCCAAGAAGAAAAACGGTTCGATAATCATGTCCTTCAAAAGAATATCAATGGCGAAGTTTTGTCGCTGTGGTTTGTCACTCGGCTTGATTTCTTGAACCATTTGCAATTTATAGGCATACAAACGCAGCCGCTTGTGTTCGACTCTGTGCAGAGTTGCACGGGGCTTGTTCAATTCCCTTGATGCACTCCTGATTAATTTCTGCTATGAACAACGGCAGGACGTACTTCTTCAACTAGCTCTTCTGAGACGCTTTGAGGAATTCCACTTTGCTACCGATTTTCAAAAATGTCCTGTACCATCTCAGTATAGACTTTGAGTCAGGTGCATCTGTTGAACACAAGTCTAAATTGCCTTGGAACCATGACAACAAATTTTCTCTCTGCAAATCACACCACTGACTGCGCTTTCTCTTGCACTGACGCCATTTTTACATAAAAGACAGCGCAGCAGCCTCCGTCACTGCGCGTTTCAAAACGTCAGCAATGAAACTTTACCATATCTCCTTCTACTGGCTCGACTAAGTTGCCATATGTACAATACATGAATTTTAACCAACTTTTAAAATAAAGGACGTTCGAAAGGGACATTATTATTTCTCATCGGAATGTTTTTTAGATATAGAGGTAAACCAAGATCAAATCAAAACTCAAACTCACTCCAATCCAGCCGCACATTGAAGTTTCATGTGTAAAGATTCGGTTGTTGTTGTTGTTGGTTTAGGGATTTATTAGGCGCATCGGCAACTATGGCCATAATGCCCCAAAAGATTCAATAAACACCGTCAGAGTACCATACAGTGTTTTTCCTTGCAATAATTTCTTTACTTCTTACTATATTTTATTTTGTTCTTACCATCAGTACTGTGACTTTAACAGTGCATAAAAGTCTTAAATTTCTACGGCATATTCGAAGTAAGTGGCACAAAAACATGAAATTTTGTGAGTGTACATAAAACAAAAAAGGATGGGAACTGCTATTTAAGTAGCGTTTACTGATAATTTTTTTGAGGCCCTCCTCACTCCAGCTGCCGACACTTCAAAAATTACAGTTCATAAAATATGATACTAAACAAGTTTCATTTAAATTACAATGGTTGGTTGTTGTAGGGTTTTAGGCGCATCAGCACCCTAGCGTAAGCATTTAGCATTAGTAGAGGCATATGATGCAAGAAATCAAGCTTATACAGCAATAGCCAAAAAAAAAAAAAAAAAAAAAAACCTTCCCATTTCACCTATCCATTTGCTCCAAAAGCTTGTCAACTTCTTCCTTCAATTTATTTAAGCTATCAACTTCCACGATAGACAGAAGTTCGTTCCAGCAATCAACCACCCGCTGGCTAAAGGCTGGCTTAGGCCATATTGCGCCGCATATAATATCTGTAAATTGCGTATGTTCTGTGATGTTCCGTGGAAGATATTATCTCACTCCCACACACAAGAGAGCTTTGTCTCTATTGTGTGTGTGTGTGTGGGAGTGAGAGTGTCTCTCTTTTGTCTCTCTCTAGAACTAGCAATTTTCGCTAAGGATAACATTCTCCAACCTAGACTTATTAAGAGGTATGTTACCATGCAACATCATCCAGTATTTCAACACCTACATATTGATCCAAAGTTCGAAGACAATACAGCACAGCACATAGAGCCCAAATTCTGGATGATTATATCTAGATCAAATCACTAGAATTATCATAAAAGACTATTGTAATTTATATTAATGAATTACTAGGGGGCTCCGACCCATGCTCGCTTCGTTCGCCAACCCCCACTGATGTAGACTCGAACGTTCTCTCGTTCGAGTCTACATCAGTCCTTTTCACTCTTTTAGCACGTTCCATCAACGCTTCTCCATAGTCATAAATGTATATTTGGCTGAATTGTGGAACGTCTCTAACGGACATTAAACTCGTCGTTCCTTCTCACCACGGCACCTCCTCGTATTCGCATCGTGTAAGGGCCGCCGCCACCTTGAAAGTACGTTTTCGTTAATAAAATACGCGAAAGCGTAAAGATTGTTATAGACTCGAACACAAAAGGCACATGATGCAAGAAAGCAAGCTTATATAGCATCAGCCAAAAAAAAAAAAAAAAAAAAAAAAAAAACCCTTATTTCACCCATCCACTCTCTCCAAATGTTTGTCAAGTTCTGCCTTGAATCTATTTAAGCTATCAACTTCTACAACGACAGATGGAAGTTTGTTCCAGCAATCAACCACCCGCTGGCTAAAAGCAAACTTCCGCACATCTATCCTACAACCGTCTTTCCTCAATTTGAATTTATGCCCTCTCAGGCGATTATTCTGAGCTAGAGGTAGAATCCCATCAGCACTGAGTATGCGCAAACCATTCAAGGCTTTATACACCTCAACCAGATCACCTCGCAGGTGCCTAGTCTCCAGACACTGTAATTTGCAAAACTTAAGCCTTTCTTCGTAAGAGCAACCATTTGTTCCATTCACTAATCTCAATGCCCTTCTTTGTACTCGTTCCAACAGCTCTACATCCTTCTCAAAATTAGGTCTCGAGACCTGTATACGGTACTCAAGGTGTGGTCTGACCATTGCCTTATACAAGGGGATAATCACCTCCTTATCCCTGCTAGAAAAATTCCTGTATATTATTGACAAGACACCATGAGCTGGTTCCTTGGTGTTCACTGATGTGTCTTGTCAATGTGTCATTGACAAGACACATCAGTTGGTTCCACCGTATAGAATTTAAATACTGTCTCACACCACCGTAGTCACTTTTACGAAAGCAAAAACCGTTCCCTTTACCACTGATGGTAGTTACCTCTTTGAGTAAATCCCACTTCAGCACGCTATGATCACTGCCACCTAGTAGTTCCTTTATCTGCAGATTCTTGATGCATGAAGAATCATTACTGATAATCAGATCAAGGGTATTACTCCCTCTAGCTGCCTCCAGAACATGCTGCTGTAGAAAACAATTATCCAAAGATCCACAAAAGCCTTGCTAGTGTGTGAGTGACCAACCCACAAATTCCAGTCAATATCCAGGAAATTAAAATCCCCCATTATAAGACACTCTAATTTACTGGCCCACTATTTCTCTGCACAATTGATCATTATACTCATCAGATTCATTAGGCCTATAACACACACCTACTCTCATTTTTCCTTTCCCAGTGCTTATGTCACACCAAACAGACTCAACATTGCATTGTCCACCAACATCAATTGGATCCACTTCCTTAGATTTTATGTGTTTCTTAACTAACGGCATAACCACTCCTCCCTTCCTGTCCTGTCTATCCTTTCTGTACACATTGTACTCCCCAAATTCCAGTTCTGCACTGCTTATGTCTGTGTGACACCATGTCTCTGATATCCCAACAATATCTGCCTTTGATGTCTTGACTAGCACTTCAAACTCATCGAATTTATTAACTATGCTCCTAGAATTGGTGTACATGCAAGTATACATGTACCTGTTTCTACTCTTAGTTACCCTAACACAGCCCATGTATTTACTTGTTCCACAATGACTCCCAGCAGTCCCGGAATTACCCATTGCCTTGCGTTCCAGGCTGCTGCTCAATTGCATTTCAATAGAAGTAGTGCAAGAATCACTTTTACCTCTGCCAGCGGCTACTGTTAATCTATTAGTCCGTGTATTCCCCCAAGCTAGCAGTTTTCCGATCCACAATGGGCAGGACATGGTATGATATGGGTTATCACGGTCTTGCAGCCGTCCACAAGCTGGACGACTGCAAGACCGTGATTACCCATAATTGATAACCCATTATTTGACCGTAATTATGGCCAACTAATGCTATACCCCGTTTAGTTTGGTGTAAAGCCCGCCGTATTTGGACCGTAGACCAATGGAAAGCTGTAATTTGGAGTCACGGTACACGGTATTTCAGTGTGACGGTATGCCTGGGTGAGTGACAAATGCTCAGATAAAACTACTTGCCTGATTGTATCGTCCCGACAAAGAGGTTGGCTGCAGCAACGTGATGGTCTGCGATTATTTTTTGTGGTTTTACCTGGGGACAATTGGTTGTTCTGGACAACACCAGAAGTGATGGGGTCTGTCCTGGACAATAATGTATTATGTATGTTGTGATAGAGCATCAGGATGGCCCATACCTATATCAGTCGGACAACTCTCCAAGTCACATTGCTCGCGTTGTGATGGACCGGTTTGAATGCTTCGAAAAGCTGGACTGGCCAGCCCAGAACTCTGACCTCATTCTTATACAGAACATCTGGGATGAACCGGATCTTCGGAGGCGTGTGAGAAAGAAGCGGAGTTCAGTTAGTCGTCGCTTTGAACGTTGAATGCCAGAAAATATCGGAGGATATTTACAAAAAAAAAACTGGCGGAAGGTGTTCCACGGAAACTAGACGCTATCATAAAGGTTTCAGCATTATTAGTTTTCATGCAAATAAAGATTATTTGTAGATATACAAGTGTCTGGATATTAATGGAACGGCAGTGAACGCCGAAAGGACAGAATTCATGGGATAACTGGTTCCTGGGCAATGCGACGCTGTCATCACTCTAGCTAGTGGACGAACCCACCGCTTGGCAGGTATATAGGTACACTAATTAATAGATAACAGAGCAGCAAAAGCTCAATACGTTCTACTTTATAAATAAATTAGTTTATAAATGGAGGAATTACCTCTATGATATCTTGTAGAACACTTCAGTGCTGATACTCTCCATTGTTGAATAACTATACAAATAGATTACATGTATTCCACACCCTCATAGACAAAATCAATGATCCTATTCACCACGGAATCGAAAACTCGCGGACCCCAAAATACATCGAATCACCAACCAATCTTTGAGCGAGAGAATACAATACGTCCATATTTTAAAAACAATTTAAATGCTTTGAAACCAAATAAATAATGAATCCGTACTTTTAATGCTTTAAAAACTAATATTAAAACATAAAAAAACATTAAGACTCCACTGAAACATTAGAAAACTAAAGAATTTTTGTTACTTCCCTTAGGGAAGTAACAAAAAATTGTAATTTTCGCGTTATTACTCAGAAGAATGTACAGAAACAGTTACTTTTTTTTTGGGCCAAATAAGCACTACATATGACCCAGATATTTTATCTCGGAATCCTTTGGAATAACCATCGTAATAAGTCTTTTAAGAATAAGAACAGTACTTTTCTGGGCCTCGTTATTTCCGTATCATGAAATAAAGTCCACAGTTTAGACCCGGATTATGCTGCTATATTCTGCAAAGCTTTTGTCCTTTGACATTTACACGTCGCCCTGTGGGAGACTTCGTTTAAAAATAGTTCGATGAGATTTAAAGAAATCGATATGCACACTCTTATCACTCGATAAGATTCCAATTGATTCCATTCGACAAATCGACAAGATATGAAGATTTTGCTTACTGTGTTACGATCGTATTGCTGATTTTCTTGCTGAGTGTCCAAAGGAGCAAAATTATGGTTCGAAAAAGCTGTTTTTCCATAAGAAAACTAGTATTCAAACTGAATACTTTCAAGACGCATCGGGCTTCTACTGGAGTCTCTCTCTCTCTCTCTCTCTCTCTCTCTCTCTCTCTCTCTCTCTCTCTCTCTCTCTCTGAGGTAAAAACATCCCGAGCTCAGCGAATTTTAACATGGTGTTAGATGCTAGAAGGAACAGCAGTGTACGATGGTTTTCGGAGCTCTTCAACATTCAGAGATCTCATCAGTCTGGAATACCAAGCCAAACTGAATAAGTTAGGGTAGTGATCGTTACACTTTAGGAACATTCGATTTTAATTTTTAAAAGAATTTTTTTCTTTTTCTGTTATTAATAGAAGCGAAAAGCGAATAACTAATTATCTTGTTACCAAATAATTTCAAATTTATTAACAAATAATACATAAAAGGAATTGTTTTCATTGCACTGCGCATACCTTACAACATAATATTCACTCAAAAATACGTAAAGTATTTTTAATACTTTACTTATTTCCGCCTGGATTTTAATAACAATTGAAATTCAACGCGTATTTCAAGTTTTTTTTCTCTAATTATTAAAAAGAAAATAGTAATAGTTATATACAAAGGGTACTAGGAAAGTTTTGCAATATGACGCACCAATCAATCACAGGAAGCTGCTTGTTGCTGCATGTTGAGACATGTTCATACGTGCATAGTAGCCGCTGCGCCAAGTCGATGGGCTCAGTTATTCATTAGTAGTGAGAGTGTAAAGTGCTTGCGATGGCATCGTGGTCACGAAATGAGATAAGGACAGCTTTGCGGTATAATTTCGTGCGTGGTTTAACCATAGACAAGTGCTTAGAAGAAATGACTCTTGCACTAGATGATGATTGTCCACATCGTACAACGATATTCAGGTGGTATAGAGAATTCCAAAGGGGAAATTTCACTCTGGAGGATTCTGAGAGGCCGGGAAGGCCACGAACGTCAGTTACGGAGGAAAACGTTACTGCTGTGAGGAAAATGCTTGACGAAAACAGGCGAGTGACCTACCAACAGATAGAGGATACTTTGGGCCTAAATGCACCAGCAATTCGTTCGATTCTGCAAGGTCATTTGCACGTGAAGAAACTTTGTTCTCTCTGGGTGCCGCATCAACTGACTGAAATGCAGATGACACGACGTGTGACTTGGTGCCGGGAGATGTTAAAAAAGTTTGATAAGGGACAATCTCGGTATGTGAACAACATCGTGACAGGTGACGAGACTTGGCTGTACTATTACGATCTGCCGACCAAGGTTCAAAACAAAGTTTGGGTCTTTGATGATGACGACACACCCGTAATTGTCAGAAAATCCCGATCTGTAAAGAAGAAAATGATAGCTGTATTTTTCAAATCGAGTGGAATTGTGGAACGTGTCGTTTTGGACACGCAGAAGACAGTTACAGCTAAGTGGTATACTGAACAATGCCTGCCTAAAATCATTGGATCTATGAAGAACCTGCTGCCAAAGTCAAGAATGGACACTTGGTACCTCCATCACGATAATGCTGCAGCTCACCGCGCCAAAGCCTGCACCAAATATTTCACCACGACAGGACTGAAACTTCTCGAGCACCCTCCCTACAGTCCAAACCTTGCTCCCTGCAACTTTGCACTGTTCCCGCATGTGAAAATGAAGCTAAAAGGGAGGCGGTTTTCCAGTGATGAGGACCTTCTACGGGCTTGGGACAACGAGTGTGCTTTACTCCCTAGTGAAACTTGGCAGAACTGGTTTAAAGATTGGTTTCGGAGGGTGGAGAGGTGTATTGAATGTAGAGGAAATTACTTTGAAAAAATTAAATAAACAAAGCTGTATTGCAAAACTGTCCTAGTACCCTTTGTATTTAGTAAACTTATAAAAAAAATAGCTTCTCAAAAAACGATTCATGTGCACAGTGGTTAAATAGAGATCATTTTTGTGCGCATCCGCCATACTGCCCACCCATTTCTCCAATCAGACGATAATAAATATCTAGTGCTTCAGCTACAGCATACTGTATGCTATGTAAGAAAAAAATTTTACCTTGGCACAAATAAAAAAAAAAAACCCTGTCATACAGCTCGTTGTGATGTCTTGGTTTCGGAAGCATAAAGCGACGCTGATGAACTGGTTCGCTCACAAACATGACTTACTCCACTACGCTACTGTCCTTGTAGAACCTTGGCCCTCAACGATTATTCTTCAGCTGTCTCTCTCCTTGGCGATTATTCTCCATCTTCTCACCCTAAGCTGTCGTAGGTCAATCTCTATGTCATCCACCCACCTCTTCTCGGCCTTCCTCTTTTAGTCTTCTTCCTCCCGGTTGCCCTTCCATTGCTTTCCTTGGCCATCTCTTTTCCTCCATTCGTATCACGTGCCCTGCCCATCTAATCCTTGAGCTCTTTATCACTCCTACCATATCCGGTTTTCCATATACAGTTCCTTCAGCTCTTAGTTTGGCCTTATTTTTCACTCTTCCCCGACTTTCATCGGGCCAAAGTTTTTCCTTAATATCTTCCTTTCCTACACAGTTAAAGATTTTTCGTCATTCTTAATAAGCACCTATGTTTCAATAGCATACGTCACGACAGGTCGCACCACTGTTGGCATAACACTAATTTCTTTCTTCTAGAGAGCAGCCTTGATCGAAGGTGTTTCTCCAGGGAAAAATAGCATCTATTACCAGCGTTAAGACGAGCCTGAATTTCTGGGATGTTACTGCTATCGTGTTGAATCACAGCTCCCAGATATTTGAAGCATTCTGTACTTCGTCTCTCTCTCTCTCTCTCTCTCTCTCTCTCTCTCTCTCTCTCTCTCTCTCTCTCTCTCTCTCTCCTACTTGTAACCATATACTTTGTTTTATTTTCATTTACCTTCAACACAACCCTTTCTTCTTCTTTCTAAAACTGTCCTCAGACTATGTGGGTTTCTTGCAGTCATCACTACATCATCTGCATAGGCCAAGTGCTGGTAGAGTCTGTTATATGATCCCATTGGAAGTGGTCAATACTTTGCTCATAACCCTCTCCAATACCAAGTTAAAAAGGACCGGTGACAAAGAGTCCCCTTGTATCAGCCCTCTCCTCACTTCGAACGACTCGGAGAGATTCCCTTGCACCTTAACCTTGCACTTTATTCCTTCCAGCATGATCTTCGTCAGATTTACGAACTTTTTAGGTATGCCCAAACTTCCCATCGTTTTCAACAGCTCCACTCTGTCCACACTATCACATGCCGTGCTAAAATCAATTAAAATATAGTGTAGATCCACATTATATTCGTAGCACTTCTCCAAGATCTGTCTGAAGGTGGAAATATGGTCAACAGTTAACCTCCCTGCACGGAACCTTTGATATTCACTAACTGTTCCTTCTGCTAGTCTTGATATTCTTCTAGTCAGAATGAAGGATAAAATTTTATACCGTGTACTAAGTAGAACAGCCGCTCTGTAATTTCTACAAATTAGTTTATCTCCTTTCTTGTGAACTGGGATGATTACCGCTGTCTTCCAGTCATTTGGCAATTCTTCTGTTTCCCATATGTTCGATATAAGCTGATGCAATTTTTGGATCAGTTTTTCGCAGCCTGCCTTTATGAGTTCTGCTGAGATGTTATCTTCTCCTGGTGCTTTGTTATTTTCAGCCCTTTAGACTGCATCCCGTACCTCTTCTAGTGTTGGGCCCCAGATACCTTGAACATTACGCTTCTTCTTTCTCTTCTACAGTTTCTTCTGTAGCCTGTTCTTCTGTAGCGTTCCTGTTCTTTATTAAGTAAGGAATTAAAATGCTCCTTCCAAACTTTTGTGATCTCCGCTACTCCCCCCACTATTTCTCCTTTCTTATTCTTACACAGGTTAAGAGGCAGCTAAAGATCTTTTTTTACGTATCCTACGTCTTTAGAGAATTTCCTAATCTGCCCTCTGTCGTATTCTTCTTGCATTTTTTCTATTATTTTCTTTTCCCATTCTCTTTTCTTTTGTCTACATACTGAATTCGCTTCAGCTCTTTTAACCCTGTAATCCTCAATATTCTCTCTAGTTTCTCTCTGTAGCGTTTTCTGCCTGGCTTGGTTTCGTTCTTCTAGAATCTTCTCACAGTTCTGATCGAACCAGTCATTTCTCACTCTTTTTTGTTCCATTCCAAGCGCATCTTCTGTTGCTACACTCAGTGCTTCCTTTATACCTTCCCATTTTTTATTGATGTGCTCACTATCCTGTGGTTGGTGTTTCTCCAGTTGTTCCTCAACTTTCATTCTAAATCTTTCTCTAGTATCTTGATGATATCTTTTCTTTTGTTATCCCTCATTTCCCTCTGAAACGGCACAGTACCATAAAATAGTCTGAGTCACAAACTGCCCCCCTGTAACTCCTCACATCCATTACATCCATAGCATGACGAGTACTAATGAAGATGTGATCTATCTGATTTCGTGTGACACCATCAGGTGATATCCAAGTTTCTTTGTGGATGTTCTTAATTAGGAAATTTGTGCTACTAATTCTCGAGCCTTTCCCTCTTGCAAAGTCTATTAGCATTTCTCCATTTTCATTACTGGTTTCATGTAAGCTGTTTCTTCCTATAGTTGGTATGTATACTTCCTCTCTCCCAAATTTGGCATTAAAATCTCCAAAGATAAGTTTAATATCGTGTATTGGGGCCTCATATAATGTATTCTCCAGTGCTTCGTAAAAGGCATCCTTTGCTTCGTCCTCTACATCTTCTGTCAGAGCATGTACACTGATCTGTAACTCATCATTCATGCTTTAGAGTACTTCTTAATTATAAAGTCTATCCACAAAATGTTGTCTCTGCTTCCACTATTTATTAGGGTATAGTCTCGGAGGTCTAAAATTTCTAAGTTTCCCCATCTTATCTCTTGTAACGCTGCTACACTTATGTTATATCTCTTCAATTCTTTCTCCAATTTCCTGCTTGTTCCTGGTTGGCGCAAACTTTGGACGTTCCATGGGTTGAATTCCATTTGAGACAGTCTGGCTATTTCCTTGAACTTTCATAACGATATGTTTGTTTTCTGGGGTGGGATTGTTAGCCCCACGCCCAACCCCCAACCTGGAGGACCAAGGTATTTCTTTCAGTTTGAATCATCACCTGTAATCTGTCCGGCATGGGACCTTACTGGTAATTAGCCTACCGTCGTTTTAGCTCACAGGATCATTTGGCCACACAAGCCCACGACACAATCATTATAGCGAAACACAATGAGCCAAAAGTGTGGGATCGTCCATCGAGGCCAACATTATTGCTCATCTCTGCTCGCGAAATTGAGAAATATTTCCGTGTCACAAATGCTGCATACTGTATTACAAGCCAGATTATTTATTACGATATTAAGGCGCTGTATTCAAGTCTGATCTGTAAACTGTTGTATTTTCTCTTTGTGTTCCAATATTTTTTCACATAGTGTACATCTGTTACGTTGTTAAGAGTTTAAAGCAAAAAAAATTATTTCTATAATCGATAGAACAATATGGTAAAAATAATTTGAAAGCCAAGACCTCTGCTTTACAGTTCGACCTCCACCGTCGGAAGAACTGTAATTCAGAATGAGGTCAACTGAAAAGAAGACAGAAATCGCCGGGAAGTCTTCTACAATCGATTAAGACCGCATTTGCGGAACCCAAAAAACCACGAAGAAATGCAAAGTATAACATAATTTCTGCATTTTTACATCTAAATTCGTCAGCACTTATTTGAAAATTTGATTATAATCTAAGACTGCCATAAATTTCTTTCCAACATGGACAATTTATGGGAAACTGTCGCTGAAACTATAAGAAAACTGATGGAGTGTGACAACACGAATGGCATTCGCTCAAAAGAAAAGGTCACAGTTTGTTGCGTCAATACTAAGCTTAACTGGTCAATACCTTTACGATGATATCACACTGCAGTTGTAGTACAATTATTCGAAAATGCTTGAGTCTTCAACCATTTTTTTTTTTTTTTGTTTTTACTTTAACTTTTTCAACAAGATGTGATGTTTTTTTTGTGCCTTTAGGCTTTATAAGGAAACAGAAAATTGAATATTTCTCTTTGTTAGCTCGGTCTTCTTTTTTTTCTTTCTCAAATACACTCTCCAATAAATTATACAACACTTTAAATAATTGGGAAAATTATTTCAAGATGGCCCGCCATAGACGAGGGTCAAACAAAAGGGTACAAAACGCGCATGTGTTTGAGTGACAGTGGTTCAAGCCCACATGATACCAAATGCTGTTATTTAGTAGTCCCGGAGTATAAGCAGAAAATATATTTAAATTTATTTAATTGATATGCATGTCTCTCAACATATTCGCTTTGTCCAAATGTCTAACAGAACCGGAAGCAATTGCTCTGAGACAAGTTTATAACAAACCGAACCCATTAAAAGAAGAAAGAAGACGGATTTATCTGAAAATCTGCATGCATAACTGTAAAATATATCGACGCAAACGATTAGCACGTCCAGCTGATGCTGATCGGCACGGTAAACCCTTCAATAATATATGTTACTAGCCTCAACATAGCAATCTGAAGGTGTTACAAAATTATATAGCTGATAGATCTTGAATGAGATCAGATCAATGAGTCGTCAGAATCTGGATGGTCAACACTGCATCTCGCCGTCTGTGTGCGTGATTCCCACAAACGGTGGGACCCTGCTGGCAACAGTGGATGCAGAAAGCTAATGAGACATCACGAGAGTTCTGGAATAATCAGAAGTCACAACGACAGGATGAAGTCGCTAGTGGGAGTTCGCCCACTAGCGACAAACATTGGAAATCTGGCAGTCTGTCACAAACTTCCAGATTTCCAACATGAAAATGCCATCCTTGTCTGCTCATGTATCTGGGAGCATGATTAGTAGGCGACTGAGAGAAGTGGGCAACATTGTGGTCGTCCGTTGCCTCGTCTGCCTCTGATGCCATCCCATCGTAGTCAGCATCTGTATGGAGAGAGCCGCTTGGGGACAAGTAACGTGTCGTCTTCAGTGGTGAATCACGTTCTTTTCTGTGATCCAGTGATGTCTATATTGATATCGCGGGAAGAGAGGTTGTTGTTTTTTTTTTGTTTTTTTTTATGTGAACCACAAACAAGAGAGGTATTAGAACCTATAGTACTTAGTACCGTGCTTGGGTTGGAGGTTGAGAAGACGAAAGAAGATATTTGTTGACATTGGACTTGAACTTCTGTAGATTGTAATTTTCAGGAAATAGGTATGAAGAAAGGTTGTTCCAGAAAACGGCAGTTGAATTAATAAATGAGGAAGATGAAAAGTTGGTTCTATGGGTTTGAAGTTGGACAGTAAATGGATGTTGGCTGGTGGCGACACGTGTTCCGACTATTTTGAAAGAGAGAGCGGGAATTGTAGAAGCCAATTCAGAAGAACAGTGCCCATGCAAGTATCTGTAGAAGAGGCATGCAGAAGAAACAGTACGTCTATGAGAAAGCGAGTGGAGGGACTCTGTTAGAGATGAGTCGTTAATTAACCTAACTGCCCTCTTCTGAATGGAATCAAGAAGCCTGAGAGAGGTTTTGGGGGCACCACCCCAGATGTGGGAACAATATTCCATGGCAAGGCGGATATGCGATTTATACAGAGTGAGCAGCTGTTTGGAAGAAAAGTAACGCCGAGGGCGAAAGAGAAAACCAAGTTTTTTAGATGCAGAGGAAGCAATATTTGTAATGTGCTTGTGCCAAGAGAGATTAGAAGTCAGGGTAATCCCCAAAAGAGATATATCATTTTGCCGAGAAATCGGAGTGTCACTAAAGATAAGCATAAGAGCAGAAGAATCCTTTTTGCGAGACATAAGACAAGTCTGAGTTTTAGAAGGGTTGAAATCAACTAAGTTGTCTTTGCCCCACTGGAGAATTACCTGAAGATCGGCATTTAAGGAATTGGTAGCAGATTTTCGAGAAGTTGAAGCTGATTGAGCAGGACAAGATTTCTCAAAATGGAACGTGGAATGCAATGTGCTATCATCGGTAAAACTATGGATAGGATTTCCAGTCAATGGAAGAAGGTCATTAATATACAAGAGGAAAAGAGTGGGGGCAGAACTGAACCTTGGAGGACACCGGCATTAGTGGAGAAGTTAGAAGACAGAGAGCCATCTACCATCACCCTCAGTGAGCGATCAGAGAGAAAACTGGATAACCATTTACTAAAAACAGTTGGCAAACCATAAGATGGAAGCTTGTTTAGAAGACCTTTATGCCAAACACGATCGAAAGGCTTTGAGATGTCAAAAGCAACTACTTGTGTTTCACCAAACCTTTCCATTGAATTAGTCCATAAATGCGTAACATAGGCCAGAACATCACCAGTGGATCGACACTGACGGAATCCACTGGCGATCGTTGATCAGACGGAAGGTTTCTAGGTAGTTTAAGAGTTGGCGGTTGATTGATTTCTCCATTACTTTAGAAAGAGTAGAAGTAATTGCAATGGGACGATAATTGGGTGGGAGGGATTTGTCACCCTTTTTAGGAACTGGCTGGATATGAGCAAATTTCCAAGCAGAAGGAAAAACACCTTTGGAATAAGAAAGTGAAAAAAGGCGGCAAATAATAGGAGTAAGTTCAGGAGCACAGGTTTTGAGAACAAGTGGAGAAATACCATCAGGACCTGGAGCTTTCTTAGCATCAAGATTCGTCAAAATCCTTCTGATATCCTTTTGCCGGAAGACCATAGGAGGCATTGAATGGAGTGTGTTGGGAATGGTGGGAGGTGTTTTACCAAGATCATTAATACACGAGCTGGAAGAAAAATGGGATGCTAGCAGGTCAGCTTTATCCTTGGCTGAAGTGACAACAGAACCATTTGGTTTGGACAGAGGTGGGAGCACAGATGGGCAAAAGTTGCGGCCAATAGCTTTGGCAAGAGACCAGAATGCTCGGCTACCATTAGGGCAAGAAGCAAGTTTTCTACGCTTAGCCTGTTCAAACTCCAGTCTGGACTGATTAATAACTGCTTTACAATTGTTGCGAGCTTTGGTGTAGGCAGAAAAAGAAACTGAAGAATTAGCAACAAGCCAATTACGGTATGCAACATTCTTCTCTTGAACAGCCTTAGCACATTTATTGGAAAACCAAGGTTTAGATAAAGGACGAGATTTTAAATTGGAGTGTGGGATAAAGGATTCCATTCCTGCAAGAATGATTTCACTCACACGATCTGAGCAAACGTTGACATCAGAAGTCTTAAAACAGTAATCCGACCAAAGAAAAGAAGAAAAGAAGTCTCGCAGATCATCCCACTTTGCATTCTTGTAATGCCAAACAACACGAGGTTGGGAATAGCCATGAGATAAAGGTTCCATTGGAGAAGAGACAATCACCAAGTTGTGATCTCAAGTGCCTAAAGGACCTTTCACTTCGACCGTGTACTTAGAAGGGTTGTTTGTGAGAAAAAGATCAAGCGTATTGGCTGTATGATTAGTATTGTCCGGTATTCTTGTAGGTAAATGAACAATCTGTGCTAGGTCATTAGTAATTGCAAAAGCCTCAGCATCTCGACCTGCTGGGTCGGTGTGACTAGAAAATGGAAGTCAGCTGGAGTTGTGAACATTAAAATCACCAAGGAAAATTACCTCACTGTTAGGAAAGTTGGACTGGAGAAAGTCAAGTTGCAAAGAGAGGAAGTCAAAGAGCTCCAAGTGAGTAGTGGAGTTGGGAGAACGGTAGAGACAACAGATGAATTTGACACAATGAGGTAGAGAGATTTTAAGCCCGAGAAGATCAAAGAGAGGAGATTCCAAATTGCCAAGTCTCTGACAGGGAATATCAGAACGGACATATGCACAAGTACCACCTTTGAGGCGAAAGGAATCACACAGCGAATAATTTGGCCATCTGAGATGAGCAGTAGTTGAATCAACCGATAACTGAGATTCTGTCAGAAAAATACATGGGGTTTGGCAGACTGCAAGTGGAAATGGACATCGTTGAGATTAGAATTGAGACCACGTATATTTGTGAAATGAATTAGGAAGTCCTTGGGAGGTTTAGACCTGACGTAGCCCAGTGGTCAGGAGCGAGAGTGCATAGCACGCGTTCCTTGAGTGCACCGGGGTTCAAGCCTGTGACTACTAAATACGATAAATATTTGTATTGACGATTTATTGTAAACTCTACTGACTTGGTTGTCGTGCCGGAGTATAAACAGAAAAAATTTATCTTTTCGCAGATAAGCTTGCTCTATTATTTTGACAATTCATGGTGTATTCAATAGTAAGAAAAAGTGGGTGGGGCATGCTGTATGAAGTAATGAAATTTTTGGATATGGCGTACACGTGGTAAGAATATACCCAGATCCTTGACATAACGTGGCCCCGACAATGCTCCCCGCATACACACTACTCGGACTCCCTCCAGTCACTATCTGGCAGAGTAGAGATAGCAAGATTATACACTAGCTGATCCGGAAGCCTCCTAGAGAGTTACCAATACGTTCGGTCCGGTGTACTAACTAGCGGCCGGCCTGCGAACACCGTTTTAGAGCTGTACCCTCGAAATGTAAGGAATATTGGATCTCGCCACGACGTTCATCATAACCTCAAAATTCATCAATCATACTGCATGATGGAAGAGATAGGGAAGGGTTGACTGGAACTTAGCTCTAGAGACTAAACATGGGTTCCACCACTTCAAGCCTCCAGTAAGCAAAGTGGTGGAATTTCACCGGTTGATGAGAGTCATCTGCCACCTAGTACTGCCTGGTAACATAGAGGGGCGGCGTTCCTCCATGTGGTATGGGCGCCACACCTCGACCCCTGCTTACGTTGGTTCACACCTGGGTGGTCATCCACCATGTACTTGTGCATGGAGGTTATACCCAGGATTACTAACAGTCCCACCATCGTGAAGGTGTAAGCAGAGGATTTGGCTGTCACAGACCGTCCGGACTTCGCTGAAATTGGGTCCACTTGACTTGAGTGTCACCCGAATATCAGTTCCATCAGCGTTTTAGACTCCCAGGTAGCAAGTACAGCTTGTCTGCATATCTGAGAGAATGTCTGTGACAACCTCGTAGGGTTTTAGGACCATCAGTGACTAAGGCCATAATACTCCGAGTATATTGTCTGTAAAGTGCATGCCTGTATTCTAAGATCGTTTTTCTGTTTTGCTGGACGAAAAACCCGAGTTTCCGGGAAAAAAAACCTTGCTGCCCTGCCTGAGACCGACTAACTCAGCCACATTGTGAAAAGAAAAGAAAAAAAAAAAAAAAAGCCCATAACAATTCCTCTCATCATCGACGGACTCGAACCCAGTCTTTTCCATTCGGTGTGGGCAGGACGGCGATTCTACCAACTGTGCTACCCACGAGGCCCCACATGTTAGTATGTAGGTTTAGCGCCAAACCAACTAAGGCTATTAGCATCAATATATTGTGTCTGCAATTGCGCATACCCTTCGGTCGGTTTGCTGACGAAAAACCAGAGTTGCCGGCATAAAAATACCGTGCAATCCTCGCCTGAGACTAACTCAGCTAGGTTTTGAAAAAACACATAAGATTTCTTAACATCACTGATGGGATTTCAAACTCGGGCGTTTTCTACCTGTTGTCGGAGGAGAGCCAGTCTACCACCACCTTCTCACTAACATGAGGGGCAGTATGCTAAGAAATTTTTTCTTAGCACTACTGTTTTTTTTTAAAGTAGAACGTCTCAAGAATGTTTTCTCTTTTGTTTTTAATATATATATATATATTCTATCTCCGTGTTACTGTGGATGGCAAATTGCTACAGCTGAAGTAACGTTATTAAAAGCTTCTTCCATCAGTCTAGAAACAGAGTAATTACTCCTTAAAGGTGAACAATACTTTATTAAAAAAAACCTTGTATGCATACTGTGTGATAAACGCACCCGAGATGGTGAACTAATTAATTTTCCATAAGTAAAATAACGATGCAGAAACATAAAAACACCAAACCTGAAGGATAAAAATAATTGCGACGTTACTTAACGAAAGTACCATTTCCACATCAGCTTCCACAAGATAATAAAATAAGAAGAAAAATCTTGCTAAATTAAGAAAAATAGAAGGCTTCATTACGACATAGACAGTTCTGAAAATACCTGCTAATTCTTCTTATCGCTCCTTATTTGTTGCCTCAGAAACTTGAGTTCCCCGTGATTTTCCACTGAATGAACGTGCATTAGTCAGAGCTGTCTGACGCTATGGCGTACGAAGTCAGTGTCGCCACTCAAGGGCTCTCTAAGCATTAGTTAAAGAAGAATGGCACGAGGTTCTTGATGAAAGCATGAAAATTAGGTTTAATGAAACGATGTTTAGATAACATTAGAGAAAATTCTGTCAGTTTGCGTCAACTCTACTGTAAACCGCCAAGAGATAATACTGCAAGACCACTAAGAGCTGTTTCATTTCAGTTTTAATCAGCTCGCCGGACAGAATGCTTTCGCAGCAGAAAATGCAATTTGAGCACGTAAACGAGCAAATTCTCCTCCATAATCTTAAAGGGTATGTATTAAGCGCCAAGGCAACAAAGGTATGACGTCAGTATACTGTTTCCGTATATTAAAGTGAATTCTGTGGTCGAGTTGCCCATTTGTTGGACGAAAAATCTGGACCTTCGAAAGATAAAACCATGCGACATCTGAGATCGATCAACTTAGTCACGATGTAAAAAAGGCCCATAAAATTCTTCATGTCATTGACGGGATCAAGCTCAGAACTTTTGCACACGCTGTGGGGAGAACAGTGATTATATCCACTGAGCTACCTGTGAGGTCCCATCTTAAAGATGGGGCAAATTGCACTGTAACTAGCTGATTTTCCCTTGTGCACAGAAGGAGCACTATTAATAAAACGCAAGTAGGATAGATGAGAAGGAATAAAACAAACATTTGTGCCCTCTTATTAATTCCACTTATTGCTTTGGAATATCTCCCCATCCCTCCGTATTACCTCTCCGAGGTACATTTGCTGCCATTCATATTAAAGTGCACCGATTCATTTACTTGAAGATCCTGCTTTTCAAATTTCTTTAATACTTTTACATCCACAATAATACAGTTTTACTAAAATATGCAATGTTTGTTGATTGGATCAGAAAAAAACTAAAATAAAAAGGAATGTTTTATTTTAACCTACATACATGTATTTTTGTGGTTGAAAACTTGGAGTCTCCAGTGAAAAATTTTATTACTTCTTCCAAATGCTCACTAATTCTGTACAAAATAAATATATGATTTGATAATTAAGTTCAAGGGCTGAGCGAATTAAAAGAAAACCATCTGTTATTCTCTTGTATAAATTTCTGGAAACTGAAGCGTAGTGTCTTCTGAAAGTGAAAAAAAAACTTTTTTTAAATTTTGTTTTATAGTTTTCAAAATAATAATCACCTGTAAAGGCTGTGAGATCGCTCACAGAACTATTAAAACGTCTTTTAAACACATTGAACTAACCACCATCAATTCCTTTTAATATCCTTTACCTGTTAAATCCTGGTCTTTTCTGTATGCGATTTGATTTGGTGAACAAGAAGTACGTATCAAAGGACAAAGAAATAATAGAGAGGCTTAAGGCCACAATCCCGTTTTTTGCCAGAAACTCTCTGTAAATCACCACAGGGACTTCTCGTGCAAAAGGAACCCGCTTACTTTCTCTCGAAGCCTCACAGGAATCATCTGCATTCCATGTTCGTTCTTTGTTCCATCACTTAACACAATGATAACACCCTGAACAACAGAATAACTCTAATACGACTGTACATACCAGTTATACTAACAACTTAAAATACACCAGTTACCTTGTAGAGGGAAGCAATTCTATAGGTCAGCTGCAAAAGTGTGATGCGCCCTCGCAGGTAACACAGTTGACATAATCACCCTTTTCCTCACCACACCGGATGGAAAAGACCCTAGTTCGAGTCCCGTGAATGACGCTAACAGTTTTTATGGGACATTTTTCACAATGTGGCTGAGTGAGTCGATCTGAGGCAAGGATAGCATGGATTTCCTCCCGAAAACTAGGGTTTGTCGTCCAGCAAACAGGCAAATCAACCACAGAATACACTCAATATAGACATAATATATATTGCGCCATATGCCCTAAGTCACTGATGCGCCTAAAATCTTACAACAACAACAGCGTGCTGCATCGTGGTCCTACGTGCTTTAAGATGAGTAGATGGGTGCAATGAACTCAGTTCTGGAACTTAACTAACAAATTTTTAAATAAATAATACGAAGTGAAAATTTCCCCCATAGTTGAAAAAAAAAAAAAAAGAAAAAGACCGACAGGTCCTTGAACACCTTCTAAGATCCCGTACAGGGGATTCGTTAGAAGACACACCAGAGCATATGGGCTACATAATACAGAAGGTAATTAACGCGAACATAGTTTAGTGGTAAACATGAAGTTATCGATGTCATAAGGTTCATTAACTGTGGCAATTAATTACATAAATCATACTGAAAGTGATTTTTTTTTTTTTTTTTTTTTTTTTGTAAAACGCAAATTACTATTAAATACTGATTGGCCATTACCCAACTACTTATAAACTTTGTCGTTATTCAAGTAACAACAAAGATCTTAACTTTTCTTGCTCTATCTAAAATCAAGCAGAAATATGACTAACGACTTATTTTTTGAAAACTACCTGCAAAAAATAACATTTTCAATTTTAACCTTTTGTAATTATCTTAGCACGCTAGCCGGGACATTCTCTTTTATAAATTGCTGGAAATTGAAGAAGGTGGTGTCTTCCGAAATCGATTAATTCAATAACTAGGCTTGTTATAAGTTAAAAATTCGCAACAGAAATAGTAACATCACGGATCGGTATTCTCTTTCCTAGCGAGCCGTTTTTGTTCATTAGAACTATAAAAACCTTCACGTGTGCCCCCCCCCCTGATTGATGTATCCGAGATTTAATATATGAAAATTTTAGAAAGTATCATATCATCGAAGTTCCGCGGAAAAACATCCTGCGTACTTAAGGTTGCGAATAACTGAGTTAGATGAAAAGAAGAATAAAATATTTATAGAGAACATATTAACTAATAAATCAAATAAAAGCAAAGTTTTTTTTTGTTTTTTCAGGTTAACCTGAGCACCAGATTTATATTCTTCAGTCATATACTTTTTACTTTTCTACAACTAAAATTCTTCCAAACTAAGTTATTAGTGTAATACGAGGGCAGAAGTGTCTATTCTATTCTAATTACGTTCCTAATTTCGCCTCCCATTAGTTAAACAGCCAGACAATAACTTTTAACTATAACACATAATATTCACATAAAATAAATAAATAAATAAATATATATATATATATATATATATATATATATAATAGGCGAACCGACTGTTGCTAGCACACCACATTACAAAGCAGCACCATTAGGCCCTATTGCCTGAAATGCCTTCCATCCAAAATATAAATTACACAACGAACACAAATCCAAAAATAAATAGGATCATGTCCTAATTCAACCAATGTGTGTATAATAAAATAAAATAAATTTTCTGTTTATACTCCGGGACGACCAAACGGTCAGAGGAGTCCACAAGATAGACAGAATACAAGAAACATCACCGTATTCAGCAGTCAAGGGCTTGTGTTTAATTGATAACTACTACAATAGCATTAAGGCCACATATCTACAACACGAATCTAACAATTAACAGTTTATTTCTTCATAATGCATAAAATTAATATTAAACACTGCTGTTTAACATACAGATAATATATATGTACTCCCTTTATCACATATCTTTGCCCAGTTGCGGGTTGGGAAGACTCTCTAAAACGACACATTAAAGCAACGCAAGAATAGATACATATAGAAGACAATTCAAAGTCCGAGTTAAGGTGTCCAAGTCCTTGTTATAAATTAACTGTCAGCCCATTTCAAAGTCCACAGAGTCATCAATTAAGATGGCTACGGAAAACTACACCAAATCACAAATAAAATAACGGTGAATAAGGAAATCCTCACGAAGTCAAGGAGTTCTTCAAGAATCTACATCCCAGAATCTGTAGGATCCAAGTGCTCCGCTGAGAAAAGCCTGCACCGCAATTAGTTGCATAGGACAGAACTGCCAACACAAGGAACCGGAGCTCAGTAGTATCACGAACCAGCACAAGGAACTGCCTGTGACAATATCAACAATCTTGACAGCACCATGAACCCGGGGAACATCAAGAGGAAACCGAATGCGTCGATTAGGTGTTCCTGTTTTCGAGTTTTTTGTTACATCCGACTGTTTTGGTCATACGCTGTTTCACATCACTTAACTCGATGACAACGCCTTGGTTTATTGAGCATTATGTCTGAGCAGGTGAAACCTTAAAGAAACTACTTTTCTTTCATCAACACAGGTTGTAAACTGATAATGAATTCGGTATCATTATCCTACCCTAAAACTGACGAAAGAGTTTTTGCTGTAATTCAGAATATAAAAGAAAAAAATAATAAAATACAAATAAAAATAGCCTGTTTCGTGAACGAAAAAAATACATTCAAACACTGCGATAGTTTTTCATCTTCCACTTAGCGTAGACCAAATAATTTGCTTATAACTCCCGCATGACCAATTTAAATCAAAGACGTTAAAAATAACTTGATGATAACATAATGAATACCATATTTA
The DNA here is from genome assembly GCF_048544385.1 of Mastigoproctus giganteus. Taxonomy (NCBI): domain Eukaryota; kingdom Metazoa; phylum Arthropoda; class Arachnida; order Uropygi; family Thelyphonidae; genus Mastigoproctus; species Mastigoproctus giganteus. The sequence goes on from NC_143581.1 coordinate 193,717,943, forward strand.
GAATTTATATCTCAATGCTAAACTGCAACAGGAGCTGCAAGGATTTTATGTATTATTACAATTAAATTCTTTATTGCATGTATCGATCTTTATACAAAGACCGTGCAGAAGAAAACATAGCAATATTACAAGTCACAACTCGGATAATCGTGGGCAGCGGTTCACAAAACAGGTCTTCAGATGCAGTAAAATCCCGTTACAAAGACTACCATGTCAACGAAAATTTCTCTATAACGAAAGTATTTCTAGATCCCAACCGATATTCCCATTAGAGCTTTGTAATCGCGTTTAAACGAAACAGTTTGTGAAAAATTCAGCAGAACGAATTATTTACAAATTCCTTTCTTGTAAAATTGTGAATAACACTGTTGGGAAAGTATAGGTGCTGTTGTTGTTGTTATTTTTGGTTTTTAGGAGCATTAGCAACTAAGGCCATATTGCTCCTAGTATAGACGCAATAAAAGAATTCAATTAGTGGACACAGTGTTTTTGTCAAGCGGTTCCTGTGGTTCCCCACATATCCGCGTTGAGTACCCTGTGATGTATACAACGTTGCAAGGCCAGTCAGTGTGGGTTATGTGTGAGTAGTGTGTTGTTTGTGTTGTCTGACTGGCCTCTTAGTTACTGGGAGGCATGATCACCATGGAAGGAGCCTTTCAGCATCCGTCCACCGGCACGAGGAGCCGGGCCAGAAAAGTAGAAGGAACGCCTGACGGGGTCACTCCCGACTTGTAAAGCTAGAGAGAAGAGAGGCCAAGTTAGAGGAACGGGGTGAGTTGGACAATAAAGGTAAGAAAAGAGGAAGGAAGCAAGGGTATGCAGAGCGGAAAGCTACCCTCAGCAGAGGGCAATCGGCCAGTTGATCCCATGCCTGTCAGTTGACCAGCGTCAGCAGAGCCCCTTCGATGAGAATTCATCGAGGGTGGTTAAAATCCCGCCTGGGGAGTATCCCAGGCCAGCAAAAGAGCCCGAAAGCAACTAATCCCACGCCGATGGAGAGGCGGCGTCAGCAAAGGGGCTTCACGGAGAAGAGGTGAAGCAGGAATCCCATTGGTTTATTCCCTGCAGAGAGAAGTGTCGGCGTCGGCAAGAATCTCTGGTGGAAACTATGTCAAGGGAAGTTGAGAGTCACCCGGTGAAGTCTTCTAGGAGCAGCAGAGAACATGGTGGAGCATTGCAAGGGAAGATGAAGTTACTGTGGAAGATGAAGTTACAGGAATAAAAAAAATAATAATAATAAAATTTAAAAAAAAATGAGGCAGCTCTCGAGTGGCCACATAATAGAAACTTGGTGGCGTGATTGCAATGGTGCATCCTGTGAATCATTATAAGAATGGTATATTCTTATAGCTGACAAGTTATTTAATTTCTGGTGTGATTGGCAGTGGGGAAGCTAGTCGACAGAATGAGCTGCGGTAGTCATAGGTGTGCCAGTTAGTGGTTGTGAGTGATAGAGGCGTCTGTTGAAGACCGCGGTGGCATAGGTCGAGAATGCTTTGTAGGCTTCTTCTGATTCCAATACCCTGGCCTCTGGATGGATTGTCGGCGCACTGAGGGCCAGAAGAACTGGTTGCGGTGGTCAAGATAGATCGGACAGGAGTGCATCACGTGGTTCCAGTCCTCTGACTCTCCAAAGATGCAAAGCATCCTCAGCCAGACCAAAGTCGAGAAGCCGCCTTTTAAATGATCCATGAACAGTCAAAAGAAAAGACGTGTAGACGTTAGGATAGAACCAGTTGCAACTTCGTTTGTTGAGGAAGGTGACATCCGAAATAAAGAGTTTAGTAATTTCACCTGTTGATGAGCTATTCCATCGTGTCTGCCTTAGGGAAACCAGTTCAGTCCACACACGAGTCATCTCATGTTTGATGTTAGTGTCTGTACGCGTTTTAATGGTGAGTATTTCAACCTCTTTATTCTTCTTGATGGCATGAGAGAGGCCGAAGTATATGACATGGAGATCTAGGGGTAAGCATCCAGTAAGAACTTGCAGTGCAGCGGTTGACGTGGTCCGACATGCACGAGTCATTTGCAGCATCGGCACCGCCATATGTGACAATGGGAATAAATACAGCTGTGTAAAGAAGATGTAAAACCCGGCCCTTGAGGCCCCAGTCTTTGCGGGTGAAGCGTGCCAGCATGGCAATATAGGCTTTCATTTTCTCTTTGATGGAACGTAGGTGGGGAATGAAAGTTCCTCGGTCATCCAGTGTAATACCCAGAAATTTTACAGCGCGTTGGTTAAAAGAATTCAATTATCGCTGTCTTTAAGACAATAAATAAAGTATACTTTCAAAACGACATTTGGAAAAAAGTATTTTACTTTTCAGTACATATATTTCGCCATATTAACAGTTAATGATTTTACTTCATTACGTCACACAGAAATACAGCCAAGGATTAAAACTAAATAATTTCCAGTGGCAAACATCATTTTGAATAGATTTTTTAATGACGCGTGGATATTTTTACCTAGACCGCCTTAAAATTTATCTTCTCAACAGAGCTCAAAAGTTAACACTTCAAGCAACTTCTTAAAAACTTTGACTTTTATGAATAACTAATAAAGATTTATACACTTAGTGATCACCGAATTATGAAACTACCTAATACCGTGTTTGGCCACCGTTTGCACTGATAACAGCCGCTATTCCCCTAGGCATTCATTACACTGAATGGCTGCAGACGTCCATAGGGATCTGTAGCATGCTATCTGCAAAGCTTTCCACAGTATCGGAATAGATGACGGTTGCGTGTCCATACGCCTCACTTCCCGTTCAAAAACATACCACAGGTGTTCAATTCGTTTGAGGTCAGGCAAATTTGGAGGCCAACCAAGATGGATGATATCTTCACTGTGTTCCTCGAAGCACTTGTGCGCAGTGTGGACCCGATGACACGGTGCATTATCGTCTTGAAAGTAAAACTTCTGTCCGGGAAAAAAGGCAATATGGCATGGTGTACATAGTCCTAAGAGCTGCCGTAGACCTCACCAGTGAAACGTTGGTCCAAACGCACCAGGGATTCCAGTTCTTGCCAGAAAAACATGCCCCATATTAAGCAATCACCGCCACCTGACTTGATAGTGGCCACTATGCATGACGGGTACACGGACTCGTGTTGCTTGAGCCACACCCGAAGGCATCGGTCAATGTGTTGCACAAGGTATTTGGGCTCATCCGACCACCACACTCGTTTCCAGTCCTCCAGTGTCCAAACAGCGTTTTGCTAACACCACAGAATTCGCCGTCCACGATGATCAAGGATAGGAGAGGGCGTCTCTTGGGTCGTCTGCTGTGAAATCCCATACGTCTGAGTGCGTAGCGCGTCGTCATTTGAGATATCGTTCTTGCATTCATCATATTGTATTGCGATGTCAACTGTCGCGTGATCTGCCACTGAGCCTGCACCCTTCGCTCACCACGAATATCCACCATGTGTTACCCTTTACAGTCTTGTCTGCAGAGATGGTTTGGCCCATTCGACACCATTCTTTATGCACCTTTACCACAGGGGCTTTGAGCAACCGACAAGACATGCTGTTTCCGATATGGAAGCACCCGACGCCGGAGGTCCACAATCATGTTTTTTGGGAACTCCGTGATATCTTCACTACGTCCCATAACTGCTACTTGATCACTTTAACTTTCACCAACTGATGCAAATTACCACTGCTCTAGCGTTGGAAGCTGTTTGGCTTTTTATACTGCAAGCTTTGCGGCATAGTCTAGGATGGGATGGTCATGAATGAGAGATCACTGAGTGTAACAGAACGTTATTACTTTTATTCAGTTTTAATCACTGTACAACGTATGCGCTAGGAGGGTTAGAAATCATCACAATCTCGTTATTTATGGGTAATCATATTACAGGGATTACAAATTATGATACTAAATACAAGAACACGTACATTGCTTTCCCATATACTAAAAATATTTCAGCATTTAACAAACAAAGTATTATAAAATCAAATATCAAGTATTATAAAATTAAAATATCAAATTGAATACTATCGCATTAAGTGTTAATTTATTAACTGCGTACAACTGCATACTATAAATATTAAGAATCTTATTGAAATCAAACCGAGTTTACGTTGTCGGAAATTTCCTCATATTCTGCTTTATTTTGTATTTATCTTCAAATGTCTGTCAGTATTATGTAATAATTTCTTCTCATGATATCGTTTGTTTCATTTTTATTTTTCGGGGTACCTTCGGATTCAAAGAAAACAAGTCTTTCAAGATAGAAACCATTTATTTGTTACTTTATATTCACTGCGAAATAAAGAGATTTTATTTTATTTTTTTGGATATTCTCTATGGTGTAGCCTTTAGTAAGGGCTCATTTTCTATTCAGGTGAGTGAAGATTTTAGAAAAGTTTCGCTTATATCTTGCTTTATTATTACAATAGAAGAATTACAAAAGAAATTTATATTTATATAATCGATTTTACGGAAGTTACTTTTTTTTTTTAAGGCAATTGAAGAGATCTAAGATAACAGTATAGAATAATACATTTGAATGTATAGCGTGTTTCTTAATATGTGAGCCGTATTTTCAGAATCGATTCAGGGCATGAAAACGAATGAAAAAACAGATATGAACAATGCGTCCGATTCTGAATGGTTAGGGAATTATGGCTGTTTGAATTTTTAAATGGCTATGGAATTTCAATGGTAAAATTAATAAATAAGAATAAGCAGACATAGATACTTAGTAAAATGTTTATTCGTAAGTTTTGCTTATTATTTTTAGACGAACAAGTTAGTGCAAAGCATCAGTTTAGTTCGTAGTAAATCACCAAATTAGATGAAAGCCATCGTTTTTGTTACATATTGTGAGATGCAACACTGCATCTCTCTCTCTATAATCTCATACTGTGAAGTTAAACTTCATAACTGGCTTGTCACTTATTTTGTTACTGGGGTACCTACTCGCATAACAGATGAGAGGCCAACAAATTCGAAACGTTGCAGTCTGGTTGGTGGTATCCGCCGAGAATAAGTAACATTAAGTCTTCTCTACTAGGGAAGCTTGCTTATTCGTGGTAATGCAATAACAGGCAGCTCGTTTGTGAAAAGTGTTCACAATACGAGATGTAACTAAAACAACGCAACTTCAACCACTTCGATGATTTACTACGAGCTACTCTTTTTATCTTATTTAATATTTTTATTATTCATGTTTTGTCTTTGTTTGCAGACTAGCAATAGTTATTATTGTTATTTTTTTAGTTTTTAGGAGCATTAGCAACTAAGGCCATATTGCTCCGAGATATGCGGTGGTCATTCCCTGACCTTTCCGCATCCTCCGTATTTGGTGGTGACGGGCTCGAACTCCAGTCTAATCAAAAAGCGTGTGCTACGCACTGCTGCTCCTTCCCACCTGACTACGGAGGCGCCTTCTAGCAATAGTAAAGAAACGTAACATGAAGTATAGTTAAGTTACAAGATATCCTAACTTTATATTTACCAAATGCGCTAAGAATGTGAATGGCACTGCTTGTTTAAAGTGTACTGGTTGTCAAAGGTGCTTCCCATAATATGCCAGAACTATGCACAAAAGAGAAAGTTTCTGACAGCGTGTCAAGTAGAAATGTGTGTGACAGTGGAGTCATTTTCCTTGCAAGAGCTAAGTTTCAGATTTTCGCATCTGAGCGGGGAAAGTTCCATCTATATTCACCTGAAAATGTTAGACGTGACCTGAAGCACTGATGGATGTGAAAGATATACGTTTCGGTGCATCAGTTTCGTGAAGGACGAGAATTAAGTGAGAATGAATTCTCGTCAGCCAAGATTGTGAACCAGTCATTCCTAGCATTGTCGGCCTGTGTTGAATCAGAGGCTATGGAAGGAGATGTCAGACGGTGGATAAACTTGAAAAAATCATCAGACATAGCTGAGCTCTGCATATAAAAATCATAATGTTAAAGTATGGCTAAATGCAACTAGGCACAATCTTTTAAGATTTATATTTATCTATATAATATTGGTGTAGATACACCATTAGACAACTTTAAACGAAAAACTACGATAGTAGTGTAAAGGGCATCATTTCACCTGTATCTCATATTGTGCTCATCCTTCATAACGAGTTACCATGTATTGCACTACCTCGAATAAGTAACGCTTCACTAATAGAGAAGACTACTGTCTTCTATATTAGAGAAAGGCAACCGATCTGTTTACCTTTGTCTGCACCCATTAAAGCAGATCTACATCCTCCTAAAGTGAGGCCTCCAGACCTGTATACAGTACTCAAGATGCTGCCTAACCATGGCCTTATAAAAAGGGATAACACCTCCTTACCCCTGCTAGCAAAATTTCTGTATATCATTGACAAAACACTATGAGTGTCCTGGCAGCATTTCTGCACTGATTAGAGAATTTAATGCCTGACTGCACAATTATCCACAGGTCTTTTTCATTCTCTACTACCCTAAGTGTAGCCACACAGTTGATAAGTTACTCTGGGGTTGCAGCTACCCATGTGCAGTACCTTGCATTTGTCAATGTTAAACTTCGACTGCCATTTCTTAACATATCGACCCAATTATCCTAGATCTTGTTATCTTGTTGTAGTAGCTCACCCTGATTCTCCTAGAACATTAAGCCCGATATACCTTCACCAATATCATTGATAAATTTGAAATCAACAACAGATCCGGCATTGAACCCTGGAGAACTCCATTAATAGCATTAGTCCACGAAGAACAGAACCAATTGATAACCACTCTCTGTCTTCTTCCGTTTAATCATCCCTTTAGCAGTAACTTTCTCTTAATGCCACATTCCTCCAGTTTGTACAGTAGTCTTTTATGTGCAACAGTATCAAAAGCATTCCTGAAATCCAAGTATATGATGTCAAAATTACTTTTAGTATATGATCTTTAGTTCCTTGGTCACTGCATCATAGTAACCAATCAGACTGGTTAGACAAGACAAATCCATGCTGTGATTGCAGTATAATTGCATGCCTGTCCAAATTGTCCTGCATTACTTCTCTAACCAGTGATTCCATTATTTTCCCTAGAACAGTCGTTAAGCTAAAAAGTCTGTAATTACTCACGTCGTCATTTTATCCCTCTTTATGAAGTGAGGATATATTCGCACTTTTCCAGTCCATAGGGACCTCCCTAGAATCCAAGGATGTTCTCTTATTTATGGTTAAGGGTTTGCTTACCTCTTTTGCTGTCTCCCTTAGTATAACCGGGTAGATTCCATCCGCCCCAGTTGGCTTTTTTTATGTCCATCCTCGACAATTTCTGTTCCACTTTCCTTTCAATTATCAAAGTCATTTAGTTCCTCGTTAGAGTTTGATAAACTTCTGGCATCCATCCCCTTCCCTAAAGAATTTCTCATGTGTGAATTGTAGATGTAAAATACCTATTCAATTTTTGTGCAACCTGAGCAGGGTCTTCAACACCTATCATAAACATCAAGTGGCCCAATGTAATTCAACCCCTTCCTTCTACTGTTAATATAAGCATAGAAGTCTTTGTTGTTTTTCTCTGCATTCTTTTTCAGAGACTTCTCATAATCTGCCTTAGCTTGCCTAACCTTTGTGACTTGATTACAAGCTAATTTATATCTACCATAAGCTTCTGTATCAGCTGATAATTTACATGCATCCCATAACACTTTTTTTCTCTGGCAGGTGTCTCAATAGTACATCCATTTGGGGCTACGCCTTGAACAGTATTTCTTTGTTCGTATGTATAGCCTAATAGCTTCTTTGATTACTTCCCTGAATACTTCCCATTTAGAATTTGCTGTTGATATCATCACCGGTTGGTCCCGCTGCACACAATTTAAAAACTGTCTGAGGCTTCTGCACTCACCCTTACGAAAGCAAAAGCCTTTCCCTTTACTCTTGACAATAGCTATGTCTTTAATCAAATTCCATATTAGTAGACTGTGATGCTGCCACCCAGTGGGTCTTTTACCTGCAGATGCTTAATGCATGAAGAATCACTGATGATAACAACCAGATCAAGAGTATTGCTTCCTCTTGTTGCCTCTCTAGCATGCTGCTGTAGAAAACAGTCATCCAAGAAATCCAAAAAAGTCTCGCTAATGTGTGAGTGACCAATCCACAAATTCCAGTCAACATCTGGAAAGTTGAAGTCCCCCATTATGAGACAGTCTGATTTGCTGGTCCACTCTATTTACCTATATAGCTGTTTGGTTTACTCATCACAGTCATTAGGACTATAACTACTGTCAATTTTGTTTCCCAGTGCTTATATCACACCAAAAACTAATTCAACATTGCACTCATCACCATTCAATGTATTCATTTGTTCCATGATGACTCACAACAGGGCCTGAAATCCCAGACACCTTGCTTTCCAGGCTGCTGTATGTACCAATAATAGCAATGCAAGAATCACTTTCACCTCTGTCTGCGGCTCTAGTTAACCTATTTATTAGTCTATACCCCCCCAAGCTAGCAGTTTTCCGACCCACCTCGATCTATCACTGCCTCGACAGTATCAGCAAATGTTCTTGCTCTCCTATTCAAGTATGTCCCATCCCTGTAAAAACAGTCTCTCATGTTAATAAGCATAGACCAAGCTGAGAAAAATTCTACCCCGTGTGGCTTGCACATTCTCTCCAGGGCCGAATCGATCGACAAGGCTTTGAACATATCCTCCCTCCTATCGTATCTGGGCAGAATTGCAGGCACTTTCAAATTTAACTCTAACCATTCAGCTTAACCATTTAAATATTTCCCTGTACCTGTTAAGTAAGTCCTCAGATCTCTTACTGTTAATATCATTAGTGCTAACGTGTACAAACAGTAGCACCTTTTGTGCCCTTAAAAGATGATATTTGCTCTGCAACGTCATCTACTTTTGCCCTGGCAGACATACCCTGTCGTATTCCACCTATCTTTCTTGCACAACATATTTCCCTGACAATACAGTCACCGACAATAACAAGCTCCTGCGAGACTAGCACATTCTGCCTTGAAGATTGCCGCTGTGCTGTCTGATGCACAAGAGTGAGTTCTGCAGTTCAGTTGGGTAGCTGAAGCTTAATGGGCCCCCATTAAACCAGAAGGCATACGCTATTCACCAAAAAAAATCCAGAGGGTATATGGCGTATACCCTCCACTACAGCCCTGCTGCGTAATACGAATGCTAATATTAATCAATCTGCAGACCAAAAACTAGTGTTTTCAATGAAAGTACACTGATTCTCTATTAACGAAGAAAAATTTCGCGTTGTTATAAGTGCTAAGAAAATGGATGCTACATTATAGAAATAATAATAATAATTATTATTATTATTTTGTAAACGGCTCCTTAGAGGGTTATATACATAAAAGTGTATTATGTTTGTAGGAGTGTGCGTTCATACGCGGATTTGCATGTTTTGCCGACTGAAAAACCCGGAATAATTCACAGAAGAAAAAACCATACTTTGCCTTCCCCCAAGCATGAGATGTTTCGCTGGTTGACTACAGCCTGGACTAAAGAGGATTTTGGAAATTCCTCCAATCGTTGATTGAAGTCGAACCCATACCTCCCCAAAGGAGTGACAAATAGCGAAACCATTATACTGTAACGGAGGACTTTTATTATTAAAGACATCTAAAGTAAAGGAAAGAGAAATCCCCCCCTCCACAACGTAACAGCATAAACCTCCCACCCCATGAATCATCTTCCCTTCTTCTCCTCTGGCAATGTTCCTCCTCATTCTGCTGTTCAGGTGCGAAAATGTTTTAGGGAAAATAAAGTTTAACTCATCTCACAACCTCTGTACCCACTGAACCCCGAAATTACTTCTTGAAGTTCCAAACCATGAAACACTTCCTTCGTGGCAGGACATTCCGAATAAATCAGCAGCACCTACTGTCATTTACAAGTGGGCTAAACATAACCTAGAGAACGCTTCCTGCAGCATTTCGCAGCTTGGGAAAGAGATGCAACAATTTGCGTGGGACGTCTTGGGGACTCTCTTGAAAGGGATGCATATTTCATTCCTCTGTCATGTACTATTTCTCTTAAATAAATTAGTTAATTTTCCCTTATAACTGGAATACAACTCATATTTCCAAATATTCTATAAATATTTCTTTGAATATTTTATATAAACCTCAATTTGCTTTTTTGGCAATAATAGTGGCAATTCTGCTCCAGCTATATCTGCTTGTGGGATATTTTCAACGTAATGAGTGCAAAATAATCAAAAAGATATCATTTGGAGGAGAAATTTCGGACATGATAAAAACAACAGTACAGAAATACAACGAATGAGTAAGCAGTTAAAATATAATAGTTTGACATAGAAGGAGAAATGTAAATTAAAATTTTTATACTCAGAAATACTGCTTTCTTATTTTCTAAAACAGAAAGAAATATCTATTGAAGCTAATAACCAAAATGTATCAATCAATCCTTTAGAAACTTCACAAATACAAGTACTGTATATTATATTACATTAAGCTTTACTGAAAAAATTCATTAGCATAACCATTTCGTTCTGTAAAATTACAAATAGGGAATATAGCCATCTTTTAATTAGCGCTTGTGATTCTTGAGAGCCATTTTTATTTTTAAAGTCAAAAAATTAAAAATATGGAACGAAATTAATAATGTATAAAATTTAAATTACGGAAATTGCACTTTCCTTGTGATTCTCTAAGAAAAATAGAATTACATTAAACGTTTCAATGATAATCCATTACCATGATAAATGCATGACACGATAATCCATTCAAAACTTGTACCAAGATGCAACACATTTTTGAGAGGACAAATTGAAAAATAAGGTCTCCAATGTTGTATTTTCAAAAGTTCATGAGATATGGAAAATAAATTGTGTGTAGAGAGAAAGAAGTATGTTGTCCGTTTCTCCATGAATATTCAAACATTTATACCAACCTTTGTCGAGATTTCCGGAAATCTGTTGCAGGAATATGTTGAATGGTAACGCTATTGCTGATGTTTCTCATGAGAAAAGGATATCAAGTTTCATCTCCTGGTTAATAACAGTGATTGATATTCATGGGTAATCAGGCCGTTCTTCTTTGTGGCGCCTCTATAGCCAGGTGGGAAGGAGCAGCAGTGCGTAGCACATGCTTCTTGATTAGACCGGGGTTCGAGCCCGTCACAACCAAATACGGAGGATGCGGAAAGGTCAGGGAATGACCACCGCATATCCCGGAGCAATATGGCCTTAGTTGCTAATGCTCCTAAAAACCAAATAACATAACACAACAGGCCATTCTTCATGTTGCACCTCACGTCCTTAAACAATCGGCATTACTTTAGGAACTTTTCTTTTTTGAAGATACTTCTGTTTTTCACCGTACACAGCCATAACTTCTTGGTGGATTTTTTGCAGTTAGCACATAAAGAGATCTCTTCGCAACATCGAAAGAAGTTATTCAGATCAGTTTGATCTAATTTGTTCCACTGCATTTTATAAAACAATGTTATATATACAACATATTGCCAAAACCATCCGATGTCCCTGGTAATTTGTGGAGAAAATGAGCCATAATCACCATCCAAGTGTCAGGAAGAAAGTAACTGCGTTCAAGCCACAAGTAAGCAGATAAAATACAGTAGATGGATCGAGGTGTAGAGCTTAACGATTCCCAGCAGGGATTCGCCACAGGATATCATATTAGCAATCAATCTGTCCGTGCCATTGCAGAAAAGCCATGGCACGAACAAACTGATTGCTAATATGGTATCAATGCCCTAGATTAACAGTAACTGATGTAATGACCTCATGGCAATATCATGGTGCTACAGCCGGAAAACGTTCGGACAGACCGCAGAAATTGATCGAAAGTGACGGAAAGGTGTTCAGAAGAGTGGTAGATCACGTCAATCCTCCTTGAATATGTCAATCAGGACTTCAGGGAGGCCAAAGGAACTGATATTAGTGCAACGACCATATGTAGGGAGCACAACATTGCATCGAATTTTACTGAACAGCTGCAGAACACAAATCGAACATCACAGCATGCAATTCACAGCGTCAACTTGGCTGGTATGCAGTCCATGGTAATTGATCATTGGAACGTTGGAAATGCTATGCTATTGAGTAAAGAATCATGGTACACAGTTTTTCGATCTGATGACCGTGCCTTGGTGTGGCAGATGCCCATGGAACGTTACTTACTAGGGTCGGTGTATGTCCGACCCTAGTAAGTAAACAGGCGAACGTGCTATCATCAACTGGGATTGCTTCTCGTGGTTTGGTTTGGACCATTTGTTGTCGTTCCTAGAATAATCCATGCTATGAAGTGCACTGGCATTCTGGACATTTCCGTTTTTCCTAGTCTTCAGCAGAAGCAGCATGAAGTAATAGTACAGCTGGATACCGCAAAAGTAACAGTTTTCTGTTTCAGCACGACCATACACCATCTCATTCTGCACAACCTGCAGTGACTTGATTTGAAGAAATGAGTGTACAAAAGCTTCACTGATCCGCCCACAGCCCAACCTTAACACCACTGAATGCTTTTAGGATGAAATGGCACGTCAGCTTTGCTCCAGGTCAACATCATGCCAGCGATCGGTAGCTGTATTGACGGATGTGCTGAAGGAGGAATTAAACAAAATACAGCTTCCTGTTATCAAAAATTGGTTCGAAGTCTACTGACAAGCATAAAGTGTAAGTAAGGCCAAAGGTCGGTCGACAGGTTATTAAATATTGTATCAATAAAAAGGTTCGTAGAAATATGGGGGTAAACAGTTATCTTTAGCAATATAGTGTATAGCTGTACTCCTGTTGTACCGTACTGTTGTTATCGGGTTTCAAGTGCACTAGCAACTTTGACTATATTGAGCCATCGTATATCTATGGAAGTGTTCAGAGGCGATATGATGTTGTGAGGTTGAAAATAACTCACTGGGAAAATCCTACAACAGCTGCCTGAGATCGGCTAACTTTCGCCTAGCGTGGAAAGAATTTCCGAAATTCCTCCAAGCGTCGGCGGTGTCGAACTTTTACCTCTCGAAATGAGTGATATGTGGCGAAACCACTGCACTGTCAAGGTGGCGCAGAATGTGGGAAACCGCCGGTGGCACCTGACTCTAAGTACTATGCCCTGTTATGGAAGACATTTGTAATTCATCTGACACTGGTCAAATCGGAAAGACCTTACTTTCCGATTTGACCTAGCATATTCAGTTATAAATGGATCAGAGTATCCAAAATCGGAAAGACCGATTTCGTGCATCTATGACTAGATTTTTTCTCCATGGCATGAATAAGCCATTACAGTACTGCCTATGATTCTAGCTTTGGTATTGAAATTATGGACAATACATATGAATTAAGCCTGGTTTCACCTCAGTAAGGACGCGTGTCCAAGCAAATAAAAAAAAGTGTCATATTAAGCTACCCGAGAACCAACTCATATGTACCCCCCCCCCCCCCTCTGTTTTACTTGACGAAAATCTCAGGTCACACAATTCTCTGGAAATTCTTTCCAACAAGGTAAATAACTTTTCTTTTTTTTTTTTTGGAATAAACTCAATATTTCGTATATCCTAATTAACTGTGATTTTAAATGCAATGTGGTTATTAATCTACTCATCAAAAAAAAACTTTTCCTAAATGCTCTCCGAATGCAGTTATATTTTATCCATAATATTTTTTGTTACCTCGCCAGGGGGAATATTTAATGAGTCTAATGAAACTTATTGCATTTCCGTTAATTAGTACGAAAAAAATAAATAAAAAAAAACCTCCAGTTAGTTTCTTTTTAAGCGAAAAGGCCGATAAGCAATCAGAGATCATTAAATAGCTTCAGAGAATTTAAAAAGCTGATATATTATATTAATTTCGACATTTTCCATTGAGGAAAACAGAGAGAGATTTTTTACATAAAATTTCTCTCGAGTTATAATGGGTTTTGTTGGATCTGTTAATCTCTCTTGCCAGTTTATTTCCCTACTGAAATTACCAATACAACATAATGAAATGGAGTGCTGTCCTTTTTTGTGTTTTGGTTGTATTCTTTTTTCTGAGAAATACAAAACTAGAATGCAATGCCCTATGAACTTTCAAAACCAGCACGCTCTCAAAGCAAATCTTTCGAAGCGAGAAGAATTTTCTAACGTACCCTCGAGACTTTTTTATCACTTTCCAATTTTAAATATTGAAAAATGCAGAGCCACTGTATTGTGGTATAAAAACATCCAAGAAGCTGGATTTTTATGTATAGAGTTTACAGCATAGTTTGAACTTTTAGACAAGCACTAAGTTTGTAAAGAAGAAGTGTTTCTTCGATGGATATAATACTATAAGAGGAAGCATACAAGAAAAAACATTGAGAATGAATGCATATCATTAGTAAATCTTCCCACATGTTAACGTATATCTCGGTGGTATTGAAACTCTCACTCTATTGCAATAACACAGTCGTTCGTGCTCAGCGTTTGAGCATGATATATATATATATTAAATTTACAAAAAAATTAAACATTAAATTTTGGGTAAAATTCATGATATACAGGAATTTTGCTAGCAGGGAAAAGGAGGTGATTATCCCTTTGTATAAGGCAATGGTCAGGCCACGCCTTGAGTACTGCACACAGGTCTGGATGCCTCATTTTAGGAAGGATGTAGATTTACTTGAGTGTGTATACAGAGAAGGGCAACAAGATTGGTGAGGGGAATGAAGGGATCCTCTTAAGCTACCCTGTTCTGCAAATTGCAGCGGCTGGAGACTAGGCACCTGCGAGGTGATTTGATTGAGGTGTATAAGGCCTTGTATGAGTTGAGCACGCTGAATTCAGATGGGATTCTTCCACTTGCTCAGATTACGAACGTAAGGGGGCATAAATTCAAATTGAGGAAAGACAGTTGTAGAATAGATGTGCGGAAATTTGCTTTTAGCCAGCGGGTGGTTGATTGCTGGAACAAACTTCCATCTGTCGTTGTGGAAGTTGATAGCTTAAATAAATTCAAGGAGGAACTGGACAAACGTTTAGAGGGAATGGTTGTGTGAATTTTTTATCATTTTATTTATTTTTTTATTTTTATTTATTATTTTTTTTTTGCTGATGCTACATAAGCTCATACGCTTTCTTTCTTTCTTGCATCACATGCCTCTATTACTATTATTACTATTACGTCGGCTACAGAGATTATCAATAATTGATACGCATTTGAAGACACAACGATGAGCCGTGCATGAGACTTTATTATTAGTATCAGCTATATAGCGCAAAGAGATCCCATGCTTTTGATTCAACAGCCAAAAAAAAAAAAAAAAACGCTACCTATGTATTTCATTCCTTATCTAAATATCTATCTAGACTGATGTTCCTAACTTCCACAAGCTTTCAACCTCAAATATAACGAAATCTAGTAATTGACAACTCGCTGGCTAAAAGAAAACTTCCTACAATACAGGGTCTATATCTCTTCCCTGTAATTTTAATTATATCTTCTTATAGCCCCTAGTTCTAGTATCATTAATGGCCGTGAAAATTTCATCTACACTCATATTATTATCCAGTTTCAGAACCCTTATACAACCTCAATCTTCTAAGGTATGACTGAGAATCTGTAGAATAGTTACGAAAATCTCTAGTTCACATATCTGAAGTATTTCCTCATATTGTTGATCTCACCAGGTGTATTACCCGTCTTTGGACCCTTTCAAGAAGCTCGAAGTGTGTTTTTTGGGTACAGTCTCCGTACTTTAAAACATTTCAAGTTAGGTCTCACAATTTACTTATAAAGTGGGATTATAACGCACTCTTGGGTAACAGTTGGTATAATCACCGTCCTCCCCACACTGGGTGGAAAAGACCTGTTCGAATCCCGTTAATGACGCTGGGAATTTTTCTGGACTTTTTTTCACAACGATGCTGAGTTAGTCGGTCTCTGGCGAGGGTAGCGTGGTTTTTTCTCCAGGAAATAAGGGTTCTTCGTCCAGCAAACAGCAAATCGACCACAGAAAACACGCAATTTACATACAGAGCAATATGGCCTCAGCCGTTGCTGACGCGCCTAAACCCAGTACCAGAAACATCCCTGTCCCTAAAAGCAAATATTTTATAAATCATCGGTTGGATACCATGAATAACTTCATGGCTGCCTGTATTGCTACCCACAAAATCCCTTTCTTCCTCTTTCGTTTTAATTCAGCCCCTTCAAGGGTATAAGTTATTCTGGAGATACTGTTCCCCAGGTGTATCTTATACCGCATTAAAATATAACTAACTTTTTCTGACCATCCTTGACACCTCTCGGTCATTAACCAGTCTCCCGATCTTTAAAAAAAAAAAAAAAAAAAAACAATACTGGCCACGACCTACTTCTAACTTTAGCCCAATCTGAACAATAAGCATTGCTCACAATACCACCTCCTAGGCTGCAATTTGGCGTACGTAGTAGCATCGTGGTTATAATTACCATCCTCCACCCATCGGTGAAAAAGGCCCAGGTTCGAATCCCGTCAATGACTGGAGAAACTTACAAGGGTTTTTTTCACTCAATAGCTAAGTTAGTCGGTCTCAGACATGGATAGCAAAGGTTTTCCCCCACCACCAATGAAACTCGGATTTTTCCTCCAGCAGAACAAGCAAATCGACCAGAGAGCATACGCAGTTTCTGGACATAATATACATGGACAGATGAGATCGTTCTAATATGACAGTTCCCTAATACAACAGTTTTTTAATTCTGAAACTTGGGAAACAGAATTTTGAGGAAACTGAATTTTGATAAAAACCCATATTGAAAAAAAAACCCTCTTATTCATTTTATAAGTATTCATTTTATAATTATTTTATATTTCATTTTATTTTTTTTATTTTTTTTTAAGTTTACTGTTTTAAGTGAGACTTTGCTGGTCTCTACATCTTGCTATTGTGTTGAAGTAGGATCAGCTGGCTGGAACCATTGGTTGGGTTCCAACAGTACGGAATGCTACTCCTTGGACAAGCATTGTTGGCACCAATACGATTTGCATTTCTGCAGGATTAAGTCCATTTACGACAGTATGTGTACACAGTTGTGGTCCGTCTCCACGTGGCGTGGACAGGTACCGAGAAGCAGCATGCCTCTTGAAATTATTTAAGTTTGTTTCCCTACATTAGGTTCCTGTTCGTTTAAAACAGCTCCCTTGACACATCTTTAGAATACGGCTTTTGCAGCCACATACAAGCAGTCTGAGGGATTCGAGCCTTACTTTGAACCATATCACCAGAAAAACGCTCATTTATATCTCCCCCAACTAACACGTTTCTTGAACCCTTAAGGCTCCCAATGATATTCGCAAATGAAATATTTTACATCATACAAAATATGCAATTCAATTTTCACATTTATTTCCTTTGAAATTGCATTATTCATTCGTTAGTTATAAGATGGTTATTTTCCTAGTTCTCAACGCTCTGGTAATGAATCTCTGTTAAATAAAAAGGAGAACGAACAAATGAAAAAGAAAATAAAGGAAGGCCTTACCACGCTGATTCGATCTACCAGTGGCTAAGTTACTATGATAATGAGCTCTCGAACATGTTATTTTAAGAATGTTATGTTATTATATAAATAAAAAATTGATGTTTAAAAATTCTTCCACGCATAAATAACAGACATGAAACCTAGGAGAAGTTTTAAGCTCTTAAGAAACTTAAGTCTTCTAATAATTCAGTTTTTTAAAAAGTCAAATTTTAAACAAAACAACCAAATTTATATTTATTTTAAAAGTTCTTCCAGTAATTAACGACAGACAAAGATTTTTTTTTTTTTTTGACAGCAAAGATAGCAAACATTTTATATTATTATATAAAATGAAGTAAATATACAATTCGAAAACAGTTGTAATCCTACTTGAGAATGATTTTTTTTAAAAGTACAGTAATAAGATTCAATACATACCAGAAATAACCTAAAGTATCATTATACTGAATATTTAATATAAACGACCGTTAATATTAACTATATTCAGTATAATGATACTTGCCTTGATACTTGATACTGCCCTACAATTAATACGTATTAACTAAAAAAAACTTTAAATGCAGTTTATTAGGAACTGTTTCATATACGAGGTATGATCAAAAAGTTCGGGAACTAATATTTGGGACATGAGGTTTACCGGCTATTCGGATGGAACTCGTTCCAAGTAATTAGAGTGTGTGTGTGTGTGTGTGTGTGT
Organism: Mastigoproctus giganteus; assembly: GCF_048544385.1. Lineage (NCBI taxonomy): Eukaryota > Metazoa > Arthropoda > Arachnida > Uropygi > Thelyphonidae > Mastigoproctus > Mastigoproctus giganteus. Next base: position 193,736,093 of record NC_143581.1, read on the forward strand.
GTGTGTGTGTGTGTGTGTGTGTGTGTGTGTGTGTGTGTGTGTGTGTTAAGCGAAAGAAACTAAGGCTATGAGGTGTCAGTATATGGAGTCAGTAATTGCGTTATTCTTCAGTCGGTTTGCTACTTTCTGGACAAAAAACTCATAGTTTAAGGGAGAAAAAACACGAAACCTTCGCCTGAAACTAAATAACTCAGCCACGCTGTGAAAAAGCTCATAAAAATTCCTAGCCTTATTGATAGAATTCGAAATCAAGCCTTCTACATCCGTTGTGACGATAGGGATTCTTTAAACTTTATGAACCACCGAAAAGTCATCTTTGGCACACATCACTTTCTCCGAAAGCTGTTTTCAACATTTTGTGGGGTTTCTGTTGCATGCTTCTCTTATTTGAAACAAAATTTTATAAAATAATTTAATATAAGGTAGATGATACCGGCTAATTTGGGAAGTCGGCATTATATCAATTTAACATAAACAAGCCAGGTAATTACAGTCCTCCCACAAAGGCCAGAGTGAGAAAAACGTCAACGACACGAAGTATTTTAATGAACTTTTTTTTTTTTACAACATAGTTCTGTTGGTGTCACGTCAATATTGCATGTGTGTGTGTGTGTTCCTGGAAACTTGGGTTTTTCGTCTAGCAACCCGACGGGATACACATAATTATTGACACAATACACTCACGCCTCTTAGCCTGATTTGCTTTAGCGCTTAACACACACACACACACACCGAAAAAATCATCTCATGACACTAGATCAGCTTACTGCGTAATGGATGTTCCAGAACTTTTCTGTATGCCATTTACAGTTCACCACCCCCAGACCCGGAAACTAATTTATGCGCATAGTACCTAAATCTCATTTATGCGTATAGTACTTTATTATCCCCCACTCTTTGCGCATGCATGGCAGCAAGAATAATCTATCCCCAACCTTTTTTGAACAGGTGTCTGTTCGCAAATAAGACGGCAGTTCATGTCCGTGAAAGGGTGATTATCCATAACGCCATCACGAGTCACTAAAGAAACCTACTGTCAATTTGGAAGATTTCACTTTTCACATGTTTTATATCAATTCTTCTTCTTCTTCTTTAATGCTGCCGAATGGCGTTTGCGACTTCGTTTTGATATTGTTCTCTGTCTAGCGCTGCGTGTAGAATTTGTGCTGTTGTCATGTGAAGCCAGGTGTTGATGTTATCTAGCCATGCCATTTTCGGTCTGCCTGGGCGTTTCTTGCCTTCGATCTTACTGGAATAAAAATCTATTCGTCGTGTGTGTCATCTTGTTAATATTCTCTTGCTTCAAATTACACAGATATTATATCATCATTCTTTATTCTTTATACGAAGTATTGGAATGAAAAGGTGTGTATTGCATGGCGTTTGCGACTTCGTTTTGATATTGTTCTCTGTCTAGCGCTGCGTGTAGAATTTGTGCTGTTGTCATGTGAAGCCAGGTGTTGATGTTATCTAGCCATGCCATTTTCGGTCTGCCTGGGCGTTTCTTGCCTTCGATCTTACTGGAATAAAAATCTATTCGTCGTGTGTGTCATCTTGTTAATATTCTCTTGCTTCAAATTACACAGATATTATATCATCATTCTTTATTCTTTATACGAAGTATTGGAATGAAAAGGTGTGTATTGCATGGCGTTTGCGACTTCGTTTTGATATTGTTCTCTGTCTAGCGCTGCGTGTAGAATTTGTGCTGTTGTCATGTGAAGCCAGGTGTTGATGTTATCTAGCCATGCCATTTTCGGTCTGCCTGGGCGTTTCTTGCCTTCGATCTTACTGGAATAAAAATCTATTCGTCGTGTGTGTCATCTTGTTAATATTCTCTTGCTTCAAATTACACAGATATTATATCATCATTCTTTATTCTTTATACGAAGTATTGGAATGAAAAGGTGTGTATTGCCACTACACAAAGTGAAACCTTTTCTCAACCGTTAGTAATATTTAAAAAAATTTAAAACCATTCTTTATATTATTCCACCTCTAAGCTTTTATGATTCTAAGCAATACGTACAATGTTTCATTGATAGGCCTATATCACATACCGTTTATTTTTCGAAACTGTTATACCAGATATAACTGAAAATCTTAAGAATTTAAAAAAATTTTAAATTAAAGTTTCAAACAATATATAAAAAAACTGCACACGAGTCAAATCACTTACCTTTATTCCTGATATTCCTAATATAATACCACAGATCGTAATATTACTGTTCATGGGTTTCCATTCGTGATGAACAAAATCACAAATAACGAAATAGTAATATCACTTCAACCAACCAGTAGTTAATTAATTTATAAACTGAAACCGCATCTCTGTCTTTAAACAACGAATAATAAGTATGAACGGCACAATCAGTCATCTTATTACGGAAGATATAACACTAAAAATATCACAACTGCATAAAATTTACACTTCTACACCAACTTCGTCAACAACCATTTTTAACTACGTAATAGAGTGTCGCAAGCGCCCTCACAATTGTTGGATTGCTTAGGAGAACTAAAGATTAATGGAATATTAAAATTAATTAAAATATACAACACTTATTTATCTCACAGTAGCTAAGTATTAAGTAGATAAGAAATAAGTATTTATCTCTTATTTATCTCATAGTTTCGACAAATTGAATTGCTTGAATTCAGTTTGCCCTTACAATATTTTACAATATGTAGAATATTTTATTATTATTATAATCAGTTTTAAAATATTTTATAAATTAATTGACTATATAATATCGGTTTAAATACACCATAGTTTACTCATAAATTTAACTACCTGAGTAGTGTAAAGGCATCGTTTGATTTTATCTCATATTGTGGCTACCTTCACAACGAGATACCAAGGATTGCACTACTTCGAGTAAATAACGCTTCTCTAGTAGAGGAGACTACTGTTATTTATTCTCAGTGGGAACCATTTGGCATCTCTGATATTGTGAAATTAACTTCACAACCGTGATGGCATGTTTGCATTATCAGAGTACCTGCCCGCCCACAGATGAGTGAGCCAACAAGCTCCAAGCCGGTGCCGTCTGGGTGGCGGTGCCCACTGAGAATAAATCACAGTAGATTCCTCTACTGGAGAAGCGTTATTTATTCGAAGTAGTGCAATACCTGGTATCTCGTTGTGAAGGTAGCCACAATATGAGATAAAATTAAACGATGCCTTTACACTACTCAAGTCGTTAAATTTATGGGTAAACTATGGTGTATTTACACCGATGTTATTTAGTTAATTTCAACCCATAACATATTATGCCTTGTGCATTTAGTCTTTAAAATAAATTAATTGAATAATTATTTCGCTATTTGTATTAACTGGAAGAAATTCCACACAGGTTTAACCTCCAGTTTTGTTTAGGAGTTTTTTTGGTTTTGTTTTTTTTTTGGATCTGTAAGGAAATCAGTTAATTATGAGTTAATTATATATTGATTAGTGAATATATTACACTTCACGTTTAGTGACTGTTATATATTACGGTTAAAATATTCTGTTCGAAATTTAGCTTTTAGAAATTTGTTTTAAAAAGGTAGCCAACTATTGTACTAGGCTGAATGGCGAAATGCACCGGTTGTCATCCAATCACCGAAGTTAGGCGCGGTTAGTATTTGAGAGGGTGACCACCTTGGAATACAGGGGGTAGTTAGATTTCCTCTAGACGTGACGTAGCCGAGTGGTCAGAAGCTTGAACCGTGATACTGCACTCACGGTTTCAAGCCCTGACTGCTAAACACGATTAAGATTTGTATCGATGATTTATTGTAAACTCCACTGACCTTTGTGGTCGTGATGGAGTATAAACAAGAACATTTTTTAAACTATTTATCTGATTTGGTTATTTTCTGAAAATTGCTTTAGCATGTTCAGTTCAAAACTTCACACCCTAAATAACAAAATTTCGAATACTGTATTTTCTTGTGTTACAAATATTGTTATACCATAATTAGGTTATATAAAGATATTTCCTATCATAGTTCTTGAATGTTATCTAATGTACATGGAAAAGAATTGCAAATCAAATCTGAGGGCATCGCCTGTACATGGTAGTGTATTATCACCATTGCTATAACTTTCATTCAGAATTTACTATTCTTCCCAAATATTTATAGGTCTCGTAATCTGTGCCCCGTGGGTATTTTACTGTACAACAGAACCCGCTATTTTAAGCTTTACGGCATTATATTTTCTTGGTTTGATCTCGAAATAATTTTTATGGGCGAAGTCACTGAACCAACACCGGACTTCCTGACAAAATGGTTGTTTGCTATAATAAAAGCAAACTACTCTTTTTCGTGCAGGGGAAGAAATATATGGGTAAAGCCAATTTTGGGAAATGTTTTCTAAGCCCTGCTCATCACAAACCTTTCAGAGTTTTCATCTAAGTTTCCGTTATTATGTTATATTTGGAACAAGCCAGTTTACAAAATAAAATAAAAACACAGAAAGAAAACAGTTTTTGATTGTTTGCCAGATTATGGCGTTTTTAATGTTCGGTGTTCAACATGTATTGTCTCCATTTTTCTGCGAGGAGATTTTGAAAATAAAGTACAACAGATAGTAGGAAAGAGAAAATATAGCAGAAACAGAGCTAAAAATAGACAATGGCTTTTGGCAAACTCTTATACTGGCGAATTGCAAAATATTATAACAATGATCCACGGTTCTTCAATAATTTCTACACTCGAGTCCATCATTAAATGAAAAAAAAAAAAAATCGGTAAAGTAGAGTTTAAAGTAAATGAGCATTTTCTGCTTTACAATCACATTTATTCATTCATGATAGTTAAGTAATATTTTTTATTAATGGATAAAATAATTCTCAAAAATTTTTAATGAATTCAACTTATTTAAAAATTATAAGTAGACCTGATTAAAAATCAGTCAAAATGATTTTATGGTATTTAGTAGAATTAATTGCATTCAAAAATAAACACCACATGTCTTAAAATAATTTAATGAAAAACAATGTACGCATAATATTCACAATCCTTGCAATTCATTGTCATTCATTGTCATTCATTGTACAATCCTTGCAAATCCATTGTCATGAAGACTGAAATGCTAATTCTTGGCTACCAATAAATACATTTGTACTTTTATAATCAGTGACAACGTCCGAAGCGTCCTACCAAAATGGCGCCCGGAAAAGAGGCATCCCTGAATGGCACAACTGCTACGAAGAAGTATCACTAAATGGTGCATTATCTCACACTTCTGCTTCCAGTCAATCGGCTGATTCTTCCTCTTTACATCAGCCATACTTATAACTTCTAGCTGGTTAACATTAACAAGTGAGTGGAAACCGTTCAGAGATACACCTGATTAGTAGTAAGCTCCCATGACTTTGAGACATTTGTCCTATAGTGTACCTGGCTAGACAGATCGTCGCAGTAGGCTGCGCTGGCTGATTTGATACCAATATGTGACAGTCTTCATCTTATTATCCAAGTGAAAGCGAAGCTCTTTGGGCGTCTGCTTCAGGGTAGCCGAAGATGGTTATCGCAAGACAATAGTCAAGGCTATAGGTTATTGCAGAGTTTGCAGCACTTCCCACCTGTACTGTTGCAGCCGATTTTCTGTGTCTAGATTTGAAAGAATGTACAAAGATTCTCGTTATCAAAGAGCTTTGTCCCTGTGTGATCTTCTTACGCATTGGAAGACCTTGGCACATTTAAAATGTTTTGTTCACGATTATCATCTAACGCTGATTATTCGCTCTTTAGGATGAAATATTGCCTCCCCGCATAATGGACACATTTGAAAATTATCTACATTATCCATATTGTTTACAGCATGTAAAATACAATCATCGTGCCTTTGGCACATTTTTGAAGTGAAACTTCTTTAGGCGCGCTCCAGGCAGTTTTCAGATGGGAGTAACTTGCGTTCGTGGATTGACACAAACCGCAACGAAAATGCGACAGAACAAACTAAGCCATAAGTAAACCCATTACAGATGCTTTCAACAGCTAATTATCATACTAGGCTAAATGCACCGCTTTTCATCTACTCACTGGAATTAGGTGGTGTTAGTCCCGATTAGTAAGTGGGAGGGTAACCACCATGAACTAATCGGTTTAGTTGACTTCTTACCGTCCTTTCTTTTTAATTGGTAAGGTAATAAATTGTAAATCTGTACTTTATATCTTTATTTTTATAGCTTGTGGATAATATTCCTTTACTTATTAGAATTGCCGTTAATAGAATTAAAATTCAATTCGTAAACGTGATCACAATGACCGGCGCTTACTACATATCGTATAGTGAATGGTATTTTGTTATGCAGTGTCCATCGTAAAGTCATTTGATTGTACAGTGAACGAATCGTAAAGCGGGGGTCATTTTTGTCAATCCACAGACTGTACACTCATTGCACGTATACGTGCAATGAGTGTAGAGTCCGTAGATTGACAAAAATCCCCCAGAAACGCGACACGAAATGATTCATTCCCTCACCATTGTACCACTCCGTACCAGGCATGAGCGATGCATGACCCAATTAGTAACCCTACTGATTGCGTCATGCTATTTCTTTCGTTATTCTCCACCGTATTTAATAAAAAATTTATAATTCAATATGTCGAAGACTAATAGTGAGCGTTGTAAGGCGTATACGTGCAATGCGACAACCAAAACCACCTCCATTGAGTACAAAGGAGAGATCTAAGCTATTTCGACAGCGGAAGAAATTACAGCGTGCGATGGAGTTGAACAAAGAAGCCGGAGAAGATCCATCCACATCTTCAGAGCATTGCATCTCTCCAGAAATGTTAGAAGTGAATTTGGAGGAAGGAGTCATGAAAGTTGATACTGCAAATGAACACGATGAAGAGTCCTCGAAGCCCAGTCGCAAACGAAAAGCGAAGGAGCCAAAACCGACTGCCAGAAGTACTCAATCTAATCGTTCAACATGTAGCGGACGTAATACACAGCCGGAGCAGCAACAGGATTTTAAGTAACACCAAAGCATCCACCCACAATTTAAACGTATATTCCTGGATAATAATTTCGGTTCAGTCTATTCCGTGTGTGATCGGCTTTGATTCAAAAACGATGTGAAGACTGTAGCAGCTCGAGATCACGCTCTTCTTCAAACATCCTTTCCAAATGAGGATATAAGTCAAATGTCGGCCTGTACCAGCTGTCGTGGCTCTCTCAAGGACAAAGTGAATCCGGCTCTATCGAAGTCAAATGGTTTTAAATATTATCCGATGCCACAGCACTTCCCGAAACTAAATTTGGTAACGGAACGTCTCATATCTCCGATACTCTCAATCATGCAGATCCGTCGCGTGCGGCATTCATACGGTCAATACGGGATCCTCAGTCAAGTGATAAATGTTCGCCTAAAGAAGTTTCACTTAACTTCCGCTATGCGTGATCAGCACACACACATTTTTTTTTTAAATGTCTGAAGGGTACAGTGGTTGCATTTTAGGTAAATTTTTTTTTTTTAAATGTGCCAAGGGTAAAGACTGTAACCATCTCACTTTCGATATACAAAACGTATAGTTACGCCAGTCCAAGAGAGCGTTGTTATCTGTTCTCTGTTCTATAGATGCAAGCTCTTGGTCATTGAATATTCTAACTGCCAAGCCGACTGGGCTAGCCGGGTGGGTAAAGTGTCTGCCTGGCAACCCAAAGGTCGCGGGTTCGATTCCTGACTCGGGCTTGGATCAAAGTACTGCAAAAAAAACAAAACCTTGGGAGGATTATGGCCACAGAAGCCTATGCGACAACAACTACCAAAAAAAAAAAAAAAAAAAAACTGCCAAGCCCTCATGGGTAGCACAAATGATATAATCATCGTCTTCTCCACACGGGGTGGAAAAGACCTGAGTTCGAACCCCGTCAATGATGCGAGGAACTCCTTTGGGGTCTCTTTCACAACGTGGCTGAGTTAGTCCGTCTCAGGGGCGAAGGTATAGAATAGTTTTTCTCCCAGAAAACAGCAAATCGACCATAGAACAAACACATGCCATTTACAGACATTATATACTACTCAATATGGCCTAAGCTGCTGATGTGCCTGAAATCCTACAACAACCAACTTTATGTATAGAGTATGGTTGGCTCTTATTTGGATATACTTGCATAGGCTGCTATTTGTGGGGCTAGTTGTTGTGCCAGTATGCTGCTGAATTGTTACAAGTACTGTATAGTAGAATATACTCCTAAAAGCAGGCTGGCCATATGATTAAAAATTTAGGCCGAGCTGAAACTGGTAGATAATAATTATAAACACATAGCAGAGAGCTACGGCTAATCAACGTTTAGGTATATTGAATGGTACTAACCCTCTATAATGTACCATTCTATACATTATATAATAATTGGCCTTGTATATATATATATTCATTTTACTGGGGTTTTTTTTTTTTTGTTTTTTGTTATGCTGAGTTCTGCCCATTGTTTTGACTGCTACTAATGGCACACATTATTTATTGAAATAAGAGCTTATTTATTTCTTAGCTCATTACATATATTATTTATAGACTAGCTACGTGGAAATAATCCTATTTTACAGGCGAATGCAATGTTGGACTCCATTAGTCTTGTCTGTTACATTACTCTACATCACCTTCCATTGTCTCTTGTCTGTTGTAATAAGTTTGCTCTCGTGGATAGCTCAGCAGTTGCAATCACGGTTGTTCCACGCTGGATGGAAAAGGCCTAAGTTCAAATCTCTTCAATAACGCAAGGAATTTTCGTGGGTTTTCTCACGCACAAATACAATAGGTTAACTGCTATAAATGAATAACCATTTATAAAAGTTAAACCTATCATATTTATGAATATAGTTAATACATATGCATCATTACTACATAGTCTAATATTTTAGACAAACCGAAGTTTGTACACGAGGTTTATTATTGTAATATCTCATATTGTGAAATCCTTAACAACGAATTGCACACCTTATCCTTCAAATAACTAACACTTCCCCATTAGAGAAGACTACTGTTACTTATTTTCAGTTAGTTACACCATCCACTCAGACAGCACTGTTTCGAAGTTATTTGGCTTCTCACCATATATATATATATATGCAAAAACAGTAACGGAATCCAAGAACTGATGAATTTTAAATCGACAAATTTATTTAATCATGCTGTAATAGTGGAGAACATATTCTTGTTTCTAACAGTCCATGGAGACCATTACAGTTAGTAATTTCATCTGGTAGATATTCAAGGAAACAGTTCCACTTTCAGTAGGATAAAAGAATTTCCATATACAGTACATAATTTCGTTGACTATCTGTGTGTGTGTGTGTGTGTCCTTTTTATTAAAACGCATTTGAATGGATCTAAATCAGAGATCTCATGCAAATATAAAACGAGTACATGGAACACTAATGTTCTCTGAAAGGAACAGAAAAGATACAGAAATGATTAAATGTGAACTGGGAATATGATTATTCCAAGTAAATTCAAAACTCCGACGACTTTCAAACAAGGTAATAAATCAAGAATATGAAACAACTTTAAAATCAAAAGCATATAGCTAGATACTAATAAACCAACGAAATAACTCGAAAAGAGACAGGTTCCATCTGAAGCAAGTCACGAAATAAGGTAGTCAAGAAAGAAATGATATACGTAGCATCAATGGAACAGAATACAGTAAACTTCGCATGCCTTGACATTAAAGCCAATTTGAGTAAACAAAGTTCTCAGTAAACAAATAGAACACAAGAATTGTTACTTTGGAAAAGTCAGACTCAAAGAGAATCGTGCAAAATTACATATGTTCTGACAATTTCATCCAAGGAAATACCGAAAAAGAGACTCTCCGAAGACATCCGTGCGGAGAAAATCAAATTACTCGAGCCTCCAGAGAATATACGATTTGATCGAAAGTGCACAGATGCGTATAGGTTAAAGGCAACAGCCATATTTCTTCTACCCTTTAAGAAGCTGATGTTGTAAATATGGAATGCAACTTTGTAATTGTAACTTGTATCATGCCCTCCTTGCTTTCTGGTCGTGTTTAAATTAACGGATGATGATGATAATAATAACAATAACAACTGTGTTATATCTTTTATTATATATATTTTAGTCCTGGTGGGTAGCACAGTTGGTATAACAACCGTCATCCTTACACTGGGTGGAAAAGACCTGAGTGAGTATCACGTTAATGACGGGAGGAATTTTTATGGACCTGTTTTTACAACATGGCTAAGTAGGTCAGTCTCAAGTGAGAGCAGCATAGTTTTTTTCAGCCGGAAACTCGAGTTTTTCGTCCACCAAACAGCAAATTGACCACAGGAAATGCTCAATTTACAGACATATTATACAGGACGCAATATGTCCTAAGTTGCTGATGTGCCTAAAACCATACAAAAATCAATCAATCACCGCAATTGCTGGATAACAATTCAGCAATTCGAGCTTGTAATCACACGTAAATAAATGTATGCGGTTCCTCTCCTATGGTATCCTCCTTCTGTTTCCATTACTCCTACAGTAAGCAGATGTTCCATCTTCTGCCCACTTATAGTGAAGAACCTTAGACAATCAATAAATATTTCAATTATAATCCTAGCATCTCACTCAAAAACAATAAATCGTTTTTAGAAATCTGTTTATATCACACTTAATTCTTAGGAGACAACCTCCTCTGGGACCTCGCTAAGTTCCTTTTTAAATTTAGAGGCGGACTCTTTCCAGTTCAATCCTCTTCATATATACTTGAGATAGAAGATAATTAAAAATAAATACTTCATATATTCAATATTTATAACACACTATTGAAAATAGAATTACAATTACCAGAAATGATTGGATTGCTGACGAAATGTACCAGGAAATAGTAATAAGACCTAATATTCTCACTGAAAGAGTTTACGAATTACGTAGTAATTATCAACAGAGAACAGTTTCAGAAATTACGACATATCTGGATCTATAGATATCTGGGGGGTGTTGATCGAGTCACTTAGTATATTGTATAATCAAAGTGCTTTTGTTAGCTAATTAACCAGACTGCTAATTAAAATCGTGAGAGAGTAACATTAACATTTCTCTGTATCCTGGCAGATATTTCAGATTAATCCCATACACAATTTTACTGTAATATTATGCTCACTGGCCAAAATATTAGAAAACTTTTGGAATTGGCGTCGACAGATAATTAAACATACGATATGAAAAATGTAAGTCCCATGGTATCAGATAAATACTGTAAATTCTCCTGGAGTCTCGTAGTCGATCCAATCATGGGGAACACAGGTGATCTTTCAGATTTTTTGAAAGGTGCTATTGTTGGAGCACCTTCAGCACGAGCTACAATTGAAAAACGAAGGAAATCAGTGATATGTCAAAAGCAGCCGACCAATCAAAAGTACACTGAACAATGAGTGGAAAACGAAAGGGAATGCAGCGCTAAAAGGAAGAAATGTGGCAGAAATCGATACTCCAAGAACCAGACTGTAGGAATTCAAAGCGAACTGTGCGTGAACAGAGGAGGTCCAGTTGCAGAAAATATCCGAAAAATTCAATTTAGGCAAAGAAAGACCCATTTCAAACCGAACTACGCTGGGCGATGGGGGTGGGGGGGCGGTAGTTCAAGAATATCGGAATTGGTAATGATGATGTTTCTATAAGAAATTTACTTCGTTCTGGTAATAATCGAAAGATTCGTCTGGTGATACTGGACTGTGGAACAGTGGAAAAGATCATGTGGCCTGGTGAGTCTCGATTTATACTTTTTCGCACCAATGGTAGGGTGAAAGTGTGGCACGAAACTCATGAAGCGATGTATCCAAATTGTTTTGTGACCACCACTCGGGCGGCTGGAGATAGTTCCATACCATGATACTAAGGACTATATTCGTTCCTACTGTTACTTCTAACAGTAGTAGAAGATCGTGTCACCTCCAATGAATGTCGTACCAGACCAACTTTACCATGCAGTGCTTCACTTTTATCCAGCCTTCAATAGCTTCTTTCAAGACTACAACGCAACTATTCACCGATGCAAAAATTTTATCTGAATGGTTAGAGGAACATTTTCAAGATTTCCAACATTTGCCCTGGCTGCCTAATTCTCCAACTCTGAATCCAATTGAGAACGTCTGGGATACGCTGGAAAGGCAGTTCGGCTTTACAGTTCTCTACCGACTACAATGCAGCAGCTGACAAATATACTGGTAGAAGAATGGTCAAATCTGTAGGTAGACGCCTCACACACATAGCCGAATCCAATCCACGACGTGTACGGGCTATAATTCGGACAACAGTTAGCTCTACTAGATATTGAAGAATGGTTTCTAATTTTTTAGTGAGTGAGTGTACAATTTGCGCACAATAAAATACTTCCTGACCATGTCCCCATTAAACTGTACAGTAACACTATACTCGATAGACTTAATTTTCTGTATTGCTACGAGTCAGACAGAATTATAATTATAATTCACGATAACTTGATGAAACTAATTAGAGTAAATTGCATTTTTGAGAGATAGCATTCGACTTCTTAAAAACAACCTGCTTTATATGCAGGTTGTTTTTAACAGGATCATTTAATTTGCGAAATGGACCTACCTTAATATTTTAATCTTCGTCGCTGAGGGCTGCCGGTGTTCTCTCCTTTTAGAAATAATTTCCTTCGAAATGTATACACTTGTGCCATCGATGAATCCCCTCGTACACTTCCAAATGCCATTTCTTGGTAAGTCTTTGTCTCTGATCCAAAATAATGGTCCATGAGCACAATCTTAAAATTAGGGAATAAAAAGAAATCATGTGGAGTGAAATCAAAAGAATGGGGAGGCTATGGTAGTATTTCTGCACCCTTTTGCTGGTAATAGTTTTTACAAAAGGTGTAGTGCGCGGTACTATCGTATCAGATCGATACTCCGTTGCTTAGTTAACGGAGTGTGATTCTCTTGTCTTCATCTAGAGTCTCCTGGATGTTTGCAACTTGTTCTGGAATGGTGGAAGTCCTAGGCTGTTTTAGGCCGCGAGTTGGCCACCCACAGATTCTCGACTTTCTTTAATGCTTTATCTCAGTTTCTGTAGAACTCATACCACGTCGAATGCAACAACGCATAAGAAAACGTTTCTCATTCTTCGAATCTTCAATTATGCAGTTCACACATGCAGCACATACTTAAGACATTTTTCAACTACCAGGCGACATGTCAGAACTTACAACTGTGTCCGCGTATTCTTGGACATCTCCTACCATCTAACTCCAGTTCGCCGAAATTTCAGTGGTTGTATCGTAGCGCTACCAATTCCTTAAATTAAATAATTAGCCTGTGTAATCTCTTATAACAAAGTACAATATATAAATTCACAAATTAGTACAAACCATACAGTTTTGTGGCAGGCATATTCTATGAGATGATGAGCCAGAAATTATGAAATACAATTTTAAGTGTAGATAACTTTTGGAATTAACTTCACTTCTTTAACTAACATCTTTATTTCGCGTGGAATATTTTTATTTGAAAATTTAATTATCGTAGATATCTTCAACCCGATACAAGATATACCAGTGGACATCTGTGAAAACTCTGTGCCAGTGAATTACTCCGCTTCACACAGCTTTGCCAATAGATGTTGGAACACCATTTTTTTTATATATATCCAACGTCTCAATAAAAGCGTTTCTACGCGCTCTTACATATTTCTAACAAGATGAAGAATATGCTATGTGATAAGAATATTACTGAATTTATTACTCCAAGAATTTGGTTCTAGGCTAATTTCGAGCAATGGTCTAATTTCCTTTTCCAGCAATCGCTTGTCTTTACTGCACCCGATATCTTTTTACGAGGCTGTTGTAAAGTTCATGTGCATAAAATTAAGCCAAACAATTCAGAAGAGCTGAGAGAAAGCACCAAATTTTGATGGGTGGAATTAAGGGGGAAAAAAACGCTAACTGCCATAATGAACGATGTTCTGGTGTAACATAAGCACTATCTTCAAGTTGATGGCGAATATTTCAAATAGGTCGCGTTCCATAAGGATTTCACAGTTTTGTTAAGCAAATGATATTAAAGAATTACTCTATACCAGGAGAGTTCGAACAATAATGAGACTGATGTTCCCTCACAAAAAATGGCTGCGTGGAAACTTACGCTCCTGTTACCTGATGTATGCGATATGATGCAGCAGAGGGCATGTTTTCGTATGCTAGACTGGCTCAGTCCAATTTTGAAGTATTGACTATCCAGCGAACACGTTCATAATTAATATTGTATTCGCTTGGAAAAGTTATACCATGATACAAACAGCTCTTAAGAAAACTCCTGTACCCACTGGAAAAGTAATGTATTGTTTTTTTTTTTTTTTTGGTTTTTTTTATAGAAAAGCGTTATCTTCCATGACTACTCAGCCAAAACTCAATTGTCCGAAGTGATATTTATACTGATGCTCTAAGAAAGCATTTTAAAGGAAAATCAAAGAAATAAGGCTGGATTACATAGAATCAAGTTAAGCTTTGCACCTGAAAATACCTGAATCTGTTGTTTTTTAACTGGGTAGCTTTTCCATTTTCAAATTAAAAGTAATGAGCATTGAAGTGATGAGCCGTTCGTCCTACTCACCAAACTCGACTCCTCCGACTTCTTTTTATTTCGTGAGATCGGAGAATTGTACTCGGTGTCAAATGGCGTATTGAGTCACAGCGGGCGAAGTTCTTTGAAGATCTTCAAAGGTTACTTTCGTATCGTATTACTTTTCTTCTTAGGATTATCGGGCTCATTTACTTTCCGAAAATCCCATGTACTTTTTTGTGTACGATTTTAATCTTACATCTAGTGAGTCCATCTCTGTGTTTTTCCTAACTTAATAAAACTAATACTTAAATATCTTTAAGCTTTCACATGATTTTTTTCCATATGCAGTTCCACGAATTACCTTACACTTTCCGGAAGACGACTGTCTCAATTTCAGCTCTGTAACCACCTGTGCCCTCCTGTATGCCATCCATGCAAAATTTTAAATATTTGTTCGCAGGAGGAAAAGATGAAAGGAGTTATGCCTTGTGGCTAAAACGCAATTTTCCTTTCTTTTGGTATGAAGAAATGACTGTACAGTTATGGTTGGTAATAAGCGAATTCGAATTAAAAAGACAAATTATTGTAAAATTTAAAAAGCTCAAGGATAAATTTAGATAATCGTCATGAACTATAACAGATAACCTTTGTTCCCCTTATCACAAAACACATACGTGCAACCCACTGGAGAGATAATCCTCTAGAGGGTTGGTCGTATTTCTTGG
This sequence comes from Mastigoproctus giganteus, assembly GCF_048544385.1. Classification (NCBI taxonomy): domain Eukaryota; kingdom Metazoa; phylum Arthropoda; class Arachnida; order Uropygi; family Thelyphonidae; genus Mastigoproctus; species Mastigoproctus giganteus. Next base: position 193,751,352 of record NC_143581.1, read on the forward strand.
CATATGCTTGTCTTTCTTCCTTTATCTGTCTTTCACTTATTAGGATAATCAAGAGGAAGAAGACTTTTTTTTCTATCTGCTTCGCTTTCTTCCCTGTTTTGTTTTTACATCATGTTAACGTGATGCGAAGGATGATGTAGAAGTAGATATCCAGATGGGCCAGGATATTAATACCCTGACTCATTCCGTTATCTACCTGAAGTTATAATGACTTGCCCCTCCAGACATAAAGAAGCCAATAGTACAATGCTTAAGAATCTAGCTTCGAGAAAGGAGGATATCATGACATTCTCCAATTGCAGGTTTAGCTTTATTTTCAATGTCTTGTGTTTGTACTTCTGAATTGAAAAATAGTTTTAAGGGCAAGTTAGAAATCTTGTGAGGGATTATCTTTTATGTAAAATCTTGAAATTTGGAGTCCAATTTAATATCTGTTGTGGTGTCCTACAACACTTACTCTATTAAAAAATAATAAAAAACTCATCAAGTTAATAAATAATCCCTCACTCACCAGCCCCCATCACACAGATGTTTAGTTTCTGTATCAACAGATATTTCCACGGATGCTGTTTTTCTGAGTGGTATCTGTAATTCCACTACTTTCTGCTAAACCATTTCGAACAAGTGTCTAAAACAGTAAACATCCATTCGCAATTCAACTCCTAACTCAGCGAACTAACATTTCTCTTTTTCATTTATCCCTTCTACTTCCATTCTCTGGATCAATTGTTATTTTAATGAATTTCCTGAAATGTACAATCTACAGAAATTGAAGTCCGATGTCAATAAATATCCTCTTTCTTCTCAACCCATGGTGCCAGAGTACTAATGGTTTCAATAACTCCATGTTTGGAGTTACCATAGAAAATTAATCATTCATCAGTTATAAGTCAATAAATATCCTTTCTTTTTCAATAACCAATGTCCACTTATTATTTTGCATTATAATATGGTAAGTTAAACAATACCCCATAAGAAACTTTGCTCAAAGATAATTTAATTCTCCATCCCCATTAAAACCTCCAGACAGTTTATTGGAGAAACAAGAAACTAAATAACAATGACTTATTCACATTTAATAACGAAATACTGTATTTTCGTTTTACTTTTAACCAGCAAAGTACCAGTACTAGTAATCGATCATTAGATTAGCAGATGATTAATAATCTTATATCGAAGTCAAGAAAACCCGACTGTAAAAATTCTTTTCCAGCAACTATTCGTTATATGAACTTTTTGGCTTGCTTCCAAATAATCCCTTTGAAATTATGCTATAAGTTCGATCTAAAAATGAAAGATGTTGTGGATGTATTCTAGGGTGCTTAGTATTTTTTTCATGCAATTGCTTTTGAACCGGGAACCAAAAATATCTTTAAACTAAAATTAATGACAGAGTTCAGGAGGTACTTTGAAAAGATTAATAATTTAGATAATCGTTGAACTCTTTTAAAGATACCATGACAGCTGCTTCAGATTGCAAAGCAAAATGTATATACTATAATAACTGAGGACTAAAGCATAAAAATCAGTTATTTTATAAGTGTGTTACTAGGCAAGACGTAAATTTTAGAGCGCACAGATGTTCAGAAATGCCTCAGAAATTAGGTTTATACAGATGTTCAAAAATGCCTTAGAATTTTTAAACGCCTTTTTATGAAATATGGACTGTGATCTAATCTATGATTCCCTGTAATCAATAGCAATAATCTTCTTCAAAAATTATTATTATGCAAATGAATTATCATGTCTGAATTATTTTTGAATATGGAGGACTTGAATAACATTTCATATTCACTATTTTCTATTTAAAACTGTCCCATCTCCTTTTATAAGAAGCCACCTTCATACTAATCCCTGAAGAGCACTTGCATACGACCGTGTTGCCACTACTTTTTGAACTACCCTCGTGTTTGTTCTAAGCGTGAATGTCTATATATTTAAGCAATAAATAATAAATAATAATCAATACATTGTACATTTATAAAATGCAAATTGTACATAACAAGAGTAAATAATACCAGTTATTTTAATTTTAATAAAATGTTCATTTACTTGAGTTACACCACTAACATATTATTAACTGTAATATTACACGTGTGCAATCGAAGAAACTGTACGAATGTACAGTGTATTAAAATAAAAGTCAAGGTTTCTGCAATATACAACAGCTCTGTTTGAAAATATTCAAAAGTAAATACACTTACTAATTTGTAGTTATTTATAGAAAGCTGCAAGAAAAAGGAATAAATCTTTTCTAAAAGCGAGCTGCAAACACAGTTTGAACGGTGAGGCATGAATTCGCAAGGGAAAAAGAAAAGAAAATTCTATGAAAAGTTTAAAACAGAGTTCTGTTCGTTTGAAAGAAAAATCGATAAAAAAACACAAAGACTTGGAAAGAAATAAATGCAAAAAAAAACCAAAACATTTATGATAAAAAAACGGAATAGAATTGGAAAGTCTGATTAAAATTTAACAAGACATTATATACAACCAACTGACCAACCTGCGTTAATTACAGTGCTATTGCAGTTACGCAAAAAAAAAGAAGAATAAAATACTTTTTTTTATTTCTTTTGTTGGTTCATCTGCACTCCAACTTCTCATGAAATAAGTAAGCAATAATATACGCAAGAAAATATATCTATAAATTTGGGAAGAAATTCAGCTGTTGTAGTAGGATTTTAGGAGCATCAGCAACTAAGGCCATATTGCTCCGTGTCTGTAAATTGCGTGTGTTCTGTGGTCGATTTTCTGTTTGCTGGACGAAAAACTCCAATTTCCGGGAGAAAAACCAAGCCTGAGGCCTGCTAACCTGAGCCATGTTGTGAAAAAGGCCCATAAAAATTCCTCACGTCATCGACGGGACTAGAAAAAATTGAGCAAGCAGTTCTACATAACATGCAATATTAAGAAAAATGAAAATTTATACCTGTTATAATTTATTTTATATCCCATTATATTTCTTGTTAAAAATATTTAAATATACTTTACTGAGTGTTATTTATACCTTGTCCTAAAGATAAAAATCAAATCTAAAAATAAATAAAGGACAAATAAAAATGTCCAAGTTATTTAGGAAATGAAATTAATTTTTCATATTGCTCTTACTCGTAATAAATAAATAACAAATAAAATGCGCAATTTTGAAAACGAAATTGATGACTTTCCATGTTGCTCTTATTCGTAATAAATAAATAACAAATAAAATACGCAATTTTGAAAACGAAATTTATGACTTTCCATGTTGCTCTTATTCGTAATAAATAAATAACAAATAAAATGCGCAATTTTGAAAACGAAATTAACGACTTCCATGTTGCTCTTACTCGTAATATATAAATAACAAATAAAATGCGCAATTTTGAAAACGAAATTGATGACTTTCCATGTTGCTCTTATTCGTAATAAATAAATAACAAATAAAATGCGCAATTTTGAAAAATTAACAACTTTGGGTATTGATCTTGTTGAAAATAAATATATAACAAATTATTAATTAAATTTATTTTTACTTTAATTATTAAGTAAATTATTTATTTAATTATTAATTAAACTATTCATTACAAGTTATTGTTGAATAATTATTAAGTTAATAGCAAATTATTCAACAAATGAAATTAACGGCTATTCAATTACTCTTATTGCTAATAAATTTAGCCACGACCAGCTAGACTTTTTTTTCTAATTGAATTAGTTTAAATATAATAGAGTTAAAAATTACTTATTTCACTAAATTGTAAGTAAGTAATGAAAGGAAATTTGTTATTCTAAGGCGTGCAAAACTTAGACACTGTTGGAAATCAATTTATGATCACAATCTTGACGTTTTTTAAAGAATGGACTTGGAATAGTTGATGACAGAAGAAAAAGAAGAATTGTAAGGAACGGTTGGAAATTAAATATTCGATTGTGAAATTGATTAATGGGGATTAGTATTCTCTTTTCGTTGCACACAAGAAAAGAAAGATGAAGAAGCGAACACAGATTATTATCCTCGGTAATGAATGAGTGAAAGCAGGAGGGATGGGCAATACCTTTTGATGACGCTGTAATTGCGACGAACGAAAGATAACGGATTGAAATCAAAAATAAAATCTCAGATAAGTAATAGAAAAAGTACAATTGTAGCATCAGAATGCATTTGTTAGGAATATTATGAAACTAATCACGAAACTATTTTATGATTGTAATAGTAATGCAAAAATTAATATTTTACAACTATTGTTTCAGTAGAGACAATACTGTGAACTTTTTTCTAATTAAAGAAAAGTAATCATCATTTTAGTTTCTTTCAAGGAGATATCGTTGAAGAAGAATCAAAAATTAGAAAAGTATCATTTTTTTACTTTCTCTATTCCTGCATTCCATACCGAATATAGAATAAATTACGTCATTTCAAAGTTGAATAAGTGCGATTTCTTTAATTAGAATTTTCTCTCATTCAGGATCGATAAAAAAATAAAAGAACCTCTGGCGTTTTCTTGTTTTCCCAACATAAGCTATAAGCATACATATGGCGTGTTTAAAAATTCCCATGAGCGTCACATCAAGAATTATCGATTTTCCTACGGAACGCTATTATTATTTTTTAATTTTTTTTCTTCTGTTTCCGTCGGGATGCTTATTTAGAATTCAGTTGTCTTTAGAAGAGTTTTGTTTTTCCTTTTCAACACTTTCCTTGAAAAACTTCACGCATAACATTAGTGTCTTTAAAAAATAAACTACTAGTGTTTTTAAACTTTGGATATGTCCTGCCAAGTATGTTATATTAAACAACCATTTGAGTATACTGAAATCAGTGTTTGATTAATCTTTCGTGTTCTCTATTTATTCGTATCTGTAATCTTAAAACATCATATGAAACCTGCAAATGTTTTTTTTTTTTTTCATTTGGTACACATCAATAAATTTTCAGAGTCGTTTATTATTGTTCTTGTTCTTGCTGTAGGGTTTTAGGAGCATCAGCAACTAAGGCCATATTGCTCGGTGTATATTGTCTGTAAATTGCATGTGTTCTTAAGTCGATTTTCTGTTTTCTGGACGAATAACCCAGGTTTCCAGGAGTAAAAGCATTGCCGCCCTCGCCTGAGACCGACTAACTCAGGCACGTTGTGAAAAAGGCCCATAAAATGTTAACAACGCAGGTTAATGGCGTTGGAGTAATGGTGGAAGAATGTTTTCGTTGTATACATTGGATCTCTTGATACTGATGGAGCAAAGTTCGGATGCTACAGGTTATCTGCAAATTGTTTTTTGACCATCGCGTTCCTTCATGGCTAAAGTTTATGTGTGCGAACTGATTTTCCAAAAGGATAATACACTCATCATATAAGGCCAGAACTGTGTAGAACAGGTTCCAGGCGCATAGAAGTACATTCAGCCTATTGCGGTGACTTCTCCAGTGAGCAGATCTCAATCCTATTATGTGGTATCAGGTGGAAAGAGTTCTTCAGAGTAGAGGTCCACAACCATACAATTTTTAACAATTGTGGGGGGCAGTTGAGTCGACAGGGACCAGTAGCATGCTTTCGATATTTCATTGTGTCCATGTCACCACGAATCCAGATTGTTTTAGGACTAAAAAGGGGAAGCGAAATCTACTCGCTATTAGGTAGGTCTACTTAATAAAGTGGTCACTCGATGTATGTACCTTCTTCCGTTGCACGGAATGTATAATTATATCACAGTCAACTCATTTATTCATTATTTAATTTTCATTCGATGTTGTTTACTGTGGATGTTTATGACAGCGATACGTTCTTGATATGATGAATAGCTTGAATCTATGCAAACTATTGTCCGGCTGACGACATCAAAATGACAGTTCTGTGTATTTATCAACTGCATGAACAATATTCGTTAAAACAAAGATTGTGAAACCAACCCGGAAGGACCCTCTTTGTTGCTTTGTTAGAGCCAATCATCAATCGATTAGTATTGTATCCCGGATGGGATCGGGGAAACCCCCGTCTATTCTGTGATGCTGAAACAAATTGCTGCGTGTCACGCAACAGAATACTTTACATTAATCGATAAAAATTCAGCTTGATTTATGATGATTATTAAAGTAGATGAGGACATCTGGTATCAGTAATTCGACAATGTTGGTCTTTCTATCAAGAATAAATGACTGTTGTTAGCTAAATAACGTATGACAGCCAATAAAGGAAAGGGAATGAGTGAATAAAGAATTTTATACTGTATAATTATCCCTTTAAAGTAGAGATAAAAAAAGGAATAAGTTGTCACTTAAAGACAAAAGATGTAAACTAGTAAAAATTAAATTAATTAAATGTTTTAATTAAAAATGCTGGAGATGTCATGACGTGAGGCATGTCTGTGTTGACTAGAATTATCGGTGACTACTGTTAAAATTGTCATGGCGATCGCACGTTGAACTGAGTAAAGTTCACGTGGAGCTGATAGAATTAGGGCATCGATCAATAATCATTTTGTATTCCATGACAAGACACAAAATGTTTATGATGAGCTTCTTCCAACATACTGCATTCTGATCATCCAATCGAATTCGTGCATTTCTAATGAAAGTGATCGTTTGGTTATGCATAGCAGATGAACGAAGGTGTACCGTTTTGCATGAAAAACTCGAAAAAAGATGATTAAATATCCTCGCGTTCCCCAAATAAAATAAAACACGCATAAAATTATATCAATTCAGAAGCAAGAAAGAGTTGAGAAAATTCTCAGGAAAAATTCAGATATTCTTAAAGGGGAAAAAAAAAAAACAAGTATTTTCTTCCTCTGAAACTCCAAAACAAAACATGAATCGGTTTATTTGGGTTGTTTATCGATTTGAGAGCAGGAAATCAAGGTATTACTGTATTGTATGAGGTATGAGGTATTACTGTATTGTGTCTGTAAATTATGTATCACCTTTGGTTCATTCGAACTGTTTTGCCGGACAGAAAAAAAGAATGACTCACGCACGACGCCGACTAACTTGGCCACGATGCGAAAAAACTCAAGTTACGTCTGTCTCAGTTTGACGTTTTCCACTGGACAACTGTCTGTTTCACATAACCTTTTATTCATATAATCTTTAATAACGTATCATCCCATATATAGCCATAACTACACTCTGCGTATTATAAACCAATTTTTAATAATAGGAAAGTTTGAGCCATTCCTCCTTCACCACAATCCACCTTAGAAGTAAGCCGTCGTTCCAGTTCACCCCAAAGGCGTTGATTGAGATCAAGATCAAGGCTCTGGGCAAGCCAATGAAGCTTTTGCACACCAATATCCTCAAATAAAGTACAAGCTGTGCAGTACGACATGGCGCATTGTCACGCTGAAACAGAAAAGGACTAACCACATATTGCTGCTGTGTAGGAAGAGAAGAAATATTCAGAATACCAATGTACCTCGTGGCACTGATCATTCCAGGAACGATGACCAATGGCCCAAACCCAAATCACAAGAAACAAATCCAGACAATGTCAGCGCCTAAGCAAAACTTTACATTTGTGACGACAGACTGTGGTAAGTAACGTTCTTCTGCAATCCGCTGGATCCAAACACGGCCATCAGATTGGAAAACCGCATACCGTGATTCTTCATTCCATAACACAGCTTCCCAATTCCATGAACAATTACGATCAGTTGTACAGCAGTCAAATCTACTGCATATTGCTCTCCGTGAAGTTTGGTATGGACGCTGTAGCATTTCCGTAGAATCCGATGCTCTATGGCATGTATCGGCAACCTTTTTTGAGTGAAGAGCCATTTTTGATCTAATTAAAAAAAAAGACAATCCGAAGAGCCGCACCTCAGTTCAAGCTGGGAGGAGGGGGAGGGGGTGGGGAGTTTTTTAAGAAATGGAATAGAGTGGGAAGGTGTTTTATTAAAAAATATATATTTTCTGAAATATTTATAAAAAATATAAATACTGAAAAAACGGAACAAACATCCAGTTAGGTACGAATTAATGTAACTTTTGCTGCTGAACTTCTTGAGCAAGTCTCTCAATATCAGGCGAGTATGCCCTAATTTTCATCTTGAAACATGCTGAGATTCGCATTGTATAGACGGTTTCTTTATTTATTTTTAATATAGTTCATGTTCGAAAATATTTGTCCACAGAAATTCGTCGAACCAAAAACTGAGCGAAGTCCAAACGCAAGTATTTTCGAATTTGTATACTTGTCCGATAAGCTACTCCACGCATTAAACACAATTTGGTCTTGCTTTTTCAACTCATATATCGCCGTCCATTTGTGTAGAATTGCAAGGGCAGCCTTTTGCCTCCCCAAATCCTCAATTTCAGTTTTAAAGCATTTTAGTCTTGCACTCCACATGTCCTTGATTTTTAAGTCCTCTAACTCCATTTCAAATTGTGCTTCATGTGGGCTAAAAGTTAAAGAGCCGCAGTTACATGCTCAAAGAGCCGCAAGTTGCCGACCTATGACTTACTACTTATCCATAGGAACTGATATTATTGCAATAATATCAGTTCCTGTGATCTTCCTGAATTCCTGGTTTATATTATTCGATGAGGACCAACAGGTTCGACGTTTCGCTGTACTGAGCGCCCCTCCGTCACTGATGTAGATCAAACACTGTTGATCTACAAGATAAATCCGTAAAGGTTCGGAATATGTGCAAGCTCACCCCATCACACTAATTCTTCCGAAAAAGTTTGCTTGACACTGATTTAGGATGTTGCAGTTTTGCTGCAATAACAAGAATAGATTCATAGGCAATATGACATCTTTTAATGACTCCCCATTGGAAATCGCTCAGCTGAATGTCTCGCTCCGTCTATTGTATTTCGTTGATCTGCTTGCTTGCTTCTAGAGTGAATTCATTTGCTTTTATAACTTTTCTTAACACGTAAATGAACGATGTGGTTCATTTTTCTCAAATCCCAGTGTTATTAATGGGAAATTATTCAAAGAATCAAGCTTATACAGCACCAGTCAAAACCTACACACATTATTCGTCCATTTCCTATAATAATTTGTCTAATCCTCTATTAAATTCATTCAAACTATGCCCACTTCCATCAAATGGAAGTTTGTTCCAACAATCACCATCTGGCTGGTGGCAAAACTTCCGTATGCATATCCTACAACCATCCTTTTTCAACTGAAATTTGTGTCTTCATGTGGGCGTCTTCCGAGAAAGGGTAAAGGTGCCATCAGTATTTAGAATTGACAATTGCCAATTCTGAGCCATCTGCAAAATTTTTCTAGATACAGTTGCAGTACAGTATTATGCCTTCATTCTTGTATTAATCATCCTGCTAGCCTTTGTAAAATCTGCAAACTTAGTGATTAAGCTTGATATGCCAATTTTTCATTAATATATTTATTAAATATTGAAACAGTAAGGGGACCCAGCACCGAACCGTTAGAGACTCCAATGTTCCAAAGAAGGGTTGCACCACTCTGTCTTCTGCCACTCAACTCTCCCTTTATCCAGAGCAGTTACTTGCCCCTAACGCCACACAGCTCCAATTTGTACACACTTCTTTGTGCAGAATTGTACCAAAAACTTTACTGAAATCTAAGCGCATGATGTAAAAAGTAATTTTTGCATCCAGCGTCCTTATGATTACCTCATAGCAACTAATCAGACTGTTCAGACAAGATTTCCTCTTATCAAATCCATGCTGTGATTGCCATTTAACAGCATTCTGTGAAGATGATCGTCTATTACTTTAATCACGAACTCATTCTTTTTCCTGTAACAGAAATCAAGCTTACAAATCGTTAATTGCTCACTTTGTCCCTTTATCCCCCTTTGTGAATGGAAGAACATTTACACAACTCCAATCTATAAGGATTCCCCTGAACCCAGGCCTTCATGGGTAGCACAGTTGGTAAGGTCGCCGTCCTCCCCACACCGAATGGAAAAGACCTGAGTTCGAGTCCCGTCGATGACAGGAGAATTTTTATGGGTCGTTTTTACAATGACTGAGTTAGTCGGTCTCAGGCGAGGTTAGCATGGTTTTGTATCCGGGAAACTTAGATTTTCGTCCAGCAAACAAAAAATCGACTTCAGAACACACGCAATTTACAGACAATATACACTGAGGAATATAGCCTTAGTCGCTGATGTTCCTAAAACTATATTATTATTACAACTGAACCCAGGAATGCTTTCACAATTATGGCTAAAGGTTCACTTACCTCTTTTGCTGTTTCTTTTAATATAATTGGATAAATTTCGTCAGTCTTCGGTGCCTTTTTCGCTTTGACCTTCAACAACATATTTTCTGCATTCTTTCTGGTTATCACAATATCATATCATTCCCAGTTACAACTTGGCACACTTCTGGTATCCTCATCTCTGAAAACTACGTTTTTTGAATATTTTGTCAGATTTTTTTATGTTTATCTTTACTTGAAATTCTGGTGTGGATATACTTTTGGCAGTATAAGACCAATTGTAACCGGAGACAAGAATAAGTGCACTGATTCTTCTGTTTCCTTCCCCACACATTAAAAATCACTTTCAATTGTCTTCTAGAAGGTTCAAGACTTTTCTGGTAAATAAAAAAAAAAAACTTCAGTTATACTTCCTACTTCCCAAACTGACGTCTCGAAAGATACGAGACCATAGTAACACTTCTACGTGAGACTATCAGAGCAATTCGCTAGAAAAATGATGAGCAGGGTTTTTATTCTCCACTACAACATTTCCGTGCACAACTCACCGAAAAGGTCAAATTACGGTTCTAAAACCTGTTACGAGAAATTGAACTATCCATCCTATAGTCGATTTAGCTTCTAACTATTCCAACTCGTCCAACACGTTGACAAAAACACATGCTTACTCTTTTCTCAAGTGATGATATACAACGTGCTTCTGCTTTGATGACTTCGAAACCAAATTCAGAATTTCATTTCACGAGGTTATAAGCCTTACAATTAAAGTAGGATAATGGGTATTCTTATGAAGGGCAGGTACCGAATGATCATGCAAAATAATCGCACAATTCTGTTAAGGACACGTAGTCATCTTATCTAACGTCGCTCGTGTCATGAACACATAAAACTATCAAGGTTCAACTATCCAGTACAGGTTGAAAACAACTTTTATTAAATCTCTTATTAGCTTTAAATGACGTGTTCGTCGCACTTCCATCTTCGTGAGAAATCACTGCATGAAAACTAATATTCTGTCTTTTGCCCACTAGTAATTATTGTCCAACTTTCTGCTTCAGTACTTTCATAAGATGAACACGCTCAGTTTGTCGATACGCGAACTTGGCAAGGAGGTAAGTTATAACGTTCGAATTATGATTAATTTCAACTTCAAGGTATTCGTATGCAACGAGCATTATTAAGGTTTCTGTTAAAAAATAATCTTAATTTTATTTTCTTGCATATATACAATGTCTACTTCTAATTGCCTATTTTAATAAAAAGTTTGAATTCTTAAAGTTAATTGCGAATAATGAAATTTAAGTTTGTTCCAAGATAATCCCTTTGTATAAGGCAATGGTCAGGCCACGCCTTGAGCACTGCGTACAGGTCTCGAGGCCTCATTTTAGGAAGGATGTAGATTTTCTTGAGCGTGTACAGAGAAGGACAACAAGATTGGTGAAGGGAATGAAGAGATCCTCTTACCAAGAGAGGCTTAAGTTCTGCTCTAGACTAGGCACCTGCGAGGTGATCTAATTGAAACAATTCATCAAATACTGAAAAAAGCCTTGAATGAGTTGAGCACGCTAAATTCTGATGGGATTCTTCCACTTGTTCAGATTGCGAACCTAAGGGGACATAAATTGAAATTGAGGAAAGACGGTTGTAGAATAGATGTGTGCGGATATTTGCCTTTAACCAGCGGATGGTTATTGCTGGAACAAACTTCCATCTGTCGTTGCGGAAGTTGATAGCACAAATAAATTCAAGAAGGAACTGGACAAACGTTTAGAGGGAATGGTTGTGTGAATTTTTTTTTTGGCTGATTCTACATAAGTTCATACGCTTGCGTCACATGCCTCTATTACTAAACACTTTTATTACGTATTATATGCATTATATAAATATTTAATTATTATTCATTTTATTTTTAATTTTAAAATTATTAAGTTAATAAGTAATTGCAATAGACACTAAACGTAAATTAATTCAGAAATCTTCCCTTTTTCTAAGAACTCTTTCTAAGATATGCTTTTTTTTTCTAGGAAACCATTCCTTCTTTTAAGAATTTTTTTCTGAGAAACATTCCTTCTTATGGTTTCTTAGAATTTTCTAAGAAACCATCCCTCCTAAGAAATTTTCTAAGAAAAAAGGAAAGTCTTAGATGAAGGAATGATTTCCTAGAAAAAAAATCTTAGAAGGAATGGTTTCTTAGAAAATAAGAAACAGTTAAAATATCAGATTCTGCAATCACTCATTAACTGAAGCCTTTCACATCAGTCATAGTTGAACTGCGTTGTGATAAAAAAAAATAAGTTATATTCTTATTCAAGTTTAAAAAAATCCCCAAATAGATTCCACCAATTCGGAACACTGTTGCAACAACAGTGTTGCAACTATGCAATTAGCAACACTGTTCCCACAGTTGTTACAAATTGCATAGTTGTTGGTCTCTACTCTGAAGGAGCAACCAAGGAGTCACTTAAATCTTTCGTCTTGCTCATTCTCGCGCTGAATTGCACAGATACAGCATCCCTGTGACAAATCCATCTGTTTAAATTGCTCAGTACGAGAATGTGAGAGAACATGAGAGATTTACACAAGAATGTGACAGAACATGAAAGAATTATACGAGTATGTGAAAAATCACGGAAGAATTGTACGAGAATGAAAGATAATTGCTAGATCTCTTCAAAGACCCAGAAAGTATACTGCCATTGTAATAGTCTGTTTGGTATTGTATTTTGAATAGAGAGGAACTTTTAAAACACTAAACTGCCTTTGGTTCACAATGTCGTTGAGATTTCTAAGGTAGTTTGTCAACAACCATTCCAACTACCTTTCTTTGTGTTTCCGTGCATGAGATGTAGTATTTCCGTCAGAATTAATGAACGACATCTGTTCGCTCTGACGTTTTCCACACCAAGTGACAAATTTCAACACACAAACTGACGTGTTGATGTAAATGAAACTGTGAGAAGGAACCGGTGCTTATAAAATGTGTCGGAAATCTAAAGTTGAAGAAAAATTATTCGCTGGCTATTTTTCAGTACCCCCTCACTTACTCCTGAGACAATATTGACAACGAAGCAAATAGATGTTCTGCGCGATTTATCTTCGTCATGGTTTCACCTCAGGTAAGCAGGAAATAAAGATAGAGGGTTTCGAAAATCCCTTTAGTGAATATGATGATAGCAAATAAATGTCTGCAACATTTGTTACAAAAGAAAGATTTTGTAAAACTAATATTCATTGCCCTTGCCTTTAACTATATTGTAACAAGAACAAGGGCTCGTTATTAAGTGAGCTCTGTGTTGCGACTGCCATAACAAAAACTATTGGCACCCTTCTTGTCAATGATTACCTCGGAATAAAAACAGAAACCCTTATTTTTTTTTTTTAATAATAATAATTATTAGTAACAGTATCCATTACATCTACTTGAAAACAGAACACAATATAAGAGTTACAAAATCTTACCTCTTTAAAATCAAGCTGCTAATTTTGTAGAATTAGAATTAGCTTATAAGCCTAATTCAACCATAGCTAACAATTTAGGCGTTATGAAGTTTGTATGAATAATTTATCTTTTCAGAAGTTAGGAAATTTTTAATGATGTGGTTATATATTTTGTTAATTTAACTTTAACTGTTAAATTTAGCACCTTCTGGATTTGCGATTTTTATATTACTATGAATATTTTATATTTTATATGAACATTGCAACAAAGTTTCGCTTCTTCGATCTGGAAATAAACTAGCAATTATATCGTAAATATTACAAACTGAAGCGCCATCTGTATATTTTAACACAATCAAATAACGAATAATAAATATATAAAGTTATAGGCAGAAATTAATACGTTATATAAAATTATAAAATAAATATTAAATAGCATTTTAAAAATATTTACGAAGGGCTCAGGAACTTTTATACGTCTTTTCATTAGTGCTGATTAACAAAAATTATTTTTATTGCCAAAACAACTGTTTAAATGAAAGAAACAAAACGTTAACTGAGTTTTAATAGGCGTTCCAGCACCTTTTAATATTATGAACCGGAGAATATAATTACAAGGCAGTGATGTGTTTAAGATAAAAGATTTTTCCTTCTCAATTCCGTCTAATTACTTGTAATCTTACATTAACTGATATTGTCATCTTGTTAAAGCGTTATATTAAAAAAAAAAAGTTAGGCCGCGGAAGGATTGATTAACGCAAAAGATCTTGTATCTGAGCTCTTCAGCGTTCAGACAAGGATTTTGTGCCTCCAGAGAGAGAGAGAGAGAGAGAGAGAGAGAGAGAGAGAGAGAGAGAGAGAGAGAGAGAAGAGATACCTTATAATGAACTGTCTCTTCATTATATGGAGAGTCATCGGCGGAAGCCAGTTAGTAAATCGATGAGTTACATCTTAATTGCAATTTATCTGACGATTTTGTGGAAGTGCATGCCATTAGGTTAATATTAGGCTTGCGTTACTGAGTATTATGTTACTCAGAAAACTTGATCTATAGATTAAACGAAAATCTGGTTTATTTTATTTCATCCAACATGTGTTCGTGTTCTAATGATTTTGATCTATATCTGAATGTGTAATATTTTTAAGATCTCATACATTTGCTTTTCAATTGAAATAAATATTCAGCTTTACTTTTGTTAACTATTTGTTATTAATGGAAAAGAACAATCACATAAAGGGCCAAAATATGTCATTATGCTTTAAAACTTTTTTGCAGTTTTGTTATATGTCAAAGTGATGACGGGAAATAAGTTAATTGTAATTTCAATATATATTTATAGGAAGAAAGTTATGCAGACATTGTAGATTTATTTTAATAGGTGATAGAGCCATTTCTTATCCTCGTAGTAATGATAAAAGTTAAGAGATCATTATCTTACTTTCCTTTCTTAAGAACTGGAAGCTGAACTAGGCGAATAGATAACTGTGATGATATCTCATGAGTCATTTTTAATTTTTTTTTTTTTTTGTCACTGATGCATAAGAAGAACATTAAGAATGCATTAAGGGTTTTTCCCCCCGTAATATTGAACTCTTTGATTAAATACAGAATAGGGACATTGTTAAAGAATCACTTGAAAGTGCTGTATTATATGTGAACAATGACCTAACAGGCAAATGGATAAAACTAAATATCGATTTTCTTCATTGGTATGGTTGGTAAATCACAGCACAGACTGTCTGAATATTAACATATCCAGACAGTCTATGTTGATATGTAATTTATGTTAATAATGGCGTCATTTCGAGATACTTAGCTTATAATCAATATATATTTTTACCTGAAAACGCGTTGCACTTTTCCGGTGTGTGCTCGTTTATTTGTACAACTGAAGAATAAAATACTCTTCACGTATCATAATAACAAACAAAACTTCTTAAATTCCACCCGCCTGTTTGAAGAAATACACTGGTGTTCAAAGAAAGTGCATCACCTAGGAATTTCATATTTCTAATCTTTTTTCCCGATGGAATGTTACATTAATGACTAGAATCATAAATAGAAATACTGTATAAACAAAAGGTATTTATTAATAGTTAAGGCAAAGCTAAGTAATATTTGACAGGTGCTCTCAAAATATTCCAAAATGAGCATTTGCAACCTTTATACAACAGTTTTGGTAAAGACGACAATTATGGCTGAAATGTTATCAGAAGCTCTTAATTTGCTTCAGTTTCTCATTTTAAATGAAAAAAAAAATGAAAAGTTCACCAGGTGCAAACTAATATTAAGTATAACTGCCTCTGGCCCTGATGACAGCAGCACACCGTCGAGGCATTGACAAGATCAATTTCTGAAGATAATAAACTGATAGTTCGTGGTTCCAAACAAGAAAATTATGGCTTCCTGAAGTTCACGAAGGGTGTTTGGTTTCTTTCTGGCGACTGCAGATTCCACACAAGTTCTCTATAGGATTCAGGTCCAGCCGGGCTGTTTCCTGGCCAACTAGGAGTTGTAATGAATGGACCGTTCTTCCAACCATTTTTTCACCTGTAACAAATGTAAACACATTACTGTCGAACCTCTAATGCAGAAATGAAGCTAAAGTAACTACAGAAATGCCTACTTACACTTTTCGCCCGATGACAAGGAGGAGAGTCGTCCTTAAAGATGCAGTTACTTGGCAGGTTGAAATGGTCTCTAATGGTTGGCAGCAATTTGCCTTTCAGTATAGCCATGTATTCATTGGCATTTACGGAACCTTTTATAAACTGCAGGTGAAACTCCGCGATACGAAATGCACCCCCATATTAGACACCATACAGTCTGGATGGTATTCTTCACCACTTCTACGGCGAATCGTTTGTCTCTCATCAGGCCATGCAGTTTGAATTTCATGTGATCCGAGAAAATAACTGACTTCCACTGCTCGGGGGTACATTTGACATGCTCCTTACACCAAATTAATCAGGCCTTTTTCATTTTTTTTGTGTGAGGAGGGCTTCTTCTTAGGACAACGGGATACAAGTACATTTTTGAAGAGGTGTCTTCTGACTGTTACTGCACTTGCTACCACTCCTATATGTTCTTCCCATTCTCTTTTCAGCTCAGACGAAGAATCTTTACGGTTTTCAAGGCATAAGCGCTTCAGAACGCGGTGCTGTTTTAGTCTAGAGACTCGTTTGCGTCCTGTTCCTTTTTTTTTCCTATCAGCAGAACCAGTATTCTTGAGTTTGGAAAGAAATCTACTCACTGTCGACTGATTACAAGACAGTGTATAAGCAAAATGACGGGAAGAACATCCTTCCTCATGTAAAGCAACAATAGCCCTCTTTCTTCGTGGCGTCAACTGCACGTAACTCGCCATCCTGACACAAGTAAGGAATGACTGCAACTCTTGCAGAGCGAGCGTGCTTGTATAGCTGAAAGTAACAGCTGATGCAATATTACGTCATCACCTACACATGTCAATCTTATCTGATGCAATCTGTAAGAAACATTGCCATATACTTACGTTATTCGGACGACAATTACAATTTTAAGGGGTGATGCACCTTCTTTGAGCACCAGTATATATTGAAGGTGATAAATTCCATTATCCGATTTTGAAACTGCTAAATTATTACCTCAAAAAAAAAAAAAAAACTCGATAAGTTATTAAAAATAATTCAAGTTTCAAAATATAACAATAAGATTCATTGCCTACAAATTATTTTTCCCATACAAGTAAGTGGAGACTATTTTATCTGCTTCGTATTAATCTATTATATTATTTCTCAATAATATAATTCTCTTGTATTATTGAGAAATAATATAATAGATTAATGTATGATTTTATTCCGTTATATTTTGTGTTTCTGTAATTTATTCTGTTCAACTATGATAAAACTTACACCCAGAGAGGGCGCAGTGTCCAAATCCAATTAATTCTGTGAGAGTATTCACATAGTTGCATATTTCTTTTTCGCTTCAAAATCCAAGTATCTATTTGAATGTTTATAATCTAACTCTGCAAAAATAGATATGGACTTGCATTACTCTTTAAATACAGAATAAGAAATTTGCATGTGATTAAACAACTAAGGCGATGCTTTATGTTCTTTATAATCTTGCTGGCTCGAGAACGTTTTAATACGCTGCGTGTTCCCTGATATGACTGGATTAAATCATGTTACACCAATATTTCATAGTTGTCATCCAATCCTCGAACCTGACTGCCATTTTAAAAGACGTGCAAGGTCACTCATATCTCTTTTCGTTTAAAAGATAATCAGACGTGGTTAGAAGAGCTGTTAAACTTTATGAATGTTCCGATACGCTAGCGAGGATTAAAATCCAGACGCATCAAATAGAATACCGAAAATAAAGGATTTATGAAATAGAAAAATTGTTTCATGAGTAAACATTACTTTCTTTAGTACCAATAAAAAGCTTCTCCTGCTATTACCGTAAATTCTTCTTTTGCTTTCCTTTTCTTCTGAAACATGAATATAGAAAGGGCAACATTTTATGATGCTTTTATATGACAAAAAAAGTGT
Organism: Mastigoproctus giganteus; assembly: GCF_048544385.1. Taxonomy (NCBI): domain Eukaryota; kingdom Metazoa; phylum Arthropoda; class Arachnida; order Uropygi; family Thelyphonidae; genus Mastigoproctus; species Mastigoproctus giganteus. The sequence continues at coordinate 193,769,462 of NC_143581.1, forward strand.
GTATTTTAATCGACCTATGAATAATGAATGTGAGTTTATTTTCTTAATTAAAATAGTCACTTAACGCAAATTTATTCAGCTGTCTTTTCTTCTCTTTTCTACTTTTTTCTTTTCCCTTTTTTTTTTTTCTAAAATGGTTTCTATAACTAATTATAAAATGCTAATTGCTACAAAAGCGTAATCCAATAACTGGTTCATTGCAGTACAACTTTAGAATTTGAAAGGAAATCACGTAAAATTTTAAAATTAAGTTATCAAGAAGTCTCTGAAGCTCAATTTGTTTATTCAAAATATTTTTTTTTAAATTAAAAATGCACTGAGAAGCAACGTCTACATTGATTTTACATTTTTTTTTTATCATCAATGTTTGGCGGTGAAGATTTTTCAAAAAATCTTACTTGTAAAAATTACACACACACACCGGGCTTCTAAATTTTCTTACATATTGGCATAATTATCATACAAACGCAGACGTGGTTAGAAATAAATTATGCTTTCTTACGTAGTTATCTTCCGCTTCATCCCCACCCCACACCATACTGGATGGCCTCGTGGGTAACACACCGGGTAGAAAAGACCTGAGTTCAAGTCCAGTCGATGACGTGTAGAATTTTTTCGGTTTTTTTTTTTTTTTTTTAACAATGTGGCTGAGTTAGTCGGTCTCAGACGAGGCTCGCGTGGTGTTTTCTCCCGGAAACTCAGATTTTTCGTTCAGCAAACAGAAAATGGACCATAAAGCACGCATACAGACAGTATATATAGAGCAATATGGCCATAGACACTGATGTTCCTAAAACCCTACTACAACAACAACAACCACACTGGGTGACTAATGATTTAAAAGGTCATGCCTCTACTAGCTATACAACGTGTGTTCAAGGGCTAATTTGCATGTTTTGCAGGCAGAAAAAAAAAATTGAATAACTGCTGTAGAAAAAATCCTACTCCCTCTGCCTACAGAGTTGCTACCTTTTGAAAATCTCTAACCAGGAGATGACTAGTGTAGGGGGGAAATAGTGAAAGCATTCCTGAAAAGTCTTTCATATTTTGCATAATACTCATTTTTTAGATTATTTTCTAAGTAAAAAAATAATTTTTTAAATGTTATTAGGGAAAAAATTACTAAAACTACTTTTGTAATGCCTATCATTAGAATGAATGTTGTAATGAACATTCCTTCCTTCTGTAAGCCTATCTTTGATCTTCCTCCCATTATTATTCTGTAATAAAATACATCAAATAACTTTTTTTCCCCAAAGTTCACATAATTAATAAATCACCCACAGAGGACGCAATACCCAAATCTAGTTAATATTCCGTGAATGCGAATTATCGTTTTTGTGTATTTCTTTCGTGTTTCGAAACCAAACATTTTTTAAAGATTTCTAAAGGGTTTGTTTAAACAAATGATTTATAGAAATTAATTATAGCTATTTAATTTGCAGTATATCATGTTGTAACTGGGTCTTTCTCGTGTAATTTACCTATGCATCTACTTTTAAAAAAATAAATAATAAACACAAATAAATATAAAAATCGAAATCTGTTCTTATGATCTTGCATGTAGACCTTCGATAAAAAGTTCGATTAGTCTAATAAAGAAATAAGTTTTTTAAGTTTATTGCTCCCATTTCCAATTAGTGTAATTGATACATCAAGAATATAACAGACTCCCAATGTCATTTATTAATAATTCTAGTTTGAAAAATTTGTATTGGGTGTCCGTTTTATTTCTAACAAGTTATTAAAAAAACTAAATGGGGTTGCAGACTATCTGTACATCTATATGACATACTTACCTACTTAGGGTGGTCAGTAGCGATCGATCTACAACCAGTGTGACTTATGACACTGATCAATAAACATCGATCTGGTCGCAGGTAGATTGTGGCGTTCAAATCGTTTGTCTGCTCCATGATTTTCGATATATCTTTGCAGGATTCATCTTCTTTCCTTATGTATCTACTGAATTTCCTAAAAATTGCTATATTTTGAATTACATCGTTACATTTTATGGTAGTTGTATGTAATACATCAGTGATGTACTTTATGATCGGTACCGAACATCAATCAACTGAGTTGGAAATGTTTAGCAAGACGCTGTTTGGTTCAACTTGTCGTTCTTGTAAATGACCGTGCACGCTATCAGCCAGATGGAAAAAATTAAAAACATAAAATAAATGTAAGTGAACGACATTTTGAAAAATGTTACTTTTCGTGTAATTTCTTTCTTAGTAGGTCGGATGCACACTGAGAGAATGAAATCGTTTTCGTCAAAACTTATCCAAACTGTCTAATGTGTACCAAAATTGAATTTGGTCGATGAATTTTAATAACAGTTACCAATTTCACCAAATTCCATTCATCCAGGGTCACATTGGTCGAATACGATGAAGCTAATACACAATCATTAATAATATTTTAGAGACATGCTTTCACTGCAAAGACACGTTCACAGTTTCTTATAAAAACGTAATGAAAGTTAAAATTGAACATTTAGAATCATTTTGTCTTACTCTGAAAGGACAGATTGCCTCATAATCATGGCTGCAACTGGGACCACAGAAGTAACAGTGTGGCGACGATGCAGAGGAGAATTATATCGGAGTCGTCTGTCTTCATCCGTGGTTATTCTAGCCCCCACCCTCCATGGCCCCAAATATGTGGGGGCTTCTGATTATGAAGCGATTTTCATTCACTGTTTTTGATAATAATTTCTCACTAAAAATGTGGGCGCTAATAGACTTTTTTATTTGTAATACACGATGGCATATACTCATATGCAAATTAAGGAATCAAGTGTGTTATGCCTGATTATTTATTGGACAATTTACCCGAAATATCAGACAACTTTAGTGTGCTTACGTCGTAAATATGTCTTCAACACACGTACAAATGCCATGCGCACTTCTTTCTGCGTGGAGTGAAAGAAAAATCAATGATTCACACATTAAAAATGGAAATGTATGAAAATTATTCAGTAGAACTTCTAGTTTTATTGAAAGAAAGAAAATCAAATAGCGAAAAATCGAAATTAAAGTGGAAATGATCATTAAAGAAGAAAAGTTGTTCATTGCAAGGAAAAGATAGTAAATTATTACCCAGCAATCAATTGCACCAGAAATGGTACAAAACTACAGTATGTTATGACGTTTGCTGTATATCGTCAGATATTAAGTTAGAGGTAACGCTGCGTGAAGAAAAATCCATCTACCAAACGCACCATGGTCGCTCTGCAGTTGCCATAGCAACAGATAGACATTTAAGAAAAAGGTCATCGCTATAAAAAGATCACACTACTTTGCAAAAAAAAGGTAATAGCATTTAGATTCCGGTTAACTTTCGAGTGATTTGCGATTGCCTGTCGATAGAGACAATCATTTGGTACACTTTCAGTCCATCCAGCGCATGGCACCACAAAGTCGTGGACTTAGGCCTTTTTTTAAAGAACTCGGAGCAGGGTGTATCCACCGAAAGAAGATTTGTGCTCTACTATACAGAGATCACCATTTAGGGGATTTTTCTTCAACAGCGCAGAAATGCAGGCCACTTTTAGTGCCACCGAGGCATTTGAAAAGTCCTGCCTATATCAGGCTGTTTTGGCATTTCTTTCTCTGTTAAATCACGAAGTTTATTGAACATTTTGATCAAAGTTTAAGACACTACGAAAGGGCTTTCTGAATTCTATAATAAGAGGTAGATGTGTAGGCTAAATTTCAACGCCGCATCTAGAGAGAATATTACTTCAATGAAAGCATTTATATTTGGCAAACATACTATGCAATACAGGCAAGAAATATCTTCGTCCGTGATTATTTTAGCCATACACTCTTTTGTTGGTGACTGTTGGAACTCGTTTATCTATCATAATTCTCCTCTGTACATAAATAGTTGCTATACCAAGTATGAATGCTTTCAGTCAATTAGCTTTCTCTGAAGAAACATTCGATAGGTGAACTTTAATTAGCCATACAGTATTAAAATATCCAGCAAATCACCATTATTGCAATAGAATTTGTTTATTATTTTCGGGTTTCGGATTCGCCGTTTATGATGCATACTCATGGGGTGAAAGTGGAGGAGACACAAATACAAAATTTTAGGGAGTAACAGGAGGTAGGATCTCGTAAAATTTACTTTCGAGAAGCGTTTTGTAAATCATCGGAATGAAGGTCCTACCATATTGGTGGAGGCGAAGGGTTTCGTAAAGTTCAAAGAATTTTTTTCTTTTTTTTTTCTTTTGGCAGATACAGGAAAAGTCTCTGTTCCTTGAATCATTTATAATACTAATGCTAATACAGTGAGTAACACTTCCCAGCTAATATTTAGGTGCGGGCTTTCTTCGGTCAGGATGAGCCTATATGGCCTTAATCCGAACTTGCTTTTGCTTTCTGTTGTAAAATAGTATACTCAGGATTATTCTCCGGTCACTGTATTCTAAGAAGGCGTCTCCTACACGCTCGTACTGTCCAAGAAGCACAAAATAAGCAGTAAGTCGTCGTTCCTTCAGTTCTGGTGTTAAACATGAACGCTGTCGAGGAAAATCCTCAACACTTTCAATACCCTTCTTAAACTTATTCGCCCACTCGTAGACTTATCGTGGACTGATGCACACTTTACTATACTGAGGCAACATCTGCGATCAATTTCAGCAAGTTTTATTCCTTCTGCATTCATAATCGGATTACAGATCGCTTTTCTACCTAGACTAAAAGGGAGTCGCCATCTTGAATATTGTCTGCTTCCAAATAAAAAGCAGATGAATAAATGAATAATCAGGAGATTATCATCAATTTTTGCGTGATATGCATTTTATATTGATTTTGAAGTGTTCAGTAGAGTGATCTTCGTATTTCTATATATTTACTTTTCGAGATGGGGTACGCGTATGAAGAATTAGTATAAACTTCACTTAACCGCAGTATTCTACAGAGAAACAGAAAATATTCAGAGTAAAAATCCGGAAATTTCTATCACATAATATAAAAATATTTATTTTCTGTCACAATTATAAATAAATAATTTTCACATAAATAATCATTTCAGTTATATAAATCACTTTAATTATATTATATATGAAATCTAATTTTATGAAATACAAGGAACGTAAGAAAATATTAAATGAATTTAATATTTTCTTACGTTTATTTCAAAAATATGCAAATAATGTTTTATAAACGAAAAACAAGCGACAAATGATTCTCTTCAGCAATGTAGAGAATTAATTATTCTATAATCTTCTTAAGTATATGATTATTAATTTTATTGATAGCGTGATGTAATTGTACAACTATCAATTGTGTCATTTCTATTATATATCGTTCAGTAATTTTTCATTAAGTTTTATAATTAAGATTTATAAACTTCATTAAATTATTTATAAATTAATTAAATTTAAATTAAGATATAAAACTTAAGATTTATAATTTACTTAGTAATGTTTTGGGTTTAAAAAATTAATCTGTTATAATTCTGTTCTTAACATAGATGATATATATTGTGTTTGTTCATGTTTACACTTTAAAAAATACATTCGCGTTAAGCCTAATTCGATAACGTTTCACCTCATCCACGAGAGGGCAGTACAAAAGGAAACAGGTACAACAACAACCATTATTATGCAAAAATAAAGTAAAGCGACGTCATCGTTAATTCTTTTTATAGTAAGGCAGCTTAACGGATAAAAAATAGAAAAAAGGAAAGGATACGAAAACAGAAATCGCACTCACTGAAAGGAATTCAGAATTTTGAAGAGTATAATGAAGACTAAATAAGGTCCGGGAACATGGAAAGGACGATGGATGATAATTGAAAAGATGTGAATCGAAAAAAGGGCGATTCATTCGAAACGTTTTGCTCAAACGTGGAAAGTGAAGTTAATTACACCATGGTTTCCATGGTAACAACACGCTAAACCACCGCTTGCTTGCAGCAGACATTGCACACGGGGATTGAATGACAACACCGATGAATAAAAAAGATTTCCAACTCGAATGTTCTCCGCAAGGGTTCGTAACAGCTTTCTCCATCACAACGTACTCGTTCGAGGAATAGCGAAGAATCGATAGGCCGAGCGCCATTATTGTGATCTGGCTAGTGAGACGCAAAGAGCTACCAGGCGTACTTACTTGCACTCTTCCTTTCTTAAAGTTCCAGAAATTTTTATTTATTGGTTTATTTTATTATTTTTTTTTCGCCATGTCAGCTGGTCTTGTTGGGAGGTGGGGGAGTTAGAGTTCTGGGTTTCTTTCAAAGCAGTTTCTCGTTAATAATACGTCGACGTGTCAGGCGATCAGAAAATATCTCTCACTCGATTTTTTATTTCCATCTCTTTTGTGAGCGCTTAATCGGATTATTACAGTGCTCATGCGCGCGCTTGTGTATGTGTGTTCGCCGTCACTTTAATCACTTTATTAATTTATTTTTAATTCTTTGCATTGTACTTCAGTTAGGCTGCTCAATACGGACTTTTCGTTGCATTGGATCAATGGATCTTGGAACTTATTAGACAAGTCCATTAATTATTGCTAGTTTAATTACTAGGCAAACTACGTGATCACCTAGAGCAAAATTGAAAAGGGAGAGACGAAACTGGATGCACTATATTAGCATTAGCAGTGGCAAATGATGCAAGAAAGCGAGCTTATTATTCATTCTCTCCAATCTTAGGCTAGTTCTTGAATTTATTTAAGCTATCAATTTAAGCTCCATTAATACAGATAGTTTGTTCTAGCAATCAACTACATGATTGTCTGCACAAGAGGAAGAAACTCATCAGCACTGAACTGGCTTAATCCATTCAAAATCTTAAACATCTCCCCCCTGGCGCATTATAGCCTTAGATGCTAATACGCCATAAAATCCTAAAACAAACAAACAATCTTAAACACCCTTCTCGTAGATCTCTTTGTATGTGTATCGCTTTTGTAGTGTAGTTTCATCAATAACATTGATGAAACTACATTCCTGTCCAGTAGTTAAGGTAGCAATTTTAAAAGTGCAATAGCTTACAATAATTAGCATACCTGAAAATGTGTATTTCAAATTACATAGCTCACTGTCAAATAAGAAGAATGTGTGTGCGATCCATAAGTGCCAAAGAAACTAAGGCTGTGAGGTATCAGTATACACTGTCTATAATAGCAAGAATTATGTGGTCTGTTTTCCTGCTGACCCGTCCTATAACCAAATATAAGTTTATGGAAGATAACCAAATATAAGTTTATGGGAGATAAAATCCGCGCCTCTCGGCCATGCTGTAAAAAAATCCGATAAAAGTTCCTCCGTTGAGAGGGGATTCGAACTCAGATGCTTTTAACACGGTATGAAAGGACGGTGATCGTAACCACTATGCTAGCAGTGAGGGCACTGCTCTCCTAATGGATCTCTCCAGTGACATTGAATATGTGTTGTATCTGGTCTATTATAAAATTCAAGTTTTGACTCTGCAAAGCTATTCAGATCCATCTTTGCTTTATCAACTTTACTCAAGCTACTGGAGAAGGCTACCGGCTCACCGCTGAAATTACCGCCACGAATGCCACCACAGTTCCATTGTGTTCTTTGTAACTGGCCACTGCAGCAATTTCCCAACAGTGTAAAACTCAACGCTGAAGGCGTTTAACACCAGTGCAGACTGTGGTTTATGTAGATATTGAAGCTGCTTTTGTAGTATAAACGCAGCTGCCCTTCTGTTTCAAATTAAAACATGTTTTCATATTAGTGGTAATCTGTTAGCATGCCTACAGTTTCTGCAGAGGAACAGAAGTTTTCATCTCGCATAGTAACAGAGGCCTTTTAATTTTTGTCAGTATACCTCAAAGATGAGTTCTGATATTTATTATTATTATTATTATTATAAAAAAGAAAACAAGCCTTTTTCTCCTTTATGGGATTTTTTCTCCTCTGCGACGGGTACTGGTACGAAGGGCATCGAGTGGCTGGTTTTGTCGGATTACTTTTTATTATTGTTATTATTACCGTTAGCCGAGGAACTCTGACTATTCTATAGGTGTTCAGGATCGCGGCTTTCTGGAGTTCCATGTAAGGGTTCTCTGGGTGGCTTATTGCTGCTAGGTTCTTGTGGAAGCTCTTTGGCACCATGCCAGTGATTGACACGGTGATCTGCATGGTCATTGTTTGTTCCATATGCCAAATTTCTTTGACCTCCTCTCTTAGGTATGAATAGTTCCTGATCGTTTCCTCAGATGTTTTCTGGAGGTTTCTGGTGTTGGACACAGCTATGTCGATCGTTTAGGTAGCCATTTCCTTCTTGTCGATGAGGGTTATGTCCGTACTGTTGTGCGGGATTGTCTTGTCCGTTAATATGGCTCAGTCCAAGTACAGCTTATGGGTTGAGGTCTCCAGTACGGCCTGGGTTCGTACTTGTAATAAGGTACACTTTCTATGATCAACTGGTATTTCCTCTCTAGCTTCTGATGTGTTATCCTGACCACATGGTCGTGTCTACGAGTGTACTCCGTCTGGGTGATGTGTTGGATCGTTTCTAAGGCCAGGTGGCTTCGTCGACATGTGTCATCTGACTCTCGGGGTTCCTGTGCGATGTATTTGCTATAGTTATTATTATTATTGCTCTTATATTATTTCTCCCTGATTGGGGGTTCCACTCCGTGACGGATACTGCTACCAAGTACACAGAGTAGTTGTAATATCTGGTGTTATTGTTGTTCGAGGAAATCTATGACTATCCTACAGATGTTCAGGATTATTATTATTATTATTGCTACTCTTATATTATTTCTCCCTGATTGGGAGTTTCACCTCGTTACAGGTATTACTACCAAGTACACAGGGTGGTTATTATTATTCTCATGCACAAGTATCTGTATGCGAATGATCTTAAACTACGGAAAAAGACCTCACGAAATGGGACTCTGCTTCATCAACCACCACTTTTATTTACAATATCTACATACCGGCAACTTATGTTTGGTTGGTTGTTGTAGGGGTTTCAGGCACATAAGCAACTTAGGCCTGCGCCGTATATAATGTCTGTAAATATCCGTATATAATGTCATGTGTTTGTTTTGTGGTCTAGTTGCTGTTTCTGGACAAAAAATCCATGTTTTCGAAAAAAAAAAAAAAAACTGAACTATTTCTACACTCGCTTGAGACCGACTAACTCAGTCATTTTGTGAAAAAGACCCATAAAAATTTCTTTCGTCATTGACAGGATTCGAACTCAAGTGTTTTCCACTAGGTGTGGGGAAGATGGCGATTTTACAAACTATGCTACCCACTAGGGCTTGGCAACCTATCTGGAAAATTTCGGCTCCATCTCAACTCCGCAAATTCTCAGATGATGATCTTTTTCCTCAAGTTCAACCCTCATTACTTAGTTTCCCAATCCCGAGCATCAACAGATACGACTTTGGAGTTATCTTTGACACAGGGATAAAATTGCACTTCTGCTGATACTGATTCAGTTTAGTCACGCTCCAAGCTATGTCCAATATATCTAGACAACTGGAGATACATTAAAACCATTATTACACCTATAGGAAATGCATTCTCTCTCTCTCTCTCTCTCTCTCTCTCTCTCTCTCTCTCTCTCTCTCTGCAGAGGTCTATCTCCTAAAAGAACATTTCGTAAACACCACCAAAAAAAGAACATCTGATACGACCAATGACAATGACCCTACTGAAAAGGCGCCCATAACAAATCGATTCCAGGAAGACTTAAATCTATTAGTCAGAGATAATACAATTTAGAACCGTATTTAACAATTATGTGGGCTTATGCGCATGTACTATTTCACTTTTTCGCTAACCACTCGGTTAAGTCAGAGTCGTAATTTGCAACTCACTGTTGTTCTGCATCATTTATCTGAGGTTTTGTATCGTTCATTTTGCAGATATCTGTGGAACGTCTTTATGACCACAAAATCAAAATGAAATGCAATCAGTAGACAATATAGTCTTCCGAGATCTGGTCAGCAATAAGCCAAAAGACTGCACGACATAAGATTCGTGCAGTTTCATGAAAATAACCGAGAACAGAATTAAATTTTTGAGATAGCTGCCGTTGTCATGCCAACGCTCTTCCATAAATTGCGATATTCAAACGTGTCGCTAATAGAGATTACTTTTTTATATTTTTTTAATCTCACTGGGGAAAGGTGATAAGAAACTCCCCAGTTCGGCCTGCTACCAATCAGAATTGTTAGATGCTGACAATTACAGGGGTTATTGACTTTCTCGATCGATAAGACAGTTAGTTTGCAATTCATCAAGCCGGATAACACAGGCATGACAACAAACCAAACGCTTGTAATTTCTTGATTCGAAGTAGAAAGACAAACCGGAAGTTCTAAAAATAGAGAGGACAATAAACTCATTTTGGCAATTTGAAATAAAATGGAGGTTGAACAGATATTTGTAATATGTAATTTGTAAAATTCTCTTTCTCGCCGGTACATGGGTTTCACGTATCATTCTCATATACAGCCCTCGTGGATAGTACGATTGGTATAGTCACCGTTCTTCCCACACTAGGTGCAAAAGACCCGAGTCGAATCAAAATCGGCTCTAACAAAGTGGGGGCTTCGATGCATGCAGCACAGGTCCATAGGCTGATAACCAATGATATTTTCATTTGATTTTGCAGCATATAAGCCAATCTTCTTAACATGCCAACAATCGGTCCAAAAATGGCTCATTATTGCGATGCGAAAGCACAACAAACAATAAGTTTCTGGAGTGTGTTTCGGCTGTGAACACGTAGAAAACATGTTGTAAAACGTGGTGTAACCTATTTGCTAACTTTGTACACCTTTCTCAGTAGATTCAAATCGAAACGAATGGTTTCATCGCTCCCACTGAATCTTTCTGAAAGTACAAACGTGTCAAATTATGAGCTACTTTATGACGCACAACATGATATTCAAACTCAGTCAGGATCTGTCTCTCATGGTGTGCGTAATAAAATGGCTCATCCCTAGATAAATTTTCTGAACCACTTCTTGGCTGTGAGTCCTCGCGGGTAGCACAATGGTTATAACCACCTTCCTTCTCCCACACCGGGTGGGAAAGCCTCGGGTTCAAATCCGTGAATGAGGCTGTTCTCGGTAACCATAATATAACAATATTTTTCTGGGTATGCGTTTAGAAATTCACTAATTTATTTTCTCCAAATTCTTTGCACAAATTACGGTCTGCTTCTGTGGTTTCTGTGCCCAGTTTATACTCATAAATATACTCCAAGCAGGCATTTTTTCTTTTTTGGTTACGTGATGGAAATCTATCTCAAAGCAACCTACTATTGTACAGATGTATATGTTGTTTGTGGTCCATTTATCACAATAAATCCCAACATGCATTGCAATGAGAAATATTAAAGGTTATCTTAATGATTAGTTACATATCTGGTAATGAATCCCAGTATTCTTGTGTTGCACAGAAATGGACTCGATCAAAATAAAGCCTTGTCATTAACCTCGTTAGCGCATGAAGGGTTTTGAGAGGAAGTCAGTATTCTCCAGTTCGTCTCCATAAAGCATCTCACAGACACAATTAATCAGATTCGGGTTCGGAGATCGGTGGCCACTTCATTCGCAGGATATTATTACTTTTAAGTAGTTTGTCCACCATCTGAGCGCGATATGGAAAAGTACTCACATCCATTAAAGGAATGAGAACTTGGACTGGGAGAATGTTCCAGGTAGTCTCCAGATGAGAACGTAGAGAATTTGTTTTAAGTCCGACTTTAAACTCATCTATAATAAGACAATTGGTATTTGTTTTGGCTGCTCAAGAGACACTGTTGGTGCACAGGTTTATTTCCCACCTGATTTGCACCTTCTAGAGTTAATTTTTTCCATCCTGAATTATATCACGGCTTAAATTTCAGTCAAAAATTTACAATTACGTTTAAAAATAATAAATATTGTTGTAACTTAACTTTTGAACACAAATATAGTTAAAGAAGCTGTAGCCAGAGAAAAAAACAACATCGAAGTCCTTTATCATTTATTTTCTTTGTAATTTTAGAGAAAAGATCTCGCGTTCATATATGATTTGTCTGCCATTTATTTTAATATTTTTTCCCGCTGGTAAATTCCGATGAATCAACGTGTCACGTGACAAAGTGTTTCCTGAGCAACGAGACTTTCAAAACGAAGACAATGAGTGTTGACTTTGCTACATCTGGCCAATCAATATTTCCCTCTGTATGTGATCGATTTACAGCAAATCTGAAATACTTTACACCTTGATGAAAAAAATTTCGTTTGTATAGGCTGAGTGACAAAGTATTAAACTTTAACCTTTATTTGTTTAACCTGGATAAGCCGGTTCAACGTGTTCGGCAACGAATGACGCTTCTAGATGAACCCAACGTGCGTCGCTAACCAGACACTAGATTAAGACAAATTCTCATGGTGAGACAGAGGAAGGGGAAAAAAAGAGATTTCTCGTGTAAAAGAAATAGATTACAGAAACGTGAAAGAACGTCACTGGACAAAAAGAAAATGCTGGAAGTAGGAAAGAAGAAAGAGAATGAGAAATTGAAAACGACTGTGTCGAAGAATTTTTCTAATAAACGTGAAATATAAAAGGAAGTGGAAAAAGAGATGAAGGAAGAGATAAATGGATTTTGCTATTGATTTTTATATTACATGATCAGCCTGATAACCAAAAAAATTCTTGCATAAAGAATCCTGCAGTAAGAAAACAAGCAACAAAGCATGGTTGGAGACTTTTATTTTCCGTATTGGGCGACTCCACTGTAAATAACAGTGATCATAAAACGGACAAAGATGAGAACCGTTTCTCGTCCAGAAATGCCCTCGTGGGTAGCACGGTTGGTAGAATCGCTGTCCTCTCAACACCGGATGGAAAAGACCTCAGTTCGAGTCCCGTCGATGATGGGAGGAATATTTATGGGCCTTTTCCACAATGTCGCTGAGTTAGTCGATGGCTTTTTCTCCCGGAAACTCTGGTTTTTCGTCCAGCAAACAGAAAATCGACCACAGAACACACGCAATTTACAGACAGTATATATATGGAGCAATATGCTTAGTCGCTGATGCTCCTGAAACCCTACTATAACAACAACATCGTCCAGAAATGAGGAACTTTTATGACCCTTTCACACCCTAGCCATGTTAATCAGTCTCATGCGATGGCTGTATGTTTTCCTTCCTTAAATTTTTGCTTTTCATTCCCCAAGAAAGACGAGTACAATTAAATGCACTCTTCTTTACACACGTATACTGAAGGTCTTGTGGCTTTAATTGCCTTGGTATAGTGTTCAATACCAAAAGAATACAATTTTAAAATATGATATAGTGTTATGTACTCAGGTTTTCTTTATGTGTTTGGAGAAAAGATTAACAATATGTGTTTTACTAGATGAAGTACCCAACTTTTCCATGGAGGAAATAGTATTCAATATAATAATTTGGCAGTTCAGGGGTATATTCTTTTTTAAATTGCTTTAAATGCTTTCTAAATTACTTTGGAGTTAAAAAAAAACTTCTTGGAAATTTTTTGATATTTTTGAAACACTGTTAATGGAAAAACGATGAAAGGATTATACATTGCTACAATACTCTCTGAAGGCTAAGTACCACAAGAAGTTGGTGGAAGTTGATCGAAAGAATCTCCTGATTGATTATTATAATAAATATAAAAAAAGAATTCGTGTGAAACTTAGCTTACAATGGCCCTCGAGGAGTCAAAGGAGATCACGAGCAGTCTAAGAGACGCTTTTACATATATTTCCCCGAAAGTTTTCGTTGTAGACACAATGTCATGATAGTGTACAAAGTACATTTTTAACAAAAGGTTAATGCATTGCCCAAAGGGCAAATCTCAAAACACAATTTAAAATTCTTACGGGAAGGAGGGAAATCCTTTTAGATCCTTCTCGGTTTAGTATCAAGGCTCCCACCACAAGAGCCCTAGCAATTTCTAAGGATATTTGTAGATGTCTCAACTCATAAAGATGCATGCAGCGACTCCTTATTAAAGACTCGGGTCTTTCATCCACAAACAGGAAAACATTTGGTGTAGGTTTCAGCCTATAACCTACCCCTTTGTTAGTGGCATATACTGATAATTGTTCGTTTAGGGAATTTCATCATCACTAATTACTGTTACTTTTCACGTTTGTTTTGTTTTCGATGAAGCCCTCCTTGCCTACCGACAGGCAAGAATTACTCATTTACAGGAATCCTTCATCAATGTTCTACTAAGAGTCATTTTATCGCATTGTATTGGCGAAATGTTTCAACACCCACGAAATGGGGGAAGAGGATTTCTCTCTTAGTGAGCTCTTCCTATGTTTCCTGAATAACGGTTTGTTGCTAAGTTGCTGACTGCGAGCTACTCGGATGACCTTGTCGAGGACATGAAAAATCGATTACTCTTAGGAGACCGCATTTCAAATAAAAAGCGAACCGCATTTCAAAGAGATAAACATTAACGGTCCAATAATAAATGATAAGAATGATTTGAATGGCAGCAGCCAGTTGCAGAATTAGTAAAAGGTCGTACCTTAGAAAAATAGATTCCTTATCTGCCCTGCGGGGAAACAACTTTTACAGGGTACTCTAAAACGACTCATTTTTATGGATTACCAGCACACGCACACACGTGCCATCAGTCTGTGCGTGCGCGAGTTGGTAATCAATATAAACGCAATCGTTCCCTTTAAAAGTTGTTTCCCCGCACGGGAGATTAACTTAAGGTGTGGGGGGGGGGGATAAAACTGTTTATGTGATTCTAAGTTTGTTGCGAGGATTAAGATATTTACCTTTTCTTCCTGGCAAATTCGTTGATTTATCGTCCCTTTTCAGGTGCTGCCATCAGGTGCTGGGAATGCAATTCCCATTACGACAAGCACTGCGCAGATCCCTTCCAGAATCACACGTTCGCCCTCACAGATTGCAGCATGAGGTACCTGACCCACTACCCGAACACTCCTGCCACCGTGTGTCGGAAGCTAATCCAAAAAGGTAAGCACATTGTTTGTTGTTTTACTGGATTGTTATTTCTAGTTTAATGTCCGAGTTTCTTGATGATACAAAAGTTGTCAGGGTGTTTAACGAGACGCATCATGGTATGAACTGCAACAACACCTAGATGAATTGGGCAGATGGACTGAGAAGTGCAATTCAAGTTAGAAATCGATGGCAATGTACTTGGGTAGCAGCAACTCCAGGATAACATGGCATTTTGATGGTACCACACTCATTGGTAGAGAGAGAAAAAGACCTTTGGGTAACTGCACACTCCTACATGAAGTTCTCAGAGCACTGCAGACAGGCTACTTAGTACAGCTCATGCAGTTCTTTTTACACGGAGATGATTATGCCGTCGGATAAGACAATGGTTAGCAAGCATCTTCTTCAGTACTGCATAAAAGTCTGGAAGCCTCGTTTTAGGAAGGATGTGGATATATTAGAATTGCTGTTGCTCCTGTTTGAATAACTACTTGCACAGAAGGGTAACAAGATTAGTCACGGGTACAAAAGTATCCTTACCGCAAAAGACTTCAGTTCTGCAATTGCAGTGCCTGAAAACCAGATACCTGCAAGGAGACTTGATTGAGATGTTTAAGGCTTTGAATGGATTGAGTGGACTCAATGCTGATGGCATTCCTACTCTTTCTCGGACTATACACATGGGAGGGGACACAAATTTAAGCTGAAAAATGAATGGCTGCAGGTTTGATGTGCGAAATGCCTTCAGCCAAAGAGAGTAATTAATTGTTGAAACGAACTTCATTTGATGTTCCATATGGTGGGTGGTTTGAATAAATTTAAGGAAGGATTTAAACAAACTATTGAAGGGGATGAACAGGCGATGTGGAATTTTTTTTTTTTTTTTTTTTTTTGCTGATGCTGCATGAGCTTGCCTCCTTGCATCATTTTCCATTACTAATACTAATACAAATATTATTTGACCAATTTCCGCCTTTCTGTTACCCTTTTCGATATCTGTGGGTGTTAGGTTTGTCAGTATTGAATAAATGCAAAATAAATTCGTCCGTATCAAGGCTCCCTTCACAATAACGGACTACAACCCTGAAAATATATTCGAGAACAACCTATCCACCCACATATTATGTCCATAAATTGCATGTTTTCTCTGGTCGGTTTGCCTGTTTTGATGGATGAAAAACCGAATTTCCAGGATAAAAATACAGCAAACCCTCGACAGAGATCGACTAACTCAGGCACGGAGTGAATAAATCCCATAAAAGTTCTTCGCATCATTGAAGGGATTTGAACCTGGACATTTTCCATCCGTTGTGGGGAGGACGGTGATTATAACCATTGCGAGGACAGATGCATATTGGAGAGATCTCATCTTATATGGGGAAAACGTGCTGCTGGCGGATTCCACTTCCAGGCCAGCGCTCAACTCCGATATTGTAAACCATTGCAATCGCTTTAACCTCTGATCCCAAGTATAAAAATAGTTTATTGTCATCTGGACACACCTCAAATCTTGTGAGCCTCCGTTAGCTTCCTGTATCAACGAACTGTAAATATCAGTTCAATTATTTTTTAGTTACCTCGTAGATATAGAAAGATATTCAGTTGAGAGTGGTAGTGGTGGTGGTGGTGGTGTAATGGTATAAGGAGTACATATTGGAGCCCTTGACGCCGGTAGAACTACATTTAGATGTCACAGGTTATTTGGATTCAGAGCACGCGCGTCCCATCATAGCTGCAGAGTATCTATCTGCGAATGGGTTCTCCCAACAGGATAATGCGCTATGTTGGAAGGTCAGAACTGTACAGAATTTCTTCCAGGAATGAGCGCGAATTCAGTTATTGCAACGGCCTCACCACTCATCCGATCTCAATCCAGTTCAGCAACGGTGGAATGAGACTGAATTAGCTCTGGGGGTCGGAATAAATGTCCACAACTATCCGATTTGCAACAGTTATGGGAAGCAATTGAGTCATTATTGACTCGTATCCATGTAGCACGCTTTGGACACATTTTAAACACCTACCACGACGAATCCTGGCCATTCTTGGGGATAAAGAGGGACCTGCTCACTTCTAGTTAGGTGTACCTAATAAGTGGTCATGGGCGCTCACTGCACTTTTCACTAATTAAATTCTTAAGTGTGTTGTTGAATTGTTTATTGCTGATTGAGTGAGCTGCCTGACTCATTTAGGAGGAGAACAGACAGAATGAGAGCGAATCAAAGAGAGAGAGAACGAGAGAGAGAGAGAGAGAGAGAGAAAGAGAGAGAGAGAGAGAGAGAGAGAGAGAGAGAGAGAGAGAGAGAGAGAGAGAGAGGAACAGAGACAGAGCGAGAGTGAATTAAAGAAAGAGGCAGAGAGAGAGAGAGAGAGACAGATAGACAGACAGAAAGAGAGATTTGGAGAGAGAGAGAGAGAAAGAAAAGCAGAAAGGGTCACAGAGACAGAAAGATAAAGAGCGACAGAGAGACAGAAAGGAAGATTTAGAGAGAGAGAGAAAAGATAAACAGAAAAGAGAGAGATAATTAGAGAGAAAGAAAAAGAGAGAGAATTATGGAGGAAAAAAGCGAGTGAATTAAAGAAAGAGACATAGAGAGGAAGGGGGGGCAAAAAATTCAGAGAGACGAAGAAATAGAGACAGAAAGATAGAATTAGAGGGAAACAGAAAGGCAGAGAGAGAGGGAGAGACCGAAAGATACAGAGAGAAATAGAGAAGCAGAAAGAGAGAGGGGGCAAAAGTGTCAGAGAGACGGAGAAATAGAAACAGAAAGATAGAATTAGAGAGAAAGAGAGATCAGAGAAAAATAGAAAGATGGAGAGAGACGAAAGATATAATTTGAGAGAAAGGAGACCGACATACAGAGAAAGAGGAAAGAACGAGAAAGAGAATTAGAGATCATGATAGAACAAGCAAGAGAGAGAGTGACGAGAATAGAGAATGACGTGAAAAAGAAGAAAGTGGAAAGAAAGAAATAGAGAGAAAGAGAGAGACTTAAAAACAGGAAAATAAGAAGCAGAATGAATAATAGAGGAAAACAACGATAGTTATGATGAGAAGGAAGTGTACCGCATCTAGAATAGACATTGTGGTACTGTGCACCACAAGTAAAGTAGGGTATCACGCAACACTTGCTATCGATTGGACGAGGCAACTGCGCACGTGCACGTGTGTGTCAGCCAATGCGACCCAATTTTCACCACTCAAACATCCATAGCTATTATCATTTATTACAGCTGCTACTATTTATTTATAAAGCCTATCTGCTATTACATTTCATTGGTCAATTTGTCCTAATTATCCTCATAGCGTGAGGATAAATGAAATCTTATATTCACTTTATTATTATTATTTTTTTATTACTCACTTTTATCCTATTATAATTTTATGAACCACACTTAAATAATTCAACTATTTCACGATAGATGGCGCCACGTCACAACAACAGAACAAAATAGATTTATGACGTAATGTCCGAAGAGAATACTTTTATTAACATCAAACGTAATTCATAAAACATTGCAAACTCAACCTGAATAATCGTGATAATTTATAAACGCAAAATTGTTTCAAACTCACGATAAAAAAAAAAACGCAATGATTTATACTACATATCATTTGTTCAAAGCTACTAGAATGAAGGGAGTAGACACGCCCTGAAGAAAACGAATAATTCTGTAGGGTTTACAAACTGCTTTTATCCATTGCAGCAAAAATAAAAATCGGATGGATCAATCACTGCCAACAAAGGTAGTCGCGTATTGATTGTCCCTCATTATTTAAGCGTCGGGAAAATGAAAGCTCTTTTAATGCATTCTCTTAATGACCCCCCATCTTTCTTTTTCTATCTTTCAGTTCGTGATGACTACAGATTTATTCGAGGATGCGGATGGTTGAGCGACGAACGAGAGGGCGTCGATTGCATCAAGCGGGCCGGCACGTTCAATGTCCTGATACAATACTGTAGTTGCTCAGAAGATGGCTGCAATGGAGCCACGGACCTGCGTGCTCCTCGTTTCTCGATAGGTGTCGCTATGATCGCTAGTATAGTAGCGCTGTTGCGGGAAGGATTGGCGGTTAAGTAATAGATTAGTTCTCCTAATGTAGCCTCGACCCCCGACCATATTCTCTGAGAGTGCAAAGATCGCTGTATCGCCAAGGTACACAACGTTGGGGTTTAAAAAAAAATATATTTAAAGGCAAAATTTTGTTTTAATTACACCTTAATTGGCAAAAATTACATTCTGGGCTATTTTGGAGAGATGTTAAAAATTATCGAGTGGGGTGCGCTTTATTTCTTCCGAGGAATAGTAGAGTACTTAAAAGCAGAAGGAAATTTGCACTGGGCTCAAGAGTACGAGTAGGAACCTCCCTCTATTTTTGTAGCTAGGTGGCGCTGATATTCACTGAAACTCTTCAGAAGCCTGTAGAGAGAGAGATGCCTGTTTTTTTTTTTTTTTAATTTTTCAGTTTTCTTTTCGTTTTATTTATTTCTTCATTCACTCGCTCTGTAAGGCAGTTTCTCTAGTATCTTCCCACTACAAATCTCTTTCGCCTTTCTCTTTACGCAGAACAGAAAGTAAGAATTTTCACGCGCAAGGTAGAATGATTCAAATTTTTTTTTTTTTTTTTTTTTTTTTGGAATTTAAGATTTATAGCGAGAAAGTGAAAGTAGAACGCTTAATATTAGATCGAAATTATTCGAAATATTAGGGAATAATGAGATTGGCACAATTCTAAATGTAAATATAAAATGCGTACTGTTCGTTTGTTTTGAAAAAAATTAAAAAAAATTAGAATATTGATGAAAATACTTTCAGGATTGAAAAAAAGGAAGAAAGAAAAAGCTAAAATTCATGAAATTTATTTAAAACGATCAGAAGTCGCCAACACAAACTGATGTTTATAATATCTAGGGTTGTACCAAGCCTCGCGTTTAATTCTATATAAAAACGAATAGCTTTTTTTGTTGTTTATTTATGTTTTTGCTTATATTCGTTTTGCCTATAAAAATTCGTATCATCTACTGTCTTATCAACGAACTGTCAACTGCCTTAGTCAGTCATTTAACCTGCTTCAGGGTCTCCCTCAGACAACTTAGAAGAACCCAATGCGCATTTTGTGAGATGTAGAAGACAAAAATCTTCGTCAGTGTCGTCTGGTAGATCACTATGTTCGCATTATATCCGCTAGGAGGCATGTCACCGCGAAGCCTAGTACCCAATGTCTCAGGTGTAAAAAGAAACAAAAACCCCTTTCCCCTTTAATAGAAGCACGAATTTGTGGTTTTTTGGTTTTAGAAGTTTGTAGACTCAATATTAGCGAAAAAGATATTTCGCCTTTTGAACCATTTCCCAGTGTTCCTCTTTAGCAATATGTCAGATTTATAGTTTTAACTCTGTATTTATTTTTTGGTAGATAATAACAAGTATAGCCAAAAGGCCAAATAATAAGCAATAGACAATAAGGTCTGATTGTATATAACTTGCTTACCAAGAGCTCCTGTTGTTTTTTATTACAGAGAAAATAGTCATCTTGTGATACGTGGCAAGGAATATCAGAATATCAGCTGGTTAAATAATTAGTACACAGGAAAGCACAGCATTAAGTGTCATTTTTCCCTCTTCCCCCCATCTTTGACGTAATGTTTACCGCTTGTTAAATCGTATTAAGGAATTTGGGGTGGTGTACGATAATATGCCGACAGGTGCCGTACCTTCGACATAAGGTACCAGAATGTGAACTCGTCCAATGTTGCAACAAGAGATTATATTATAGAGAATCCATAATAATGTGAATAGACTTATATTTGTGCCACAAAATCTTTAGTCTATTCCCTACTGACGTGAATGTTTCCCCCTTTTTATTTTTTCTGTCCTTTGTCAAAAAAAGGAAAAACAAATAGATGGCCAATTATCTTAGAGGGCCCTGCTTTACATAGCGGGAAACGTGCATCTGTTTGGCAAGCAGATGGACATTTCCATTGCGCGAAATGTAGATCTGTTAAAGCTTCACGAATTCTATCATGTCCACGTGATTACATCAGCTTGAATTCATTGGCGTTTTCGTTAGCCGGTTCAAGTTCATTTCGGTAAGCACTCTGAGTTAAGGTACTTGTTTGTTAGTGATCGACTTGAAACGTAGAAATAATCATTCGTTGATTTAAATATCGATTTTAGAAGCTAAATAGAATGCAATTATAATTAATCAGTGAAATTGTATTTTGTTCATTGTCTACATTATATCTTTGTTCTGTTGACTAAATGTTGGTGTGTAATAATGTTAATCGAAATAAGAAGAGCAATCTTCGCAAATATAAAATACTAAAGAAATTTAAGAGATATATAATATATATATATATTAAAAGCAGTTTCTCTTTTACGTTTTGGCTTTGTGTATGGTTTATTAGTTGTGTATATATATCTCTAAGTTTGACTGTCACCTACACGAAACTTAGTGGTTATTTATCTGATTTTACAAAAAATTAACGTCAAAAGAGCACTGTATCTTAGAGGTTTAGATATCTGCTTGTAGAATATCAACTGTTGTTGGAAATCGTTAAAAATAATCGGTTATTTAAAAAAATAATTCCTCAAATTGCAATATTTTGTATCTGTATCCATGATATAGCTGTTACATGACTTCTGTTCAATACAAACAGTGTGTTTGCATTATTTTCATGTTCTGTTTTATGTAAATCGCGTTTTCTTTTTGTAATTTTCATTAATAAATAACATCTCATAAACTTACAATGACGTTCTGTTTTCACTTCTCTTAAAACTCTTCAAGGCTTCTCGGGGGAAGATTAATTTCAGTAATAATGAGATTACGTCGGCATCTAAATACCGCTGGTGTAAATATATTTTAGAGGAGTTCCAAAATAGTTCCTCGGTTTACTGCTGAGAGGCATTACTTCAATGATTTATTGTGTCTTTAAACTAGCCCATAAGTGAAAAAGCTATAATATTGGCAAAAATAGCGTGTTTGAAGAAATCCCTAAGTCGACAGTTTCATCAAGTTGTAGCTCGTATAGTTAAATATATTTTTATTACTGGATTTATAAGAAGACCATTTGACAACAGGATTGTGAAAAGGTGTCCAAGTAAGCAGAACAGCAAAAGTCACCATGCCTCTTGGCTATTCTGTTGGCTTACTTTCTTCAAAACCCCAAACTACTCATATATTTTGTGCGTATGCGTTAAGCGCCAAAGCAACTAAAGCTATGAGGCGATGGTATATTATGTCTATAAATTTAGTGTATGCCGTTGTTGATTTGCCTATTTTGTTGGACGAAAACCCAAGTTTTTGGGAGAAAAAGCCATGCAGCCCTTGACTGAGACCGACTAACTCAGCCAAGTTGCGAAAAAAAGCTAATAAGTTCTTTGCGTCGTTGAAATTCGAACCCAGGCATAATTTTTCTACATGGAGTGGTTAGGATGGCAATTATATCCACTGTGCTACCCGCGAGGGGGCTTATATCTTATGAATTATAACGAAGCTCATCCTCAGATGTACTGTATCATATTGCAAATAGTATAACAAACTGTTCTGTGCATCAGATCTGACTCACATTTCATCAAGCTAATGATGATGTCCAGGTAGGAAAATATGTCAAGTATATGGAAGCAAATTTTCTGGGACTGGGATCGATGAGTAAAGTGATGAAGACAAGAAAGGTGAATCAGTTGCATGTGAAGGTGAAAGACAATGGGGAAGATGTGCCTCTTTGTGTTAACAACTCTGTCTGGAACAACTCAAATTGGAAGCAACTCCAAGGTGCAATATAGCCATAGTGCTTTTTTTTTTTCTTTTTTTTTTTGCCTAAGTGCTAGGATGAAGGAGAAATGCAACAGCAGAGAAGAGAAGGCCCTGGGCCAGAGGACTTGAAATTAAGGAAAAAGATGATAGTGCCTCCCAGGATGACAAACATTGGCTGCATTCTTCTGGATGACTTCAAGAGTGAAAACCATGATTCCTGCCCCGAGTCGAAATTTGAATCTCAATCAGTAAATCTCAACTAAACTAAGCATCAGTGGGGTACTCTGATATGCACAATCTGAAAGTTGCCACCATTAATCTCTTTCAGGGTAAAAATTGGCTTATACAGTATTCCTCTACAACAATGGACATTGCACGCAAAAGCTCTGGTGGGAAGCCATGCAGAGTAAAGAAATGGCATATATTAAAAACTATTGGTATGGAAAATTTGTGATTCTTTGATAATCAAACTCAAGTAAAAAATTAGTTGGGAATCCCTCTAAAACAGTTATAGCCATATTTATTTGATATCAGATCCATGTGTTTCTGATCCATCACACGACTAACTGTCTTAACCATCTGAACATAGCATTTTGACAGTGTCTGTAGCAACACAACCTTGCCTGTAAACGATCTGACCTCCTTCTACAGTTCTTCTTCTAAATTTTATTTTTATATGACATCATCTCACAGGAATAAACAATCTGGAAAAATTGGTTTCTAAGATAAACCAATTTTTCCAGAACTGAGGAATGAAATAGTATAGGTTTTTCATCCTCTGAATTTATATTTCATGGAAAGAATTGGCTGTCATTCGTTTCTGAAAGCATCCCAAGAAATCAATAGAGAGATTTTTCAGCTTACTTTCACAAATAAATCTAAAAAAAAAGTATCTTAAAATCAAATATATTTTATTTCAGTTCCAACAAATCTACATTTATCAGATGTGTATATAATTTAGTGGCAAATCCACACAGATTCTACATTATTAACAGTTGTACACATAACAATTACAAATATAACATTCAGCTTCACATTTCTTTAGCTAGAGCACCGAAAAATCATTTTCTTCATTTTTTGTACACGTGACTTTCTGTTCCTCCTCTTCCGTAACCTATAAGAGAAGGAAGGAAGGCGTAAGAAATAATAAACGAAAAATTTTCATTTAATACGCTAAAGTAGTGATGTCGAACTTTTGGGTTAGTTCCGACCCTGGAAAAGTTACTTTTCTCATTATTAAAAAAGGAATATTTAATTACTCAAACGCACAGATTAATCAACTAATTTAGAAAGGAGTTCGAAATTGCTGTGCGGATCGTATTGAAACTTTCCGATGCTTATCAGGAGGTTTCAATGCAAACCCTGGTCCCAAAAAAAAGTTCAAACAATTATACTAAAGGTTTAAACAGTATTTGTCTAAAAGAAACGGTTGATTTTTACAGTATGCAAGCATTTTCGAGTGTTTTGAATAGTCGATAATCCACAAAGACAACCACATACGCACGCTTACCTCCGGGGCCAAACAGTGCTCCATAACATGGCGTATTGCAATATGGCTTTCCCTCGTGCTGAAAAATACAAATGCGTAGTCATTACCAATTTGGGATAATCATTGCCGATCTTATAAGATCAGCAATCCATCCTTAGAAATTTACCACTATAATTGTTGCAATATAATCATTGCATCATGCTCTTACCTCTGCGTGAGAACCTGGAGTTAATGTTTTGTTACATTTTTCACACCTGAGACAACCACGATGCCAGTCCTTGCCCAGGGAGGTTAATCTTTCAGCTATAACAAAAAACAAAACAAAATTTATATATAACCAAGAGTAATAAATTCATTTATACAATAATATCGTTATATATTGACAATTTGTGGCCCTAAATGTACATCGTTTACTTCCGACTTATTTATAAAACAAAACGGATGAAAAAAGAACAAGAAGTTATAAGTAGATCAAATGAAGCCTCTTTCAATGTCGTTTCCAAATGTTAAATCGAAATAAAAAATACCACCTGTCAGGATACTTCAGAATTAATTGAAAATTCATGTTGAAGTATAAATGTATTGAATTGTAAATTTGGTTTGGATCGGGCAGAAAGCAGAAATGTTATTAGTGAGAGAGGACGGAAGGGACATGATGACCTCATAAGCCCGTTTTCACCTTTTAAAAATTAGACTAAAATATGCAAGAGATCGTAAATTATAAAATGGACAATCTGTAAAGTGTACTGAAACATTCAGTACACTTTACAATTAAAAGATATTTTTAGTAATGGCAACCTACTAAACGGACGGACACATATATATATACTCTACTCCAGGGCTATTTAACAGGAAAGTTAGCTTCAACTAGTTTCTGTAAAATATCTCGTTTTTGAAGCTGTTCGTTAGTTTCCGAAGATCTTTTCAGTGAAGAAGATGCACCGAAAACCTAACTCAAGTACACCATTACGTATGATTTCATTTGAAAAGCGCCATCTTAGGAACAAAAAGAAGAAATATTCGCAATAAATTTGCATTTGATAACTATTAAAATTAAAAAAATAAACTTAACTTATCAATATTTACAACTTAGATAATACAAACTTTAAAATTAAAACATCCAGTAACGGACGCGGCAGTGAATCATCTCATTAAAAGGCAAATTTATACAGCAGCATGGAACTATATCTGCTGTAAAAGTAGATTATAAAAATACCATAAAAATATATTTGAATCACTTACTGGCTTGAAAAGGCATTTTGGAGTAGATTTTAAATTGGGAATTCTACAATTTCCAATTTGTTCATCAATATGTGCAGGTGTAAAAATGAGTCATCGAGCAAATGGTAGTAGTTAAATATATGCTGGCCTTGGAAGAAACGTTTAATGCAGTCAGGTGTGCATTAGTGGTATTCCTGATTATATTCCAAACAGAATTCGTATACTGAAAAAAAGCGTTACAAATGAGGCGTGTCTGCTTGATTATTTTTGTTTAAAATAAAAAAAATCTTCTTCTTTGTCCTCGCCTTCTTCCCACGTTCATATGGGGTCGGCACTCCTTATCAACTACGATATCTACTCCATTTCTTCCTCCGTCATCCGCTCCTCTAAAGAACAACTTATACCCTTCACTGAGCTCTTTTGCTTTATTTCCCCTCCACCTAGTCTCTTGTAGGCATAGGATCTTCTTTGCATCAAACCCACAATCTCTCTGCTCTTTCCATTCATCGTCCCAATGTTCAATGTTCCTATTCTAACACTTTTCATAATAATAAAAATAAAATACTGGATTGGAGATATGCAAATTAGCAATGTACAAATGTCTCTTCAGTTTACAAAGGTGGTTCCAAGAAATCGGCCATTAAGCCTATAAGTTTAACTTCGATGGCAGGGAAAATTACATAGTCTATCATTAAGGATGTACTGCTGGAGTTGATGGTGAGGAAAAGAATTATATGGGAGAGCACAGCACGGCTTTGTTAAAGGAAAATCATGTCTAACTGACTGAGAAGCTATTATGAGGCTGTTCACAAAAGAACCGGATATAAAGAATAATTTTGACAAGTGTATAAGTAGATAAAAGAGGGGATTGCGTGGTAAAAGGGAAGGGTCATAAGTACAATCCTCTTAGGTTTAGTATTCAGTTCTTTATTATATCTAGTAGTGGGTAATGGCATTAATGAAAGTATAAAAAGTTTCATGAAAAGGTTGAGAATTTGGTTAATGTTGCGCACAACTTTCTTTACGTGGTCAAACAAACTTCTTAAAGAAATGTTTTGATTCATACATGACGACTACTTGGTTCTATTTTTATTTTTATGAATGTATTCACGTCTTTGTGTTTGTTCTTTCCTTAGCCATGGAACACCAGTGTATTTCTGAATGTAATTTCATCTATGACTTATTAAAGCAGCACGCCCAAAAATAAAATCAAAACATTTCTTTATGAAGTTTGTTTGACCACTTAAAGAAAGTTGTGCGCAACCTGTTCCAACATGCAAACAAATCGAGTACCCCGAAAAAACGGCATATTTGGAACCTCTCGTGTTTACTGTTCTCACTATCGATTTCACAACAGCCATCACTGTGAAAATGCCACGAAGACACTACTACGCAATCTGGCTGCCAGCTGCATGTAGGTTTTTTAGACATCTCACACAGAATTTGGCAGTCTCAACTTGTGCCTTATTACTTTTATTAGAAACTTATTTTCATATTTCAGCGCCACTGTTCAACTTCTTGAAAATTATTCTAGAGCGTAGATTCCATCTCATTTAACGACGTGGTACCATTCTCTAAAACACCCATAGGTATCCTCCAAGGTAGTATACTCTCTTCTCTCCATTCCTTCTTCAAAAATCGTGATAACTTCTCATTTGCAAATATCGACCATGCCACTCAAAGGGACAGTAAAACAAACAAGGGGCAGAAAATGCCAGTCTTTTAAACAATCCGTTACTCCTCTTTGTAAACCATTTGAAATTCTTTGGGACGTTTATTAACAGAAGTAAATCAAATCTTATTAACTTCTCTCTCTCTATCGAAGTCACCTTTAGTTTTCAAATTGTTATAAACAATGTTCTGCTAATATCCAAAGTGGACCCAAAACTGTAATTTCAGTCTCGTTAAAAAAAGTTATACAATAAAACTTTAAGGAATGTTTGGCACTTTCGCCAAGATACAGATGAATAAACAAACAGCCGGTTTCCCATTTATTTCGTCGAGAGCGACGATTTTCAATAATCTGCATCTTCCACCTCTAATTTATAGAATTTCATTTACAGAAATCAAACTGATGATTGTCGAACTTTCTTTCGGGAATATATGTTCTCTTGGATATTTGGTCAGTTCTTTTCTTTAAAATTCCAAAAAGGGTATTACGTTCAAGTCACCTTTTGTCATCCTGTTGAAACGTTTTTGTTTCAACAGAACAGCCACATTGCAGGGGGCATGGAAATGCCTTGAAATGTAAAGATATGCGTCGACGATAGTGGCAACATTCTTGTTTGTCCTTAACAATTTTTCTGAACTTGGATAGATTTGTTAATGATATAGTTTACATTTCTGAGCTTAAGCTTGTAGTGTTATTTCAAAACTTGTATTGTATGTAACAATACTTAGCTGTAGTTTTTCATCCCCATAATCCATCTTGCTTTGACTGTCTTGGAGTGCAAATATTGTATACAGTATATTGCATATCTTTATGCAATCATATTTTCAAATAACGTAATATCAGTATGATTATTTGAGGTGATCAATAGGGAGATTGGAGAAAGGACAGAGTATGAGGGGGCAGCGTTGTAGGTAGATGAGCTCCGTAATCCTCACATTGGCCTTTGAGGAGCAATTGATCCCCACTTTCTTTTTCCTTACAGGACTGGATTCGAAGACCCCAATACAATAAAGAATGCCTGGAATGCTATAAGCATGACGGTTGCAAGCGATGGGTTGATGAGTTGTTCCCAGAAATCTCAGTGAGCTTGCGTCAGCCTTTATACACCAATGGGATTTAATGCCTCCAACGATAATTAATAGTATTGTTCTCAACAGGACAAAAAATATTATTTTTTGTCCTGTTGATTGATACTCAATTAACGACGTGCCATTCTGGCAACTCATAAGCTCATTTTTATAACTATGTAATTTTGGATTTCGAAATCTACCAGTCTTTGTGCGTTATTAAGAAACATTGAAAAAAAGTCTTACTAATGTTTGTTATAATCCATAATTTATTTAAAGGTTTTTGAGCTTCTGAGTACCAATTCAAGAGCAATTGAAGAGCAAGAGCAATTCAAGAGCCTTTGTGTTTATTGGAGAAGAGGGGTAACAGTAACAATAAGAATGACATGGCGTAAATTAAACATACTGACCCGTCATTATATCAGTAGGACAGACAGGTTTCCACATATGTACATCATTAAGACGTACAGGTCTTAATGAGGCAAAGGAGGGTTTTTTTTTTTTTTTTTTTGCTAGGAGCATTAGCAACTAAGGCTATATTGCTCCAGGGATATGCGGTGGTCATTCCCGTCAGGTTTCACGCTGACGTTACTGCCATTCACTTCAATAGTGTTTCAGTCCTTCTTTAGCCATGAGGACACGCTCCACCCTTCTGAGAGAGCTTTCCACTAACGAAAGATAGACTGCAACGGGTGTAGACCTCCATTTCTCCTGTCGAACTGCGACCAGTTGAGCCATTGATGTAGGCCTGGCCTTCACTAATAATAATAAATAATAAATCTTCTGTTTATACTCCGGGACGACCAAACGGTCAGAGGAGTTCACAAGATAGACAGAATACAAGAAACAGCACCGTATTCAGCAGTCACGGGCTTGAACCCCGGTCACTCAAGGCACGTGTACTTATGCACCCGCGCGCCTGACCACTAGGCTACGGCGGCACTAGACGTTCTAGTTCATCCCATATTGCGATTGTATTCCATAGGGTTCAAATCGGGGCTCTACGCAGTCGAACAACATCGGGATTATGTCACAGGATATACTGTCATGTTGAAAGAGACAGACCTGTGCCAAAGAACAGCCACATTGCAGGGGGCATGGAAATGCCTTAAAATGTAAAGATATGCGTCGACGTTCATAGTTCTCCCCGCCATAACCCCACCTCCTTCGAACATCATTGTTGGCGCAGTGCACTCAGGCAGCAGACGTTTTCCAGGCATTCTCGACCGAACCCGCCCATCTGATCGGAATGGGGTACAGCAAGATTCGTTATTCCATAGAACCGGTTTCCATTGCTTATTGGACTAATTACAGCGTTCATTGCACCACGCAAGGTGAGACCGCTGATTGCGGTTGACGGAGACTTAAGCGCCATCACTCTCTCATGAAAACCGAGGCTGTAGAACTCCGTAGTGTATTCGTACACACCTCAACCCCTGCTGAATCCTTAAACGCTCCTGAATGTCTGATGAGATTATCGCACCACCCTTCCAAATGTCCTCTGGTCACGTGGAGTGAGTTTTCGTGGTCTTCCCGTTCGTTGCTGGACGGTGTAGCCTGCCATTAATTGCACGAAATGACAAGTCAGCAATGTGGCATCCGACATCCCTCTCGAAATCTGTCAGCTCGGCTCTATATGCCATGACGAGAACAGACAACTTGTGTGGTGACTCACACACCTTCCTGATGTACCGGTATGTATCCCTTATTTATACGAGAGGCATAATGGACTACGAAAAGAGGGGTGCTCAGATATTTTTTGGAGGTTAGCGTGCATGTCTGGAAACCTGCTGAAGGAGGACAACAAAGGACAAAAAGTTGGTTCTTGGTACGAGGGAGATTCTTACAGAAAGACTCCATTTTTGTAAAGTTGCAGGTGTGGAAAACACATTGAAGAGATGTGGAGGTTTCACTGATGTCTGTTCAGGAAACTAAACATTGGAAATATCTCTTCTCGTTCAGTGGCATAAAGTAGAAGACATTAATTTAAGCTTGGTTTAAGCAAGTACTGCTGCACACTAGATATGGGATTTTTTTTTTTTTTTTTTGTTATGGCAAAAACTGGCACCTTTGTGCAAAGGGAGAGCTATGACATGTCAGTGATGCGTCCTTGGGAAAAATGTTGCAAGTCGGACAATTCGGAACATAATTTTTCCATAGTCGTCATATGAGGGTTGACGAAAAAGTAGTGGAAACAAGATAATAACAGGAAAGAGCAATTTATTTGAACTTGTTAATCGGGAACTTCTGCTTTCAGAGCTGCTTTTATCGATATCTTCAAAAGACATGTCTATGGCACGTAAGATGCGTTGTCTGTCTTCAAAATACCGAATTCAGAAAAGTTCTTCCAGTTGGCAAAACAGGCGATGTCTTTCCTCCAATGAAACTCCAGCAGAAGTGTGAAGGCAATACTGATCGTTGCCTCTGAGTGGGAGGGTAGCAATCGTCCACCATCCTCCCTTGACACGTGTCCCACGAGTCCACAAGACTTCAATCTATTTCCCCAAATGAAAGAACATCTCATGATCGACGTTTTCAAAACCGTCCTCTGAAGATGGAATATCCAGGTTGCCACAAATATAAGATAAGGTTACACAAATAGGCAGTGATTATATCGAACGAATATAATCAATGATCACGTGGCACGCACTATAACCTTGTGACTTCGCTTGATATCGAAGGCCTGATAGAAAATTTCTATGCGCCTGGAAACCAATACCTTCCGTTATATTTAAACGTTGCGTGGGTTATTTACACTGAATCGCTGGAACGCTATACCTGCAACGAACACCCTGTAACCTTTGAATGCAGGGATATGAAAACGGAAACCACCGGTTTATGTATCCTGCGATTATGTATACTGACTCATGTCATGGAACCTAATTTACTTATTTCAGGGGAGGGATAACATCTAACGGATGGATTACAGGTTGAGGTACATTGTTCAATACTGTATTATCACTTGTTTGTAGAAATAGCTGAGTTCCTGCCTTCAATCATAGTTTGAGATTGTGCACGTGGTAGAGCGATTGGATGTCGAGTGGAGATCAGCATTTGGCTCCTTTAAATAAATTTTATTCTTCGAGACATTACTTGGACATTACCGGAGGGACAGGATTACATGTAGTAATATAACACAGATTTATGCAAATATATCTAAGCTATATAAAGAAGTAAATATGAATTAAAAATGGTAAATAGGCTACTAACTTACTATAATTTTTTTTTAAAGAAAAATCGAAGTACAAAAAATATGAAGATAAAAGGGACTCGAATTACAATAGCAAACAAAACTTTCTTCTGTTTTCAAAAGAGGAGTTGTTCTTTGTCAGAAAAATTAGTTTGTAAGCAGAGAAAGCCTCTTCGACCTCGACAGATCAGACAATATTTGTAGGATGATGCCAACAGTGGAGAAATGCCAGAAGGAAGAATTGCACTGGTACGGTCCCTGTTACAACTGTAGGCCCTTGTGAACAGTGTCTGCAGCAACTAAAGAAGCACCACGTTTCACTCATTTCATACCATTGGCCAAATGGAGATAGTGTTTCAAAGTGAAACAGTACCTCCAGGCGTCATGATTTGATATCGAAGCAGAATCAAATACCCATCTCGACAGAACTGGGGAGGGTGGCAGAACATCAGATTAAATGTTATATACTGTTTTGTGTGCAGAGTTCAGCAAAACTTTTTTGACAAACAAAATCAAATTATTCACAATAGGAAACATATCTTATCTTCTTTGCATCACGAGTTACGGCATTTTCCAAACAATTTATGTGAGCTAGATGCGATAGAACACTTCCAGTGATTTTGCTGTCTTCACCAAGTAAACAGCAGCTTGGTTAACACCACGAGAATCTTCTCATCCTTTACACGTTCAGGCCATAAAAGATGGAGTTTAATCGATTCATAAATCAGTAATGTTACACCGTGTCATTCCAGCTTCTTGCACGCTAGAGGATCAGGATTATCTCCTTTAGTTCACAACTACTTTCATGTCTTCTATCAAACCTGCTACACGAATCGGTACTTTCCTCTACCGCTAGCCATAAAAAATTGTTAGATATGTCTCAGACATATTGCATTGCTGAGTTAGCAAACCAAACTTATCGATTAACAACATATTTCTCTAGGAATGAACGAAAAGAAGAATTGGTAGGAATGATGGCTGTGTTTACTAGTTTTGGGAACTTTTCCAAAGACCAGTAAATGCAACCGACTGGAGTACTTCTGATCCATTTTCAAGTTCACCACTC
This sequence comes from Mastigoproctus giganteus, assembly GCF_048544385.1. Taxonomy (NCBI): domain Eukaryota; kingdom Metazoa; phylum Arthropoda; class Arachnida; order Uropygi; family Thelyphonidae; genus Mastigoproctus; species Mastigoproctus giganteus. The sequence continues at coordinate 193,801,889 of NC_143581.1, forward strand.
TGTTGAAGTAGTTTGAAAATTTGCAACTTCCAATCTTATCCTCAAGTTTTCAAAATCCAATCAAACAACCACAAATTCATTATCTTATGAAAAAGTACCGAACCAGCCAGAAATCTCGATCATATTTCGACCAGAATTTCTCAATGCCTTTGAAAATTCTTATAGTAGTATCAATTTTGGGTATAAAGTCTGAATTTAACAGTCAAATAAATGGTCAGTTTAAGTGTGTGAAGCGCCATAATAACTAACTGAAATTGTAACCTCACCCGAGATCGACTAACTCGGCCACGTTGTATATAAAAAAAAAAAAAAAAAAAAAAAGAAATTAAAAAAAAAAGCCTACAAAAATTTCTCGCATCATTGATGGGGTTCGAACTCAGGTTTTTGCACCAGTGTGGAAAAACAGTGGTTGTAGCCACTTTGGTACCGCGGGGTTAATGCTATCAGCAGTGAAGATCTCCCTAACTCATACGCAGATTTCTACATTATGAAGATATTTTTATCTTTCTGAAGTTGTTATACCAAGACTGTCTTCAAGATGTATCAAGAAACTTCCTAACGGTATTTACTACAAATTGAAGTCCTTAAAAATTTTCAGAAAATACGCAAGATTTAGAAACAGGCAGGTTTGAATTTTTAATCACCTTCACAGGCCTTGTGGGTAGCACAGTTAGTAGAATCGCCGTCTTCCACAAACCGGGTGGAAAAGACCTGAGTGCGAGTCCCGTCGATGAAAAGTGGAATTTTTATGGGGTTTTTTCACAACGTGGCTGAGTTAGTCGGTCTCAGACGAGGGAAGCGTGGTTTTTTCTCCTGGAAACGCGGGTTTTTCGTCCAACAAACAGAAAATCGACCAAAGAACACACCGCAATTTAAAGACATAATACACGAAGCAATACGGCCTCAGTCGTTGATACGCCTAAAAAATCCAACTATTACATCACCTTCGCAGTCTGATGCACCTAAAACTTTACAGCAACCAGCTGCAAGTTTCAGCATGTCATAGACAGTCCATACCTACAATTACAGAGCACTAACAGTACTGAGGCTGAATGATCTGTTGAAGAGCGATTGTAGGATACTTTCAACCTAGGCCAAAATCAATTCACATCTACTCAAACATTGTTTAGGAAAATAGACAAAGCTTCCAATTTTCCTACAAAACCCTGAACATTTCCAATAACAAAATTTATATGACGAAATTCATTTTGGTAATTGTATCATTGGGCCTGGATGGGGGTACATACACTTATATTAAATGTATCCCAATTAAATATACAAATTTCAAATATAAAACTGAAATTGTTTAACCTTGCTATCCACGCCTGAGACCAACTAACTCAGCCACGGAGTGAATAAAAGCTCATAAAAGTTCCTCGTGTCATTGACGAGATTTGGGCTCTGGACTTTTCCACCCATTGTGGGTTAGAGATGGTGATTGTAACTACTATACTACGTATGAGGACACATTGCTACTGAATAGCCTTACAGCTGCTAAGAGACCATGCTATTTTCGTAAGAAGCCTGCTTTAGATAAACGATTATGTGCTATCAGAAGCATTCTATTATTAGCCATGATGATAATGCTGGGATTGCAGATACAAAATTATTACAAGGAATGAAGTAACTCGTATTTATCGCACTCATTTCAAACTGTATATAAAACAAACTACAGAAATTATATGAAAACTATCTATATGGATTAGGATTGAAGTTAATATATGGATGCTCCACTCTCAATTCCTTGGCCGTTACAGTATTTCAGCGCAAAGGCGTATTGATTAATCAGAGATGTAAAAGGTCATGGTGATGTTACTCTGACGATATCGTGTTGATGGGAGCGTATGACATCACAAGAGATGCCTATTCATATGGAAATAACATATGATATAATATTTGACCTTTGGCGTTCCTTCTTTATTCAACCGCCTTCACTAATACCAAGTTCCGGGTTTGAAAATAGTTTCCAGTTTGTCTTCCCCCGTAAATACACAAATCCACCCTTCATAATCGCTCTGTAAGATCTTACTACTCGACTCACTTAGCAGGTGGGATCACAGCTGTCCTACTTTTCTTGGGTTAACAGTAGAAACCCCCACGCAAATGTTGGTTTGTTTTTGCTCGTCACTGTATCGCGTCTGTAAATTGCATTATTCTATGATCGGTTTCACTGTTTGGCTGGATGAAAAACCACTTTCCGGAGGATTCAACAATTATTAATCTCTCAACGTAGATCTTACTCAGCTGATAACAGCATAGATAATGTAACTCCTTTTTTTAAATGCTATTACTTTGTAATTAAAAGGAACCTGGCATATCTGCATTAATGAATTGTCTTTGAATAATCACATCGACTCTGCTCCTGTTTCTCAATACAAGTATTGTTTTTTAACCTTAATAACTTGAGAATTATTATTGAAAAGAATATAGTTTGTTTCATTTGGTTGTCGTGACGTTACCATCATGTCCTCGTGGGTTGCAGAGTTGGTAGAATCACCGTCCTCCCCAACACCAGTAGAAGAGACCTCAGTTCGAATCCCCTCAATGACGAGAGGAATTTTTATGGGCCTTTTTCAATCGTGGCTGAGTTAGTCGGTCTCAGCATGGTTTTTTCTCTCGTAAACTCGGGTTTTTTGTCAAGAAAGCAGAAAATCAACCACAGATCACACGCAATTTACATACATTACACACGGGACTCGAACTCAGGTCTTTTCCACCGGGTGTGGGGAGGACGGCGATTTACCAATTGCGCTACCCACGAGGGTACATGAAAAGGTAAATGTATCTAATAAAGTGGCCACTTAGTGTATCTGGATAGTTCCGTTAGATATTCCGATAAACTATTTTTCACTAAGCAGATATTGGAAAAGATATTTGAAAAAAAGCTCAGTGAAAATAAATATCCTGTTTATACTCCGGCACGACAACCAATTCAGTAGAGTTTCCAATAAATCGTCAATACAAATATTTATCGTATTCAGTAATCACGGGCTTGAACCCCGGTCCATTCAAGGAACGCGTGCTATGCACTCTGGCCCCTGACCACTCGGCTACTACGGGGGTACTAGGTT